>NC_087454.1:30659225-31019225 GCF_036321535.1 Camelus dromedarius | reverse complement strand
ATACTGGTACCAACCTCATAGACAATGGTGCAGATTTCAATAGATTAGTTACTGCATGTAAACCATTGAGAATGTTTCCTGGAACTCAAGAAATGCTAAGCATTAGTAGTGTGGTTGTGGTATATAACTCATCAAAGCACTTTCCTATGTGCATTTTTGTTTGAGTGCATTTGATTCTGTTAGGGAAGCAAGGCTCAGAGAGTTTATGGAACTTTCCCAGGTCCCAAGTCTGGCCCCTGACAGCAGGGCCAGAGCCCCTGGCCTCCCAGCTCCAATCCTGGTCAGGTGGAAGGTGTTTTTGCCCACAGCATGGACTGGATTCTTGCCCAGCAGCAGGGCTGGGTGGGAAATTGTAACTCAGAGATCAAGGGGAAAGTGTGAACTTGCTGGGTCTTGCCACTTCTAATAGCCACTGCTGCTTCTTCTAGTCATGCTCCCCTGCTCTGCCCCGGACACTCCAGAACTGCGTCCTTCCAACCAGGGCCTGAGGAATCGAGCCCTCCTCTAACCCACAGCTGTCTCTGTGTCCTCAGGAATGAGGGGAGAATCTTACTTCATTGGAATGAGGAGCCTGGGGCAGCAGGGCCACGTCCCGGATGTTGGAGGGCTCTTGCTGCTCTGCTGCGTAGACAGAGACTGGGCTGTGACTCAGTGCTTCACGGAGGAGGCCTTTCAAGCAATCACTGACTTCAACGACCTCCCCAACTCACTGTTTGCCTGCAACGTGCACCAGTCGGTGTTTGAAGGAGAAGAGAGCAAGGTAAGAAGGCTGGCTGCTCCTGGAAGGTGAGGAGACGGGGCGATATCTTCCAGCTATTTCCGTTGCTCCTTTGTGGTTGATGTTTGAAAGTTTTTGAAAATGTTTACTTGGCCCTCTTCTTGGCGTGCATAGCAGGAGAAGAGGAGCCTGTTCTGTTCCCAGTCCACACTGGGGGTGCACAGGACAAGGCTGGGCATGAGACTGTGATGAGTGGAATCTCACTGTCTGCAACTCTGATGTCCGTCTGACAAAACAATGGTGCAGGAAACAGTCGTTGCGGGAGATACCCCCTGGGCTAGGGAGCAGATTTTTTTTTTAAAAAAAAGTTTTATTTCCCCCTATTCTGCTCAAACCACAGTTTGCCTTTCCTCGACAGCCCAAGCTCTGTTTTCACCCCAACCCTCCTGAAGTTTGATGTCGGTTCTAAAAATAGCTTCTTCAACTGGGTCCTGTTGCACTTTTTAGAAAGATGAATTGGTTGACTGTCTCCGTCTTGCTTTGCTCACTAATCGTTTCGCGTGTGTTTTAAAAATTTGCATGAACACGCTTCCCTCCTTGATTTGAAATAATTAGGGAGTGAGGTTGTATGTGTCCAAGGATTTTCCAGAAGATGAGGTTTGCATTTTAAAGAGCAAACTTGAGTTAGTGTACGTATTCTTGGAAATCAGTAAATATTCCTTTTGGAAATCTTTCTAAAGTTCGTTTCAGTTTTCTCTCCCCTTTTAAGTAGGGAGTCTAAATGGCTCAGACCTTCCCTGCTGGATGTGGATTTTTAATTGTAAATATCCACTATTATGCTGTGTTTAAAACATGGCCAGCTCTTTTGGGAGATAGGAAAGGGCCTTTTTCCTAAACTAAAGTGTGCCTCTTTGTGAGATTAAGAGTAGGATTTGTGGTTGCTGTTTCACAGACTTGGGCTGTTTTTGCCCAGTGCTCAAGTCCATACTCTGTTGTCTGAACACAGTTACTGGAAGTCTTTGTTCTGGATTTTGTTGGTTTGGTAAGCCATCCTGATAGCCCAGAGGACTAGGAATTATTTCAAGCCATTTAAAGATAGTTTTATAATGATATTATTTTGGAGTTGAATAGTTGAAATGATGGGCTAAAAATAGCTTGAAATCCAAGGAATTACATGTGATTAGAACCCCCAGAGCTATGATCACCAGACTATTTGAAGCAAGAAAATGGCACATAGCCCTCTTGCAAAGAAACTGGGAATTCTGCTCTTGGATTATAACCAGGTTATAGCACAGATCATGGTTTATTCAGAGCACTTTCCCTGAAATCTACCTGACATTAACCATGAGATACAGTTCCATATTTTCTTGTTCTGTCATCTATTTAAATACCAACAATTAGAAGGATTTCCCTTAGAGGTTTAATAGAGATTTTGATTCTTTCCTGATTAAATACTTCTCAGTAGATTAAAACAAGAAGATTTAGGGGGTTGCTAATCTTATTCAGGAGTGCAGCTCAAGAATGGCTGATCCAATGAACCAGAGCTGGTTACATAGAAATGGCTGGGGAGTGGTTCACAGGAATCTGTCCATGTCTATTTTGGTCTGATCTGTTATTGAATAATAGATTACCAAATATTCTCATTTAATTTGCATACAAAGTTGATACATCACAGTTTGACAAACAGTATTTGACTTTAATATAACCCTGATAAAATACTGAGGTGAAATCAATATGATGTAGCTCAGTGGAACCGGCTTGAAATGATTGAGATCACAAAGTTTTATAGCCAAGGAGGTGAATTTTATAATTGGCCAGTGTCTGCCTAATTAAACTTATTAAATGAGACCGAAAATCTTTCGCCTTGGTGCGACGTTACAGCCTGCGTTTGTGGAATGTCTCCAGGATGTCCAGTAACTGATCCAGACTCTGTTTTGATGTGATTATTTGTACAGTGTTGAGGGCAACAAAGAAAGATGATCAGATACCAAATGAACTAATCCCAGAGGCACGATCACCAAGACTCTAGAGAAAAAAGTGTTTGGGGAGCCTCACGGCTCCCGTTTTTACTGCCACATGTTTCTCTTCGTGTTCCAAACTTTTCTTCTTTTATGTCCATTCGTCTCCCTCCTCCCAGCTATCTTAATAAAACTCATTGTCCGTATGTCCTTCTTTCAGGATAGTCTTACCACAGTGTTCACAGTTTGTGAATCTGAGCCACGAATTCTGATGGTGGTTATCTTTCCCAAAGGGTGGACATTTGGGGGCACTGTGCTGAGTGGGTGGGAGATATTTTTAGGTAAAGGGAAAAGAATCAAGACGCCTTTCCAGCGCTTGTATATTTGCCTATGGCCAAAGGTGGCTGTGGGGGCTGTCTGAAATATTTGGCTTTGGGAAGATGAATGCCTTCAGCAGCCTGGAATTATCAGGGAGATAAGACCTCATAGGTGAAGCTTAGTTTTCATTCAAAGGTCCAGGTGGGGAGGTAGTGACACGTGTAACTCGCTTTGGCGAAGTTACTCGCTTTGGCGAAGTTCTTTCCTTCTTGGCACAGCCTACTTTTTGGATTCATCATTTCCTGATGTTGATGGACTAGAGTTTAACTTGTTTGTTGCAATTATTATAAAGCATACATTTTAACCTCTTAGTTGGGTGGGAATTAAAGCTCTTGCTTTCTGACTTTCATGATTCAGTCTGGCGGTCATCTCT
Organism: Camelus dromedarius; assembly: GCF_036321535.1. Classification (NCBI taxonomy): domain Eukaryota; kingdom Metazoa; phylum Chordata; class Mammalia; order Artiodactyla; family Camelidae; genus Camelus; species Camelus dromedarius. The sequence goes on along the minus strand of NC_087454.1, from coordinate 31,015,798 downwards.
TTTCTATTTTCCCATCTATCTGAGACACTTTTCCTAAGCCCTTTTCCTGTTTGAGGTAATTTGAAAAGTCCTGGCTTGGCCTGCTCTTAATATAGGTAACACCCCAGGATATGATCTTCTGGTTATCTTTGTTTCTGCTTATCAACATGGTAAATATTCCGATATGCTCATTTCTGTGATCCTATTTAAATTCTAGGTTCTGATGCCTAAAGAACACTTTTTTTTCCAAACAGCTTCTTGAGGACTGTGATGTTCAATCCAGTTTTCTGTGAGGCAGAATTCTGTGTGCTTGTATTTTGATTTGATGCTTTTGCAAGGCGTGGGCACATACTTCAGTGTGGCTTGTTGTGGTCCAGATGGTTGAGATTTGTTTATATAACACAAAGCAGAGCCGGAGCTGGAGGAAATTGGCATCTGAAACCAATAAATGCAGATTGCCGCTTGCATGCTACAGCTTGCAGCATAAATATTTTTGTACGAAACACATTTAGAACGGGGATCTTCACAGCATGTAACACCTAAAAGTTACCAGGGGTCATTAACCTTTGGCAGATTCCCCTGGATTGCCTCTCTGGATCTAGCGAGGCTGCAAAAGTCATCTCAAGGCAGGCGAGGCTGGAGGGACACCCTGCGGGCTGCCCTTGTCTGTGCTGAAGGGAGGTAAGGGGCTGTTCCGTGAGGCATCGGCACTAACTGGTAGCTAAAAGGGAACAGTGGATCAGCCACCTTGAAACCTTGAACCACACTTAGTCCAATAAGGAGAAGCCTGGAAGGTGAGTTGATGTTGGCCTGCAGAATTTTTGAATTCATTTAGTTTATTAATAGTAACAGTAGCAGCAGACACTGACATAGCGTATGTAGCCAGGCGCCAGGTACTCTTCCGAATGCTTTCTGGACCTTGAGCCCTTTCATCGCCATGACGACCCCAAGAGGGTGGTCTTTTTGCCTCTCTGCCTCCTGGGGACGTGGCAGGTTTGCATTCCCTGAACAGCCCTCCCCTCCACGAGTTCTGGAAGTGACCTGTGCTACTTCCAGCCCCAGCATTTAATTACCAATGTTTGACCCTGAAGGATGTTCTTCTCACTCTGCTAGGGCAGCTGGCACAGCGCCGGGTGTGCCTGTCCCGGCAGTCTGGCTCACGGAGCGAGGACCAGGATGACAGAGCAGGGTCCTGGCCAACCTGTGAAGAACGTGTAATGCGACAACGACAACATAAGCCTTTGTTACTTTAAGTTGCCGGGATTCGGGGGTTGGTTGTTAGAAGGTGACTCAGTCCATCTAGGTTGATACAGTGAGTATGATTCTCCCCATTTTTCAGATGAGAACGCTGAGGCGCAGAGAGGGTGCGTGCGGGCTCCCAGCTGGGAGTGGCAGAGCAGGGATTCAGACCAGAGTCTGTGCTCTTAAACCTTGTGCAGGACTGCCTCCTGATAGACAAAACATTTATTGAAAACAGGTGTGATGCTTGGCCCTGGGGACGCAATGGTGAACAAGGCAGCGTAAACTCATTGAATTTAAAGACTCCTGAAGACAATTCAAACAAGAAAACAATCATCTTAAATCCACTGATGCTACATCAAAGGGGCATTTAATATATATTTTCAACTCTATTCACTGCTTTATATATACACACATACACACATGTGCGTGCACACACACAGGGGTTTCTTATTGCTTTTGTTACGTTGTTTTGTTTCTTAAATAAGCGGGCCTTTCTGCCAACCATTAAAGAATATATTCTACCAGAAAGGGCATAAGATCAGAGCCCTGGTGCCACCAGTCTCTTACCTTTGTTCTTCTCATTCCTGGATCATCTCAGTGCCTCCTGAGTGGTTGAAGTGATTCTCTGTTCAAAGATGCATCTTTTTCTTTCTTTCAACTTTTTTTTTTTTTATTGAAGTGTTGTTGGTTCACAATGTTGTGTTAGTTTCTGGCGTACACAGTGCTTCAGATACACATATATACACTCCTTTTCATGTTCTTTTTCATATAGGCTATTGCAAGGTATTGAATACAGTTCCCTGTGCTGTACAGTGCGACCTTGTTGTTTATCTGTTTTATATATGAGTGTGTATCTGCAAATCTCAAACTCCTAATTTATCCCTCGACTCTCCCCAAAAGATGTATATTTTTCATTCAGTGTGATCACTGATACAAACCAGCTCTTTCTAGAGCTCAGCTGAGGAAACAGCGATCTTGTCTAACACTGGCAGCGTTGTGAGGGCAGCCTCAAGGGTTCTCTGAGTTAAACACGTATTAGCAGTTTTTACTTGATTCCCCACCCAAGATTTGCCTTTACTCCAGTCTGAAAGGGAATGAGAATGTTCACTTTGTACTTTACGACTGCAGGTCCACAGTCCCTTCTCTGCAGGACTGACATCTGAAAAACTCTAAAAACAGACTTTTCGTAATCCGTTTTAAGGCCAAACCGCACTTGACCTAATTGATTCGGACTCTAATCAGGGTTGGTGGGAAGCTTCTTCTAGTGTGAAAAGTCATCCATCTTTTTGCAAAAGTATTCTTATCTTTAACCACTGGGGGCTGCCCCAGACTTTGATGGATGTGAGGCATGGGTACCATATTACATTCTAAATTCCAATCATTTATGGCCCTATGAATTATAGACAGTGGTCTGTGGACCTGCAGAACATATACAACTGCACCCACATCCCATGTCCAAAAGGAAGAATGAACATGTCACTCAAATCTGCAGTGGCATCAAGAAGGGAGATTGAAATGCTGGTATCCATTGGGGGTACGGGAAGTGCTGAAGATGGGATGGGCACCGGGCATCAATACAGCCTGGGTGAACTTCCAAGTCAAACTCGGGCAGTCTCTGAGTCTCCTTCCTTGAGTGTCCACAGCCGAAAGTCTCTGACCTTGACCTGCTGTGTCTGCTCGTCCTGCCCTCATTCCTTCACCTGGTCCCTGACTGATGGTCTGGTCTGGGTCCAGAGCAAGACTCCCAGCCCACCAGAGAGACAGTTACTGTTCCATGCATCTGATTTTCTTAGCTGACAGGTGCCTCTGTTGTAAAACACCTGTGCTGCTCCCACACATCTTGCTTCTCTTCATTTGTTTCTTTTCCTCTCTTCTACTGTGAAGTGCTGGCAGGCAGATAAAATTTGTATTCTGCCTCGTTGTGTTTCCAGCATCTTGCTCCGGGCCTGACGCCTAGCAGGGACTCAGTCACTATGGAATTGGACCTCCACTTCAGTGATGACTAAATTAAGACACAGAGGGGTGCATTTGCCAGGGTCGGCTGATTGGTTAGAGAAACAGCAGAGTCGAGGGAGGCCTCTGGACGTTTTAAGTCTTGTTCATCACCCACCTACGTCACCATCTCTAAATTCTACCATGGAGAACCGGCCTGGAAATATAGTTGACTACCCATCAGCGTTAACATTCAAGTCAAAACACGGAAGGCAGAGAGAACTCAGGCGATGGGATAGCAAGACTGAAGTGTAAAGACATGGAGTCCCTATCACTCTTGTAATTAAGATACAACACTCGTACAAAGAAGCCTGTTTTACATGTCAGTTCGTATTTCCATGATACCTTAAGCTTTTAGAGGTGACTGACCTACGTAGTAAGCCGAGAAATGAGAAGTGCCTTAAACACATTTGTTTCCATAACTACTCCTAGAGAAGAAAAGGGAGAGATAAGAAAAGGCAGCAAGGAAAGGTGAAATCTGGGGCTTTGGAAGATCTTAGGAAGCTTGTTATGGGACTGGTTTAAGGCTGGTTGAAAAATTCGCGCTGAGGACACAGAGTCAAGGATGAGCACACAGATAGTGATCTACTGTGGCTTAAGTGTCGCTGAACGTAGGCTGAGACAAATTAAAGTGACGTGAACTCTTGCGACCTAAGAGTGGGGAAAGGATAACAAAGCCTTAGGTCAAAATATCCAAGCAGGAAATGCTTAAGTTAGACACCAAATCCTGAAGGAGTACTTGGGAGCTCTGCTGCCCCTCTCGTGCTGCTCATCCTTTACGGGCAGAAGTGGCGTTTACCGATGTGATTGTTGTTCTAAAGGACGTTTACAATGTAAAAAGTGCGTGCCACTGTACTCAGTGAGTTGGTCCTGTTTTCTGTTTTCTCCGAACGGCGACGAGGAACCATGATTAGTCACCACTCATCACTTGGGGACACCTGCCAGGTGAGAGCCCAGTGTGGGGCAGATTTCAAAGCTGCTTTAGGACATTCCCTGGAACCTTAACCTTTCTTGAAGTGACTAAAATATTCCAGAGGCACATTTAGTGTCTTGCTTCTCCACGGCACTGCGTGACTCCCTGGGGCTCAGGAGCCTGACAAGCCACTCAGATGCCCCACTTAACTCCTGGAAATGATTGAGGCGGTGGGAAGAAGCCTGATGCATGCAGAGCTGAGAGCGTTTGGTTTCTGTGCCGAAGAGGGGGTGAGCGTAGATTCTTGGTGGTGCCCAGGGAAAACCGGCTGCCGTTTTCTGGTTAGTCTGCGAGGCTATTGAAGACAGACTCTGCGCTTCCTTCCCTTTTGGGGCAAATGAAGGGACTTGGAACCCAGTTCGTATGGTCACCATCAGAGCTACTGGTAGCCTGTGCAGTGACTCTGAATTATCAGAAGGGACTGCTGTGGGCAGAAGCTGTCCTAAGGCACACTGCCTGGGGCGAGGCAGGTAAATTTGTAAAAATGGTGCCATTTCCTGTGGGCCAACGGGGTGGATGAAGCCCTGAGCAGTTGTGGGTGGCTTGACAGGTGGAGGGCAGGCTGGATTTCATCCTTCACTCCCTCCCTGGACCAGGAGGCCTTAAGAAGTGCACAAAAGGCACACCCATCACAGTGGTCCCAGTTTAAAAGGAGATTCCTTAAAAAACTAAAAATAGATTTGCCCGATGATCCAGCAACCCCACCCCAGGCATGTAGAGGAAACTCTAATTCAAAAAGATATATCCACCTCAATGTTCATAGTAGCACTATTTACAATAGCCAAGACATGGAAGCAACCTAAATGTCCATTGACCGATGACTGGATAAAGAAAATGTGTACACACACACACACAATGGAATACTACACAGCCATAAAAAAGAATGAAGTAATGTCATTTGCGGCAACATGGATGGGCCTAGAGATTATCACACTAAGTGAAGTAAGTCAGGCAAAGAAAAGCAAATATCATGTGATATCACTTATATGTGGAATCTAAAATATGACACAAATGAACTTATTTATAAAACAGAAACAGACTTGCAGATACAGAGAAGAAACTTATGGTTCCCAGGGGGCAGGGGGCAGGGATGGAGAGTAGGGGAGAGGGGAGGGATAAATTGGGAGTTTGGGATTTGCAGATACTAATGACTTATATAAAATAGATAAACAACAAGATCCTACTGTATAGCACAGGGAAATAGATTCAATACCTTGTAATGGCCTCTAGTGAAAAAGAATATGAAAAGGAATATATATACGTATATATATATATGTATGCATACATACACACACACACACACACAACTATATAACTGAATCACTATACTGTACACCAGAAACTAACACAACACTGTAAATCAACTATACTTAATTAAAAAAAAGATATATAAATTCATGGATAACTATTGCATTCTGTTTCGTAAGAACATTCCATCTTTAAGAGGTGGTTTTGGAGACAGAGCCCAGGAGAGGGGTAAGCTTTATCATCATTTTTCCTTGCCCTCACCAGCTGAAGATGGCCTGGGCTTCACCCAGCCGTTCTTGGCTTCCTTGACCCTGGTCCCAGTCTGGTGGTCGTGAAATTCTTAACCAACTTAGAGATAACCAGAGAAGGTCAGAGAGGGAACTTTAAAACTCCACCGAGGTATCCTTCGGAGCAAACCTGACATTCAGCTCAATGGACGAGACCAGTGGGGCATCGATGAGCTGAGCACCAATCCCGTCAACACACCTGCTATTTATTTACTCTGTGAGGGTGGGGTTGCCAGTGCGTTGCTGGGAGCTCATCATTATTGTCTTACGCATCATTTTACACAGTCGGTGCTCAGCCCTACTTCCTACCTTTTAAACAGGAAAATACATGGAAACATAATGTGGGTTGTTTGTTTATTTTTTTAAGTTTGATGAGTTTCTGGTCATTTTTTTCGTCATGCTCTATTTTACTGGGAGGGTTGTATTTTATAGCATAAACACCACCTGCTCTCTCAGTGTTTTGACGGGGAGACCCACTGATCAGGTACATGACATAGTTAAGAGTTTTCATCAAATATGTTGACATATCGTATCTTGTACTTTGTTCTAAACCTACAGTTTCCCACCAGGCTTGTAGCTATCATTAACTCCTAACCGTTCAGTGTATCATTCATGCATAGCGTACACTGCCTTATGGGATAGTCTAGTCCAGCTGGGTGACTGTAAGTAACCTTGAGGGCTGCAGAGCAAGCCTCTGTGTCCTGCGCGGCCTCGCGCAGCTCTGAACACAGCACTGCACTGACGGGGGAGCAGAAGGGCCGGTGGAAGGGTTTGGGTTCAGCTGCACTTGGGTCCAAATCCGGCCTCATCTGCACACTAATTACGGGATCTCGACCAGCTTAACTTCTATGACTCTCAGCTCCCTCTTTGGTGAAGTGGGTTAACCATCCCTGCTTCATAGGTTTGTTATGGGATTAAATGAGATGAAATGGGTGGAAGAGGTGGCCCCATTCTAGATCTTATTGGTAAACACGGGCCCCTCCCTCCTCCTTCATTCTTCTTCCCACCACATTTGCCTGTGACTCTCTCTGGTTCCAGGAAGGAAGAGCATTTCTGCAAACATGTAGACCTAGACGGCCCGCGTGCAGTGGAAGATGAGGGAAAGGCTTCCTTCTGCCGGCCCCTTGTAGAGCCCTAACGAGGCTGCACTTTTATACCACAGCCTTCGGTGTCAAGAACGTTTGGTTTTTGCTGTGTGAAATCTGTTTCCACGTTGGTTGTAGGACATACGTTCGCTGTTCCCTGTGTAAGATTCGGGCGATATGTTTCTTGTAAAATGTAGTGCTGAGAAAACTTTGTTTACCCCGAGGAACTGGCAGTCTTCTCATTAGGGGCAGGATATAACTTACCTGCTCCCAGGGAGCTCAGAGTAAAAATCAGTGCTCAGCCACAGCCACTCAACTTCTTCTTAGTGGTCTTGGATATTCTGTTTCTCTCGACTTAAACCTAATTGTGTGTATGTGTAATGAAAAACATTTGTCTGACTTACCTGATCACATTTCGTTCATATTTCTATGTTTGTATTGCTCATATTGTTTTATGAAACAATCATCTTTCAGCACATAAGGAGGCTGGCCTGGGGTCACTAAGGGTGTGTTTTACAGATGCTTTAAACTCCACTATGAATAGAAAAAAATCACTTAAATTAATAGAATATTCTCTCCCTCCCTCCCTCCCTCTCTCTCTATGTATATATTTAGATACATATTAAAAATATATATTTAGAATAACACACACGGAGTTTTTTGGCTATAGCTCACATTATTTGGAAAAATAATTTTTAAACATCTTCAAGGAAAAAATGAAACTTGGCCGTCACAGTAACAACAACCCCTCCCACAGCACGTGGGGCCAGCATGGTTTTAGAGAAGCCCCCGGTCAGGTAACTATTTCTTAAGTTTGACTCAAATCTGATCGTTGTTCTGCTGTGCATTTGTGAGAACATGAACACATGTAAACCATTTGAGGACATGTGTATTTAAGTTTGTTCTTGTAATAAGTCAGTCTGCTCTTGGACCCTTAAGACCTACAGCCAAATGACTTGAAGGGAACGTGCTGCGGGTTCAAGGTCTGACACCTGAGATTTTTATTCTTCCTTCAACTTGGCTGTTTTGCTCCTTGGTACCGTGTTCTCTCCAGTTGCAAAACTTGGAACAGATGTCCACTTAACGATGAATCATTATGTCAGTGAAGTTCAAGGTTTTGCAAGGAGCATGGAAGAGAAAGGAGTTCAGCTCATCAAAGAGTCTCTTCTGAAAATTTCAGAGAAATGAGAGTCTTCAGTGTCCAAAATTTGGCTCTGATAACTCACTTTCCTTAAATCTGCCTCCTCCAGAGAGTCGTGCTCTACATGTGGGGGTCGGAAGGATGAGGACATCATGGTTTACAAAGAGGAAGAGAGGCGGAGCCTGCACTGGGTTTCCTCGCCCAGCCTCTGCCCCGCTTCCTGTTGGCAACTGGGCTCCCAGTTCCCGTGGGGTCGTCTTTCCCCCAAACAAGCATCTCTGAGTTCACGTGTCTGAGCAGGTGGGGTCCCTTTCAAAGCGCCCCATTGATAGCGCGTTCTTTGCAATGCTTATAGTGATGCGAAGGCTTTGTATGCAGGGTGGATTTGAGGTGGTGGAAACAAACAAGCCACTCAGAGCCGTGTTCGGCGATTCAGGAGGGCAGCCAACCCGAGTCAGACCATTTTCATTTAAAAACAACGTGTGCAAAACACCAGGATGAGAAATAGCTACAAACTCATAGGAATGATTTCCTTCTGGAGGTTGGGAACTGACTCTTGGGAATTCCAGAAAGGCACGATGAGGGAACAAGGTCACCTTGCTAAAAGGGAAACGCTCGGCTGCACGTGTAAGATGGAGTGTAGTAAATAAGACGCAGAGTGGTGTCATTCTGCCCGTTGATAGCGCACCCAGCCCTGACTCTCAGTCCCCTGTCCCTTGCTCCGTTCCTGGCTGAGCAAAGCAAGCCTAAGAACAGATAGGTTGGCTCTGCGGCGGGAGCAGCATGCTGTCCCCAAGTGTCTCCTGCAGTGGCCCGGAGTCTTTTGGATCTTGAAGACTATTTCCTGATCAAGAATTCCCTTTTTAATGGATACCCCCCTAGGACACATTATAGCCTACGATATCCTAAGGTAGCGAATCTGCCTCCCCGGGGCAGGGCAGTGGCTCGGGAAGATGCTAGCAAGGGGAGGGAGTCCTGCACTGAGCAGTCCGCTCCATCCACCCACTGCCTACTTAACAATTACTGAAACTCCACCATGTCCCAAGCATTGCTCCTGGCACTGGGAGCACAAAGACCAAATGAGACGCAAGCCCTCGTGAAGCTTAATGTTTCCTGGGGTCTGACATTTAGAGTCCAGGTTGGGGGAAGTGAGAGATGGAGGCGGATGCAGAGGGAGCCCAGGTCACGGGCCCCCTCACGGGAGAAAGAGAAGGCTCTGGAGTCCCTGGGACGTATTTCTGTGTTTTGCTTTGAGTGCTACCTTGCACCTAATAGGAGTCTGCACAGGGACCCTCCTTTGCTGTGGAATGTTCTGGCTGCGGTGACGTGAAGGCAGGATTCTCCGGCCCACCTCTTGTGTCACCAGCACTGTGGTCCTGTTTGGGAAGGACACCTGATGAGTGAGGGTGGCAGAGGGGAAGACTTGACTTTGGCAGGGGCTTCCTCTTTGACGCGCAGACGCAGCTGCGGGGGCAGGCGACGCGCGGATGGAACATTCTCTCCGTGACCCACCTGTCCTTCCCTCCCCCGCCCCCCCCACCCCCGGCAGCAGGCGAAATGCTTGCCTTCCCCTGAAGACGAGCTGTGAGCTTGCTTATTTTAAAAACTGCAACCTGTGAGGAGAGCGGGTGTTCTTTGACAGCGTGACATCATTGAAGCCTCTAGGTGTTGAGTCATCATTATTTTTAGGCAGCTCTATGCTTTTTTCGGTGGTTCTAAGAATAGCCCTTGTGTCTGGACTCTCCAGAAAGTCACCTCATTAGAGAGCCTGTCAGTGCTCCCTGGTGGGAATGGAATGCTCTCTCCATTTCCAGATCCAGGGCACACGGTTTGGAATTTTACCTCCCCGACATCCTGCCCTCTTGGGCTTTCCGTCGTCAACGTGAGAGCTTTGCCGGGAAGGGTCACTTGGATTTGTTCAAACCTGTGTCAGACGTACTCGTTGTTGTAAACAGCAGCAGCATGAATAACAAGATAAAAAGCCTTCTTTCCTGTGAGCCCTGTAGCCCCATCGTCTTTGCTCAGTCCGCGTTTGGTTTGTGACTACCTTTCACCAGTGACTTCTCCTGAATTTTTCAGCATTTCAAGAGCTATTTCTATGCCTTGTGTTTTACGGATGGAGCAGCTTGGATCCCTCACACGACGATGTGGGGTAGGGGATGCTCCTGTTGGCGTCTGTGCAGGAAGAACCAACTAAAAGAGGCCAAAATAAACATTGTTAGAGGCTGTTAAACTAAACAAGCGTATAAATTGTAAACCGTAACTGGAACTGGGTGGCAGGGCAATAAAACGGACTGAGCAAGACCAGCAGTGGGACTTCGTGGGTCAGTACAGAGGCCGGTCCTCCCGCACTGCCTGTCCAGAGCATATGCCCAAATAGGATCGCTGTACTTTATGGGACTCTCTGAAGCCCAGAAGAGCACTGACGGCTCATCAGCTCAGCCAGCTGCTGTTCTGACTAAAGCATAAAGGGAAACAGCTGCTTGGAATAAAACGAGGTGGTTGTTTCATATTATATGAGCATGTACCTTTGTGTCTGGAGGGTGTCCCGAGACCGGTGTCGGAGTGTAGCTGACAGGACCGGTGCACGTGATGATGGGCTGGCTGCCGAGTGCAGGCTGGGAGGGCTGACCTGCGTTTTGAGCTTAGGCACCCTGACGGGGTTGGCTCTGCTTTGATCGTCTCAGAGCTCAGCCCTCCCCCCTGCACGGGTCACCCTGGCTCTAACGGGGGAAATGGTACATAGCATTGTGGTCAAGAGAGTAGACCCTACATCTGTCAGTCCAGAGCCAAAAGACAGTTCTACTGTTAACTCCTGCGGGACCATGGGCAGTTTATTTAAAAAATTTTTTTGTTTGCTTGTTTTTGGGGTGGGGGAGGTAATTGGGTTTATTTATTTATTTGATGGAGGTTCTGGGGAGTGAACCCAGGACCGCATGCATGCTAAGCATGTGCTCCACACTGAGCTCCACCCTCCCTTCTCCATGGGCAGTTTACTTCATCTTTCCAAACAGCAGTGTCTTCACAGCATCAAGGAAGAGTGTTTCCCTCCGAGGGCTGCTGGGAGGACACAAGTGATGTAACCCGGGGGCCTCGATCTCAGTAACTGCGAGTGTTGGCTGGTAATCCTCGTTTCCGCTCCGGGGTCTCATCTTCCGTGTCTCATACCACTTAAAACTACTAGGACCCTGGCTTTCCTCGCCCGGGGTGGTTGTATGACTCACGAAAGAGCCGTGTACTGGCCGGCCCCTGTTGTCTGTCTTGCTCCCCTCAGAAGAGCTTCTAAGTCAAGATCGGGGGAGACCAGATGACTGCCTTTTGAAACCTGAACACATGGTTTATTCACAAGAACCAGCCCAGAGCAGAGCCCATTTGCTGTCTCCCCTGCATGAGGGGTCTGGGACGCCCACACCTTTCTCTTCTGCGCCCATCAGTGGCCAGTCCTTGCCTCATCCCCCTCACACGCACTAGAAAGCGTTATTTTCTTTAATGTTGATGTAAAGTTGAGAAGACTAGATGTAGTCATTCGGAGATCCTATTTGTATACGTCAATGAGAAGCCTGGTGTGAATTGAACTTTATGCTGCCCTTTTAACACGTCCTTAGAAGGTTTCCAAAAAGACAAGTCACTTTTGCTTTCATGATTTTCTTTTCCATTTGGTCTATCTTTTCATCAGTTTCCAGAGTAAATCGAATTGGTCCACCAAGCCTTCTTTTTGAGCAATTAAAGTCATTTCAAGTTTTAATTTCAGGAAACAAAAGTCTGCTGAATACAGACATTTGTCTCGGCTGGTGTCGCATCCTCGCTTGTAGCAAATTCTGAGTACAGGTCATTGCGACTGGCAATTTAAGTGGGCCCAGTTACTTTAGGAAGGGTTGACTTTACATTAGAAAGAGAAGGTAGATGAGAACAGAGCCTTTTACAGTCTGAATGTGATTTTTTTTTTTCATATTCATTAAGTACTTCAAGAATTTTGCTTAGAAGATTCCTCACTTAATCCAAGCACATTTTTCTAAAGAAAATAATCCAGGAAACATCGTAACGAAATAGATGAATGAAAAGTGTCATTTCTTTAGAAAAGAAGCATCATTATAAAGAGGATTTGGATTTGTATGAATGACTTTATTACACTTACAGAAGTGATTTGAAAAAAAAATAATTCTTTAGAAAATCCTAATTGGTGTAGACAGAATGATGGTTAAGGCTATTTATGGTAACCTTTTAAAATCGCCTTCGACCCCAGGTGATCATTCATGCAGTGCTAATTATTGCTTGGCACAAGGTGTGGGGATTTATATTCTGATCTATACTGAAATGTCATCATTAATAAATAATGCTTTGCATCAGCGTCCTTAATTGTCAGGCATTTTTGTGGCCAGGAGTAGAAATAACCTGGGAGGCATGGAGCCTCCCATGGCCTGATGCAGTTCAGGGTTTCTCCCCTTTGACGCTGCTGCCGCTTGGGACTGCTGGTTCTTTGTTGTGGGGCTGCCTTGTGAATTGCAGAATGTTTCGCAGCGTCCTTGGACTCTACTCAGTACATGTTAGTAGTACCCATTGCTAGTTGTGACAACCAAAAATGTCCCCAGACATTGACAAATGTCTCCTGGGCGACAGAATCACCCTGGTGGAGAGGTGCTTGGTCTAGCTGATGGTTCCTCACCACGGATTAGAGGAGCTGCCGAGACATTTCTTTTTGGGGGCAATGAGGGTCACTAGGTTTATTTATTTATTTTGTTAATGGCGGTGCTGGGGATTGAACCCAGGACCTCGTACATGCTAAGCACACACTCTACCACTGAGCAGTACCCTCCCCACCGTAGACATTTCTTAATACCAATTCTAGGACCTCATCTTAATGGATAAGAACCTCCTGGGTGGGTCCCTGGAAGCCACACTTTAAAAACAAGTTATAATCTGCTTCTTTATATCTTATTCTGAATCCATTTCTTGCCTCCATTCCAACAAGGAGGCTGAAATTCTTCGTCTTCGCTTTATAAACCTCCTTTGGACAGTCTCTGGCTTGATGACATGAAGGGTCCCAAAAGGCAACCCTCTGAGTAGCCTCCTTCCCCCCAAAATTGTTTACACTCTCCCAAGATTGCTCCTCCTTGCACCACAGGAGACCCGTTCATGAGCTGGCTTCACTGACACCACCCCCCACCCTGTGGCCACCATCACTGCCCCACTCAGAACACCAGAAACTGGGCATTCAGGCCAGTGAATATTTTTGTATGAGAAAATTGGTTCACCGAGTTACTGTTGGATGAAGTGTCCATGTGCTTGGGCTCAACACTTTGATAATTTCGGTAGATGTTTGGTATCCAGGGAAGGACAGCCGTCTTCGTCAGGCGTGTAGTGTGAGTGGGGCTTGGGAAGGTGACGTGGGATAGCGGCTAATCAGCACACTGGTCAGTTGGAGAGAATTCTGAAGTCCTGAGGGTAAATTAATGACCTTTTGAGAATCACTTGAAAGTCTTGGGTCAGATTTTCACAGGTAGCCTGGTTACTAGTGCCATTTTGTGGTTGTACCCAGTGGTATGCTGAGGTGAGCAGCATTTAATGGCATGGCCTCAGACTGCTCATGGGCGCATGTACACCATGGAAACGAGCAAGTGCTATAAATCAGGTGTGTTTGCTTTCCTACGGTTCCCTATCGCTGCTGTAACAAATTACCACAAACGCACACCTTCTCTCTGTGTCTCCTATTCTTGCCGCTCTCCCTCTTTCATCATCAGACTTCCTTCTCTGATTCTGACCCTCCTGCCTCCCTCTTGTAAGTACTCTAGTGATTATACTGGGCCCGCTTGGATAATCCAAAATAATCTCCCCATCTTTAGATTCTTAACTTAATCACATCCGTGAAGTCCCTTCTCCCATGTAAGGTAACATAGCCACAGGTTTTAGGAATAGGACGTGAACAGCTCTGGTTGTAAGGGGGTGGGGGTTGCGTTATTCTGTCTACCACACACTGAAAGTCCCTTACTGGTGACTCGCAGAGAGTTCCTTTGGATTTGGGAGTAGAGACCAACCTGAGTATCATGCATGGACTGACACCCTCTTTCTTCCACATTTTCCTCCCATCCCGCAATTTCAGCTTTGTAAACAGGAACACGAAGAGCTGATGTTGTATTACTAATGATGATTATTGTTGTCAACCTAATTTTTAAAACGTATAGAAAGAAATTAGTTTTTTACCCAAATCCATCTGGAGAATGCTCATAATTTAGGACTTTCTTAATTGGTGAGCCAAGACGGGTTTTCCCCCCTAAAAGTAAAATAACAATTATGCTTAAAGATTCAGTGATACTTTTGTTCAGAATGTCACAAAAAGCATTCCTGGGTTTTCAGGTTTATACCAAATGAACTTTTTGACTATCGATAACAGCAGAATGACATATGTATCCCACTTTCTTTTGAAATGACAAAATCAGATGATCCCTCCACTAAGTTGTTTATTATCACAAATAAAGATTTTTGTATGGCTGATGTCTTAACTGCATATCAGTTGCCTAATTATGATGCTAGTTCAGTCAGTGACCAGTGGCCAGGTGTGCTGGTAATTGGCTATTTTCTTATTTCATGTACAGATACTGTGTCTAAAGATAGTCGTGTCTTTATAGGAGGTGCACAACATAAATAGCATTAGGTGATACAGTTGGCACTCAAATCAGTTATGATGGTGAATCAGCTTTCATCAGCTGATACAAAGTCTAGTTAAAGTTTGTAAGTACAGCTTATAAACTATCTTGAAGAACTGTGTACAATTTACTGGTTGGAAAAGTGGGGTACAGGGTAACAGAGAATTTACTGGAAACCTCCTGTCTTAGTCACGTCTTTGTCCCTGTGTTTGGTCTTCATATGTCTAATTTTGAATGAAATTGCCATGATTTTGATATATAAGCATACCGATGCAGCTTGTAATACAAAGTCAATAAATATCAGGGTTCTTCTTTCCTATTTTAATTGGAAATGGCAAAATAGTTCTGATACTGTAAAAGGAGAGATGCCTTCTAATGCCACTCATGCTTTTAATTGTCGGATTGAACACTGGGCTGGTGGAGCCAGTGGAAACTCCGGAGCGTGGGCTTTTTTTCCTTTCTGATTCTAACTTTTAAATAAACATTGGGTGAAAACTAAAGGAGGCCAGTTCATAAATGGTTGGTGGTTTTACTTACATGAGGACTTGAATGTGTGCCCTTCTTGTGGGTTTAGAGAACAGTCTTAATAATGTCACATGAGTCCCTTTGATCATCCCTGGGAACAGATCTTCCTGAGGGGCTCGAACGCCTGAGAGCCCCACGGAGGCACAGGAATCACTGCCAGCTTCGCGCTCGTTGAGTGCTGACCAGGACGAGGAGTTCGCTGTCTTAGATTGTTTTTCCTTGAGTGAATTTATTGAGGCCCGGTATGTAGTAAATAATAATTTTGGCATAAAGCAATTTTTTTTCCTCTAGAGATTTTCATTAGTGTTGAAAGCAAGTAGTTTATTTAATAGAAGGATCTTCCATAATATCTAAAATGCAACCAGGAAAGTAAAAGCATATACATATGCTTTTATATATTATAGTATGTATTATGCTATTATATAATAGATAAAGACATGTTACTAAAGTGCTTATAAAATATTATTAAATTTTTAATAAAATATTAAAATTTTATTAAAATATATAGGAGGGTATTATATAATATATTATGCTATGTATATATGTATACACAAAGCTGGTAAGACAATCAAAGATAAGAAAGTCATTTAGTTACTGCCTGAGCTTTCCAGCCGAAAGTTCCTCCAGGCGCACCGCCCCTTCCGTATTCTGCTTCTGCCTTCATCCATTCATTATTTACACCAGCCATATTCTTCTGTGCCAGAGATCATTTTCCTGACTGATGGCATCTGGGGCCCTCCATGCAAAAAAGTATTTTAAAAGGCTGTATCAGGGAAGATGATTTTTTTTTTCTTTTTCCTCCTCGCTCAATTTTTAATAACCCTTCGACTCTGTAGCTAATAGCCTCCCTCAGTCCCCCCGCCTGCTGCTTCCCATTTGATGTTCTGGGAAGAGATGTGCTGGGAATTTGCTGTTGCCCATGTCTTTCAAGGCAGCAACCTGTTTATTTCTCAGTCGGTATAAATAAAAGTGAAACCACACCTACCAGGTGACAGGGGTTGCACAAACAAACGCCCTGTGAGAAGGCAAATTTTAAACTGAACTAGGGGGACTAGGAGGATTGAATTAAACTGTAAATGTGAGCGCATTTTCACTCTTACATTCTCTATATTTTTGTTTAATGGCGGGACCGGGGATTGAACCCAGGACCTCGTGCAGGCTAAGCATGTACTCTGCCACTGAGCTCTACCCTCCCCCCTGTATTCTCGTCTCATCTCCCTTCTTTATTCTCCCTCTAAGCAATTTTATCCAAGTCTCATTGCCATCTACACCCTAATTAACAACCGCAGATATTCTATCCCTGATCTAAACCGCTTCTCTGAGCTGGGCACCTGGCATCTCCTCCTGATGACTCACGATGTGGAAACTGCACATTCACAACTAAACTCTCGCTCTTTCCCCTTAACGAGGTCCCCATCCACCATTCCCTGTGTTCCTGAACCGAACCTCCCTGCACCCAGTTCTTCAGATCAGAAGCTCTCCTCGCTTTCACCCTCAGCATCGTTAGCTCATCCTGGTGGTCTTACCTCCTAGGCTTCTCTCCTATTTGATCGTTTTCTCTTATCCGTGGTCCAAGCTGCAGGTGCCCCTCACCTGGACCATTACAGGTGCTTCTCTCTCCCATGGCTTCCCTCTGGTCGCTCTTCAATCCATGTCTCTTTGTAGACTGAATCTTTGTAGTTTTTTATTTCAGAGCTCAAATCTGATATGTGTAAACCCACCAAAGGCTCCCCATCCCTTTGAGGATAAAGAGGTGATTCTTTAATTCCTAGTCTTAGCCTGGTGCTCAAGGCCCACCCACCTCACAGCTTTTCCCTCACATTGCAAGCCCCCAGGGGTCTCTGCCTCCAGCCACATCCACTCTCTTTTCTTTCAATCTGCAAGCATTGTCCTGTCCCCAGGGCCTTTGCACGTGCCGTTGCCTCCCTCTGCTAGCATCTGTCAGACACCCCCATGCTTACTCCCCCTGACCAGCCCCAGACCTCATTCATTTCTCTGTTATACACCTTCAGAGTGTGTTGTTTCTTTCCTTCAGAGTGCTTATCTCATTATGAATGATATACATCCATTTCTGTAGTTGGTAACTAAAATCTAGGGTTGGCAAGAGCAGGAACCCGTCTGCTTTGCTTGCTGTTCTCCAGCATTGAACACAGTGCCTGGATTTTACATTTGTTGAAGAAATGAATGTGTGATGCCTTTTATATAAAATTTATATATATATAGTTATACATATATAACCATGTATTTACATATAGTTATATATAAAACTCTTTATGTACATATATTTAGTTACACGTATGTATGGTTATATATGAATTCCTCTAGATCCTGCTTGTACTGTTAGAGACATTTCACGTGGCACTGATCTATTTCTCCCAGAAATTAAAACTTTGATTACTCTCAAGGTAATATTTTCCTTTTGCGGTGTAGTCACTGCGGAAACTCTTGACGAGCTTGCTGCTGTCTGCAAAGGACGGTACTTGAGTTACTGCACTTGACCCTAACAGCAAAGGTGTGAGTTACCTGTGGAGTGCTGCAGTAATTTGCCAGGATTCACACGGATCTAGCATAATCAGAGCTTGAACCGTGCCTTTTAGCTCCAAGTCCAGATGCCTCTGTGGTGCTAAGTTGCTCCATAAGTGGCAGGTTCGGCGTGTCCCCGTAGAAGTGTTTTTGCAGGTCTGTGCATTTGCAGTCTGCACGCAGTGTTCCCCTGTACCGAACAGGATGCTTTAGGTGCAGCCCCATAGTGGGCGCTGGTTTCCTTCGTCTTATCATCGTATTTTCTCACTGCACTCACACTGTGGTTCGCTTTTTAAAGTAAATCTAAATCTAATTTATACTGTATTTCAGGATTTTACTCAATTGGCTGCCTGATGTCGTCTCTGAGCCTGGGGCCATCTGCCTCTACTTTCTAAATGTTTATGTTTTTATTTCCATTGAGAGGTGACATCTTGGCCACATGAATCTAACTCCTCTTGTTCCTGATAGTAAAGATGCGATAAGGTATGTGTTACATGATGGAAGAGAAGGGAAAGAAAACCCCACCTGTAAAAGATTTCCGCACGTTTTGAGAGGAAAGCGGGTGGAGGAAGGGCGCCCGGGTTAGCAGAATGGGGGGAGCTGTCAGCTCAGGTGCCTGCAGAGGGGAGAGCCTATAAAACAAACGGGCCTGTGGAACTTCTGAGCGTGCCGGGCTCTGGAACGCCAGCACGGGGCAGGGAGTAGGTGGGCTGCACGGTTGGAAAGGGGGACGGAGTGGAAGTTTAACCATTCTCCCCCGTCCTGGGCCCTGAGCATCCACAGCTGGGTGGTTACTTTCCAGGCCAGAGATTGAAGAGTCTCTGGAAATTCTAAGCCATTGTCCCCGAGAAGATCGCGGCAGATCACTTACCTAGTCATTCTGTCAGCAGATAATTACTGAGCTCCAGCTACGTTCTCGTCATTGTTCAAGGCGCTGTGAACAAGACGGATAAACCGCACCATCTCATGGAGCCTATCTCCCCGTGGAGAGAGGGAGAGAGAGGCAATTAATACATAGAGAAATAAACAGCAACTAAGACAGCCAAATAAAACACTAATAAAATCAATAAAAGGGGAAAAGAAAAAGGAAAGAATCTGATTTTCAAGGGGGATGAACGCCACGAGGTGACACGGTGTCACCTTGCAAAATTATCGTCTTTGATGACAAGGGCGTAAGTCACTCCCAGGATCCCTTCCCCTTCCCTGCAGCGGACCTCAGCTTTCGTCTCAATGGCCAGCACTCCTGGATGCAAAGGAGGCGGGGGAAGCAAGCACCTATCCCAGAGGCACGGGGTGGCCACGCCCTCGCTGGAGTCATCCTGCAGCTGGACTGGGTTCAGAGTAAACTGGGGTTCTTTTTTGTCAAGGGAGGTAAACGGACTGCCTTCTGTGGAATCTACTGACAGCGCCTGCCACAAACTTGTATTTGGATTGCCTACAATTTTGAATCGTCCATTTGTTGGTTTCTCCAATTTCTCTTTAAAATCCAGAGCCTACTCTTATCACATGGTCAGTGCAGATCTGTTGCTTTCAAGGCCAGCTAACGCGGGAGCTGGGTCAAGGAAGCAGGATTCAGTAAGCTTGCAGGGAGCCCTTTGTTACAGTCCCCTGATGTGTAAGTGATCATTTGTTTATCTGGTCCTGAGAAGCACCAAGCCCTTGGGAAATAACTTAATGAAATATAATTATTAGTATTTATTGAGCTCTTATTCTGTGCCTGGCACTATTTTCATTATTTTACATGTATGAACTCACTTAACTTTAATAGTAACAGTGCAGTGTGGGAGGTACTGCCATCAAGGCTCACTTACCAACGTGGAATTGAGGCACAGGTTCAGTAACTAGTTCAAGGTCATGTACAGATGTGGACGGAGAGAATCTGGCCCTAACGCCAGTACACATAACCGCTAAACTGAGGTGCTGAGCGGGGATAAGTAGCAATCCTGCGGATTGCCAGGTGAACATAGCCTGCTCCCTCCCTGAACACCTGGCTCGGGCCAGGGAAGGATGCAGAGAGTGAGGCAGATGTCACCAATCTAAGGGATTCCGTCTAGACAGGTCAGCTCATGAGGAAGAACGCAACAAGGCGGTGCAGGTGCAGGCAGGATCTCGCGTCCAGCTCAGGTCAGAAAAGAGGCACCAACAGGGGGATCGGTAAACTGGGTCCAGGAGAAAGGCGGGCTGCTTGCTGACTTGTCTTACGCCCTTTGCTTGTGAGACCGGACAGCAGAGTGGGGAGAAGGGAGGACCCCGGAGCCGGGCTGCTGGGAGGTGAGTCCCGGTTCTTCCCCTCGGGGCTGTGTGGCCCCCGGCAAGTTGCTGAAGCTTCCGTTTCTGTGTCAAGTGAGTGTGATGTTAATGTTCCCACCTACCTGATAGAACTGTCTGAGGTTAAACGAGCTCATAAAATAAGCCCTTCAGGCAGCACCTCGCAGTGAGTTCATTCGGTACAGGTCTGTGTCAGTGTTGAGAACAAAAGAAGTGAATCCAGGTTCCAGCAGAGTGAGAGGCAGGGCTGAGGGGGTGGTGGTGCTCAGTGGTTAGCACACAGGCCCTGGCACCAGACTTTGGCTCCTTAACTGTCTGTGTCATCTGGGACCACCTCACCTTGTTGTGCCTTCAACGTCCTCCTCTGTAAAATAAAGAAGACAGGAGTGCTCACCTCAAGCAAGCAGGGAGAGGAGTGAGTTAATGAGTGTCAGCTGCTTCGAAGAGGGCCTGGACCACGGGAAGGACTGGACATCATTCCTAACGTATAATCGAATTCTGCCTTCAGTGATTGGAGAACAGAAGTTCAGTCCAATCTCAAAAATCAACCGAAGAGGTGGCAAAAGTCATAGCTCTTTGACAAAAGGATTTTAAATAGGGTCACTCAGCACAGTAATAACAATGAAGTGATTGGCCCCCGCAATTTGCACACAGGTGGGTACAAACTGTATAAAGAAGGGAAAGCCCGTGTGCAGATTCCTGAGGAAGGGCTGGCCTTGTCCCTTAGCTGATGGCCCCAGTGCACACAGGGCAGAGGACAGGGCTGGGCCAGGGTGTGGCAAGGACACCAGACCTTCAGTAGGTAGGAAAGGCCCTTTTTGTCTTTCGTCCTCTCTGTGGTGCTTTTTTTCCTCCTCCATCCCTTACCAAGTTGATAAGCATAAAACATAAAGACCACAGGACTGGTAGTCTGGAGACCTGGGTTGTAGTCCTGGTCTGCCATCACCAATAGTGTGACCCTGGAGAAGCCACTTGATCTCTTGGGACCTTCGTCTCCTCATCTGGAAACAAGATCAAATTAAAAAAATTTTTGAAGACCTTTCCTAGGCTGATCCTGGGAATTCCCTTAAGCTACCCAGCAATCTTGGACTTCCTGGAATGAAATGAGGAAACCATATGGTCTACGGCAAAGGCTAAAGCACACTCCTTCAGCAAGGCACCAGATACCCCAGATGAAACATCTGGAGAGCCCCTGGAGCAAAGGCCCCCCCGGCCCTCTGGCCTGGCAGCCGTGTGAAGACAGCCCGCAGCAAGTCTGCGTGGTCCTCAGTAACACACACCTAACCCGGAGCTGTCTGTCCAGACCCGGTCATCATTTCCTGTGAAAAATGCCCCAGAGAGCCTCGGGCATCCCCTTCCCCTCCTCATCCGTACCTCGTCAGTCATACTGCACTAGCTTTCCTGTTATTCATCAAGTTTTAAAATTAGCTTCTTAATCCCTTTAATATTTTCAACTTCTCTGCCTTGAGATAGGCACCCAGCCTGCACTGGGTTTTCTGCAGCCTTGTTAGCAGCTTATAAATGCCAAGAATAGGTTGTACCCATAACCCCTGGCTTCTTCCCTAAATTGTGATTCACTCACTGCTCTTATTTTTGTTCTTGGTGAAATAAACCTGAATTTTCTGAAGTAAGTTTGGCTTTGAAATTCCGTGGACCACTTTTGATCGCCCTAAAACATGTCCTCTTTTGTTAGTTTCAGCATCCTTTGGCGACGAGGCTTTGACTCAGTTTCCTTTCCTTTTACTCACTTTTCTTTCTTCTTGGCTCCCTATCCATGTCCTGCTGTTAGCTCTCACCTCTTCTTTCTAAATGTTCTTCCTCGGAAACTGTGTCTGCTAACAGCTTCCTATCCCCCTTGAGCAGATGACTTCCAAGTCTTATATTTGGATATTTAGATTTTTTTTATCAGCTAGTTACTCCTATCATTCACTAGACATTTATTGAACACCTTGAATGGTGTACTGTGCTGGTGCTAAGGATGTAAAAATGGGTGACTTTCTCTACTTCCAGCAATTGATTAGAGTCTAATTGAAGTGACAGAAACACAGTCTGAGAAAGCCAACTCAATATGACAAGTGCTAAGATAGAATATTCAAAGAAAACAAACTGCTTTTGGAACGTTGGAGAAGTGAGTAACTAAATCTTTGAGGGCTATCAGAGAAAGGCTGCCCAGATGAGAGGGCATGGGTGGTGGGTCTTGAAGTTTGAGTAGGAGTTTGGGAGCTGTGACATCTCTGAACTTCCTTCTGTTGTAGTTGCGTTGATGTTCTGCTGTTATCTCAAACTCAGCATGTCAGAAGTCAAATTCTCTGTCTTACTCCCTAAATTTTATCACCCACCTGACTTTCATATTTCATTATTTCCCCGATCATCTAGGAATATATTTTAGGGATGATGTCTCTTTTCTCTCTGTTGCCCTGTTGTCAGTTCAGTCTGCCTGAGGTTGCTTTCCCCATTTCATCTGTCTTTTAAATCATTGCCGTATCAATCTTTCATGACCACCAGTTTGATTTCTGTCACTCACCTATTCAAAAATAATGGCAAACTGACATTCGCTCAGTGCTTAGTTTGTGAAGTATTTTATCTCATTTAATTATCAAAACAATCTTGTGAAATAAATGGGCTTTTCTGAATCTCTCTTAAATTTAGAATCCAGGACTCTGTGGGCTCCTGGAAAGCAGAGATGACTTTCTGTTCATCTCAGCATCCTCAGTGCCTGCCACGCTGCTGGCTCATAAATGAGGTCCAATAAGTATTGTATATGTGTTTTGTTTATTCCTTCCCAGTGTCTGCGCATCTTTATGTGCTCAGTAAAAACTATTTTACCAGAAGACGTTGAAATTGGGTCATAAAAAAGACGGTTTCCCCCCCATGCTCCAGGGCTGATGCTGTTTCCGCACACTGCTCAGCCACCGGAGAACCTCCTCCTGGTGCTGTAACGACCACGGTTTCAGAACTCTTGCACCTCAGGCTCCCTGATAGATTCTTAACACTCAGCGCTGTGTAGACAGAACCACTCCTTGTAAAGAGCTTTCCTTAAATCATGCAGCCGAAGGCCCCCTGTAACACAGTAGTTTGTTTATATCATTCTTCATATCAGATGCAATTTAATGGCCTTGCGTGTCTTTCCGTGATGCTATATGATATTTTAAACCTGGGGAGTCTATTTCGATACTCCAGCCTTTCACGTTTGTTTAAAAATGCTTTGGCGGGGGCAGGGGAGAGGGGGTTGTCCTGATGGCTTATAATTTGTCCTCTTTATTTGCATATCTTGTCTCCTGAATTTACAAGAAAACTGGTTGTAGAAGCAATAACAAAGCATTTAAAGTATTAATAAAGTAAAATAATTTTTTAAATTAAAAACTGTTATTCAAGTATAGTTGATTTTACACTGTTATGTTCATTTCTGGTGTACAGCATAGAAAGTAAAATCCTTTCAATCTGAATCTGTAAGGATTTGACATTTTTAAACCTGGCCGCGCAGAGTAGCCAGGGACTTGCTGCTTTCCTGGTAAGGACTAATTTGCATAAAAAGAGGAAATGACTTTTTGCGGTTTTGATTGTTCTTATGAAACCATAGAACGTAATCTATCCTGCCTTTGAAAAGGCAGTTTGCTGACATGAAGCATACGGTGAACCAAAAAACCAAAAACCCATTCAGCAACGTGCTTGACTTCACAATCACAATTTATGTCGCTTCTCAGCCAAGATGCTTTGAGTGCCCTGGGCTTTCGTTCCAAGAGCCTCTGCTGCCATCTGCTGGTGGGTGTGATTCAGCAGCAAACTGTTCAATGGAGAATGGACAACAGGATCCCCATACGATGTTATTTTCAGGGAAAAAAATCACTTTATAATTTTATTACATTTTAAAAAATAGAAGTGAGTACTAAGGTGAGATTTGGTTACAGGTAGACGACTTAGAACAAATGCCTTTTTTATAGACTCTTGGGCATAAATATGAAATAAAACAGGGATTTATTCCCTGGGTCTCTGGAAAAGTCTTATCTTTTCTTCCGTATGGAAAACGCACTTCTGTTCGTGAAGTCAGGCTGTAGGAAGCGGGGGTAGATGTGGAGTGAAGGAGGCTCCCAAAGCAGGGGGCTGTGTGTGGGTGAGGGGGCGCTGGGCTGGTCAGTGGCAGGAGCGACAGTGCTAGGTGTTTGCAGATGGGCAGGGAAGGCCTTCTGAACTGCATCAGAATCCCCTGGGAGGCTTGTTCAAGTGACGATTACTGGGCCTCTTACAGTGATGCACCGGGAAGCATTTAAGAACTGATTCATGGGGACAAAAGACTCAATTGCTGATGTCCACAGTGTGGGAGCTCCCACCCGAGTCACTAAATGTGGGGTCGGGAAGAGATGCACTGAAGGGTCCCTTAGGGAGCAGTCCCCCCACCTGCCTATACTCATACACCTGCGCCTGAAAATAACCTGGAGAACATGAGAGATAATAGCAAAATGTGGTTATTTTGTTAGGAAGCATTGAATTTCGACTATTTATTATTTCCATTTTAAATATAATTTATTTACTTAAAAGTTTATATGATTTAAAGTTTAGCAATGGCTGTGTGTAACAATCAGCTTGTAGGATTCCTGGAAGTTGAGCAGTCCGTTCTCCAGTGTGGATAGGAGCTGGCTGCAGCACACAGCTGGCCCCACCCCTGGAGTGTGGGGTGGGTTTTGTGGGTCCGGGGTGGGGTCGGAGAATCTGCATCTCTGACATTCGTAAGTGATGCTGACGCAGCCGTTCCACGGTTCATACTGAGAACTGCTGTGTTAGAATGGAACACTGGAGAGCGTCTGGGAGCATCCTTTAGTTTGGATGGGTAAGGGAGGGTCTGCGAGAGGGCAGCTGAGCCCTGAACCCCGAGGAATCTGCCGCCTCGGAGAAGCTGGGATCGGGAGCACCAGGTAGGACTCGCCTTGGGAGGAACATGGTCACCTCCTCCGTGTGACAGCTGGGAAGGCCACGTGGGATCCAGAGGCAGGCATTTGTCAGGGGTGGGTGAGGGCGAGCTGGTCCCTGCGTGGTGGATGCTGGCTTCTCCACGTGGGCGGGGCAGGCACAGCGGCCTGTGAGCTGGGCAAGGGCGTTGTGCATTTGAGACGCCTGTTTGTGAAATAGTCATTCTGGAGTGGGAGAAAAAGAAATATTCTAAGGACGCATATGTCGAAATGCTGGGTGATGTTAAACGGCCAATTGAGATTTTTGGGTTATGAATGCAAAGTGAGAGCAGTTGGTGAGGTTTCGTCATTCTCTCCAGTAACACTGGTTCACAGGAGGTGAACGACTGGGGAGCCCGAGGCTGGTCAGCTTAGAATGGTGGAGAAGGATCCGTGCAGTCACTGAGGGTGTTGGCAAGGCACTGACGACGATAGAGGGGTTTGAAGCAGAAACAAGGACGATAAGGATCACGGTAATAAATTGTCCGACAGATCGCTGATGTCAGATGACGTGCAGAAGAGTGGGACTCACGGGAGAGCGTGTGGGATGTGAGCTTCAGATCATTCATTTAGCAGCTGCGTGGCCCAGGCACAGCAGAATCTCCCTGAACCTGTCTCCTCGTCAGGGAAATGGGTCTGGTAGTTTCCTCCATGCGGTGTTGTAAGAGTGAATCGTGTATGTAAATCACCGGGCCTGGTGCCTGGCTCTTCAGAAATGGCACCTTTATTCTAGTATCGATGTTAAACCTTTCACACACATACTTAGGAAGGAGTTCAGCTTGTTTCTCTGAAATACACCACCCCAAGTGATATTGAATATGTGGGATTATGACAATCACATATATATATGTATGTGTATATAATCAGAGAAAATTGGTTGCGTCTATCTTTTACCCCAGCTCCTGTGATTGTCAGGGGAACAACAGAGCCTTCAGAAAATGGCCAGAAAAATTAACGGCCACCAAATGGGAGATTCTTTCCCCGCAGCACTTATCATAAATGCACAGCTTCCTTCTCTCTGTCCGAATTGCTGCATCCCTCCGATGGTTTTCCAGAGCTGAATTTTAATCTGCGTTCATTTGCATACCCTTCATCAACTTGTTTCTCTCTGTTGCCTTTTTAATCAAGAGGCTTAGAAACAAATCACAGATCTTAAAAGGAGGAATCGTGGCTGAGAGCTCTTGGAGCTGAGATATGCAAATTGAACCAACCGTGAGATAGCGCTTTTCTCTCTCTGACGGGCAAAGCGAGTGAAAAGAAAATGATGGCGCTCAACAGGGGAGAACGTGCAGGGAATTCGTGCTTGAAGACTGTAAATCGGTACCTTCTTTCTGAAAAACCATTTGGTGATACATGAAGAGTCATCAAAAGGCCCATGTATTTTAAAGTAGCCATTCCCCTCCGAGCATATATTCCGAGAGAATGGTAAAACAGTATTGGACAAAAATGTAGGAATAAATGTATTCATTACAGTGGAAATAGCAAAATAAATAACGGGGAGATAAACCAAAGTTGAGGGGAATGGTTTTTAAGTGATGGCATATCCGGACAATGGTAAATGCTGTAAGATTGAATTCAAAAAATGCAAGAAACAACGCTGAAGTCTGGCCTGATCCCTGTTCCATAAATAATAAGCACAGAACATTTTTTTAAAATAAACCTGTCACATTAACCATTGTCATTTCAGTGCAGTAGAAAATCAGGTGATTTTCATTTTGTCCCCTTTTTTTAAAGCCTCTGTACATTTTGCAAGTACTTTACAATAACAATATATTATTTCATATTAAAAATAAAACATTGAAAGATATTAAACTTATTGAGAAGAAGGGACAAGGCTGGACCCTTCCATTTTTTGACCCCTTCTGTGCTTCCAGCCGTCCAATTTCTGTCTTCCCTCCTCTGCTGAAATTGCTCTTTTAGAGATGACTGGTGCCTTCAATTGTCAACCCCACAGGTGTCTCCTCAGCCCTCAGTTTATTTAATTTTTCAACATGTCTTACACAATTGATCTCCCTTTACTCATTTTTAATACTAGCTTGATTTAGAGGTTATTCACATACAGTAAAGTTCACCCTTTTAAAATACACAATAGCTCCTTTGTTCTTGAAAGACCCTTCTTCTTACATTGCTGTGTCTGGACACTACTCTGCCATCATTTTGGTCATTGGGCGCCATCTGTGTGCTGGGTACTAGTCCCCCTAACTTTACTCTGCTGTCCCTTTTTAGTCTCCTTTGCCAGGTCCTCCTTCTCTGCCCAGCTCTCAAATATCAGCATCCTGAAAGCTCTGTTCTCTTGCTCAGCATTGTGCCCACTAGCCTGTCTGCGAAGATGCCCAGTTCACCTGAGCTGGGGTATCTCCCTCACCCCCTCACCCACATGTGCCGTTAATGCCTGAGAGCTCGCACATCCTCAGCTGGACTCCTCTTTCCCCATCCTTGGCCGTCCAGCTTCATTCTGGCACTTGCTTCTGTGTTTCTGTCCTGATTAATGGTGTCCCAGTCTTGCAGGTCAACCGCCACAGAAGTTCTGGGGACGCGTTTGATTCTGTTTTCTTTTATTACCACTCTGTCTACTTGAAGTATCTTGATTCTGTGTCGTTCAAGACATTGCTGTAAGCAGTGCCATGGTTTTTCCCTCATTGTCTCGGCTCCTCTCCTATGGACAGGGCAGTTGTCTTTGGACTTCTGTCTCTATCTTCCACCCTGTTGTCAGAGCCATCTTCCTAATGATTGCCCTGGTTAGGTCCCCTCTCTGCTCCAAACCCTTTCTACAGAAGAAAGCTCAGGCTCCTTGGCTCAATAATCAAAGACATGCATGACCTGGCCTCAAATGATGCTTCCGAGCCTGCACACCACTGGAGAGCCCTGTGACTCTCCTCCGGTCCAGCCGGACTGGAGAATTCAGGATGCCTGAGCACACCCCCTTCACTTATCCATCATGCTGCTCTTATTTCCATCATTCACTTTCTCCTCCATTCCTACTCCTTAAACTATGGGCCATTTTCCAAGACCAGTTCAAATGATGCAGCTTCCGGGAAGTCCTCTGCCACATCTCTGACTATGAGTGACCTTTCCCACCTTTGCACTCCCATAGCTATTTGTCTGGAAACTTTGAGCGCTCACCACATCCTATAAGGACTTTGTGATTTGGCCATTTGTGTCTGTCTCCCACTTAGGCTAATGGCAGCCACTAGGCCTCCTTTATCTTTGTATAATTCATGATACTCACATGGGGCGCGATGCAGAAAGGGCACTTAATAATTATATTTAGCAGTGAAAAGGAATTCAACACCCTGGTAGTATCATTTCTAATTTGGCTTCTGATACACAAGGTTCAGAGCCCTCACTGATTGGCGGATTACCGCCACCTCCTTCTTACTCTTTAATATCCCTGAATGCTTTTAGATCTAAACAAGCACTTAATTCCTCATTCTGAGGGCCACGTGGCTGGCCTCGTGGTCTTGATATCAATATCAAACTGATGGGGGATAAAAAAACCTCTTGGTCTGGTCACCAAGCTTTGCCTCAGTCCATTCCTGATTCCAGTCTAAATGTGATGGAAACATTAAAGGAAGCCTCACATATACTGTGCTGGGGGTTAATCTGCCCGATTTGGTGCATGGATGTAATTCGGAGCCGTGTGCCCTGCTCTGTAACCACAAAGAGGCTTCATCTCCCAGGGTCCTCACATGGTAGCATCCTCCGCAGGTGACAAAGAGAGTGGGGTCAACTCTGATCCAGAAGATCCTTCAACCCATAGTAAACCTCGTATTCTTAAGGTCATATGCTCTTAAAGATTTTTTATAATCTCAAAATTAAAAAAAAAACCTTCATACCTATGAAATTGCACTCATACTGTTAATCCGTCCCAATGATTCCCTTCAATGGTCCCTTCCAATTAAGCTACTCCAAAAGTCACAAGAGGACTTTAAACTGCCCTACGAAGCCGGAGGGAAATTTCCACCTAAATATCTTAGCAGAAAATCTATCTTTTAATAGAAACTTCCCACATTTCCTGGTTTAATTAGCCTAATTAATATATTTAAATACTGACTAGTGATTACCTTATTTCCAGGATGTAGTCTGTTCTCTAAAAGATACACAAACCCTTCTGCTCTTCTTTTATTTTTATTCAGTTTGTCTCCAAGAGTCTTTGATCAAATACTACCTCTATCCTCCTGGGGGGCATTTTTTATAAATCCAAGTAAGTTTTTGTTTTTCTTTTTCTACTTAAATATTCTGCCAGTATCAGTGAAAAGCGCCTTCCTTTAGCAGAACTTAAATCTGTAACGCTACCCAGTTTATTCATTGCATCTCAGCAGAGCAGCCGTTTTGGTTAAAGAGAAAGAATTATTTCTCTTATGAAGAAAAAAGATTAAGAGTAAGCATAAGAACACAAAATTAAGAGATAGCATAATAATTGATTCTTGGCTCAGTTGGCTCTAAGTTAATTCTAAATTTGAAAAGCAATGTGCAGAATTAAGTAGAACGTATAACTTTATGAACCTCTCTGGATAACTGTGTAGGCTAAATTTAAATCAAGGGGATGGATTATAATATCAGCTAGGGATGGAGCAGGGTCGGTAGTTGACCACAAGAAGCCAAGTGTCTTTCCCATTCTATGAGCTCTTAAAATGCCATAGATAATAAAAGAATAACCATGAGGACACCCAACAGGGAGCCTAAATAAGAGGCTTTATTGGCCAGCAAAGTCACAGAGCACTGTACCCCTGTCTTGCATTACAGGATGTTCCTTTTTGTTTTATTGTAGATGAAATCAAATCTGTCCAACAACATATAGGTACTTTCTGCTTTTATTTATTTATTTATTTATTTATTTATTTATTTATTTATTTATTTATTTATTGCCACGTACCTGTATGAGGTGTCTCTGTGAACTGGACTCCTCGAGGTACCTCATATAAATGGCTCAAGGTACCTCATATAAGTGGAATCTCATGGTATTTGTCCTTTTCTGTCTGGCTTATTTCACTGAGCATAATGTTCTCAAGGTCCATCCATGTTGTAGCCTGTGTCAGAATTTCCTTCTTTTTAAGGCTGGATAATCTTCCATTGCACGCATGCACCACATTTTGTTTACCTAATCGTCCATCCTTAATGGAAAATATTGTAAGTGGTCATCCCAGGAATCATAGGCCCTTCTCAGTGTTTGATATTTGAAGTATGTGTCTTCAGAAGGCCGGCATATTTGTCCCAGGTTCCACGCTAAGGAACGGAGTAGGTGACGAACAAACTTAGCCCTGCCAAACCCCTAGTTCTGTGAGTTCCCCCTGCTCTCGGCTTCCAGCACACACTGGCCACCTTTCAGTTATTGTAAGGATGACAAACATCTTGGATACAAAAGAACTTGAAAGCCCAGAATTGACAAATAGCTTAAGATCATACCATCCTGGTTAACATTGCATATTTTCCAAATAATGTGATGAATTACTGTGCTGTTGAATTGTTCAAAGATTTGCTCTGTGAGGTAGGATTTTTTTCACAAAGTAAGAAAATAGTATTTCCTACAGGCTGTTTTTATGACTCTGTTGCGTGTCTGGAACCTCACCACTGCTGGGCACTCAGGAAATGTTTGGACACTCAAGTAACAGGCAACAGATGCCCATTGGAAGCCTGTTCTATTTCTCAGGCATGCCTTTTTGCCTGGTGGCCAGCAGGGGGAGACATACCACATGCTGTGGACAAGTTTCACCAAATCCTCTTCTGCTTTTTCCCAATGTCCTGGTCAACCTCAAATATGCCCTTGAGAATGGGGTCTAGTATTGATCTAGTTCTCATCAACTGATAGCCCAAAACTTTGGTCAAAAAATAATTTATGAACTTGTACATGGAGAAAATTTTTAAGGATGTCCGAGAGAGAAAAATGTTGGCATGGTGCCTGACATGTGACAGGCTCTCTACGTGTGGAGAAAGAATGAACGAATGGACTGTGCATTTGAGAGCCTATTCTCGGATGAAGTGATGCTGGGGAAAATGGTCTAGTACTTTCATGGGTGCCCACGGCAGTCCACATGGTTTGTCCTGGTGGAATGGAAGTGCAGAGTCTGGCTGAGGGCATCTTCAGTGTGTGCCATGGAATTTAACTGAACACATAAATTGAACTACTGCCAACATTGATTAAATCATGTTTGAAGCCCATGAAACAATTAATAAACCTTCGAGAGGTGAATAATAGTGTAAGAACAAACTCAGTGTTAAATTTTTTTTTTTAATTGAAGTACAGTCGGTTACAATGTGTCAATCTCTGGTGTACAGCACTGTGTCCCAGTCATGCATATACATGTATATATTTGTTTTCATGTTTTTAGTGTTAATTTCTGATTTCATTCTGTAACCCTTCTGTACCTGCGGACTATGATTTTTAGTGATGGCATTTCTGTTGGCTCATAGAATTGTGTACAAAAGAAAGTTATTCTGTAGGACTCAGGAGTTAGATGAGAACCTTGAAAAATCACTTTATTCCCTTTCTTTATATAGAATTCCTCATATTTATTTTTTCCCTTTCACAGATTTATTTTTATGTAAATTGCTTAAGTATATCAATAGGCAATGTTGTCTGGTGTTGACTTAGTAAGTTTTGTACCAGAAGTCTTGTTACAGACAATTAAACTAATGTGTGAATTCCTCATATTTATGTACAATGTTCCTAAAGATTCCAAAACCACTTCTTCATTCAAATAAATCAGCATATCTGGGATCTATTTTATTAGCATAATTTAAAAGGCACCTGAGTGGCAAATGAGCTTGGTTTGGATTTTCACAGTTTGATATATCCTCTGAAATTCTCAGAACCTGGAATGTTTCCCAGAACCCGGGATTTTCCGCGATGATTGGCCGTTTCTTATCCTCTCGACTCCCTGCATGCAAAGCAGTGAGTAGGAGCGAACGTGATACAGGCATCCTTTTGAGGAAAGCATTTCCCTCAGCCAGCTCTCTCCTGCTGGAAAAAAACAATAACAAAACGGAGAAATGTCATTTTCCTGCCACTCCCCTAGCCAGTCTTTTTCACATTCCTTGTTACCTGGTTATTCAAAGTGGCTGAATAACTCAGTCGCTGGAGCACTGGGATGGAGGGGCCAAGGAGCTGGGTTCCTTCTCCACGTGGGCTGGCAGCTCTGCTCTGTGTAGCCTGCAGGAACAGTGCCTTCATCTTGATCGCTGCCTGGGAGATCTAGTGGTAGCATTCAGCATCAATCTGTCACCATTCCTGGAAACAGGATGTATTCACATTGTACACGCTTCCCTCCCAGCATGAATCTTCTGTACGGGAAGGGCAGCACATCCAGCTTTTTTTTTTTTTTTTTACAGTAGAGGGAGGCGAGGCTAAATACTTAGCTAATTAGTCACCAGCTTCTGTGGCAGGACAAAGAGAACCCGGGTTGCAGTTTGAGCAGCTTGCCAGCTGGTACCATCTACACCAGGTTGCCAGAGAAGCCTGCAGACATCCCAGCTGTTTGGCCCCGTAGCAGAGGCTGTAAACATGTAAACAGGTACCCGGGCAAAATACTGTCGAGCGGAGCGGTGAGCGCTGCCCGCCGGGAAGTCACGGGAACGTGGTCAGGCCGCTTTGAAAAGCTACCTCTTCGAGGTATCTGACAGAGGCCGCCGAGGAAACAGATCTGTGGTTCTAGAAGGACTCTGACCAGAAAACCTTCAGAAGTTGCTTTATAAACAGCCATCCTCCTGCGAGAATAATCATGGATTTTGAAAATATCAATCTCAACATACTGATGACTTTGAAAAAAATCAGAGCGGCTCTTGCCAGATGGGCGATTTCAGGGTTGGCTTGTACAATTCCACTTTAACATCCAATTTCTTACTTTGTTCCTCCTCCTTCAGGCACAGTTTCTGTTTTCATGTGGTGCTCCGTCAGTCTTTTTTTCTGTTTTTTCTCTCTTGGGGCACATCCTTTCGGTGTGTCTGCATCTCCTTTGGTGTCCTGGGGTACAACACAGCCTCAGTCCCGGGTCCAGGAGCTCAGACTTGGGGGTTTTAGAGTCAATTTGGAGGGCTCTGACGATTGTGACAGTGACGATTCAGTGACCCTGTTTGGGGGTATTTGTTTCTGAACCCTCAGCACCTAACTGTATGCCTCGTTTCCAACTGCAACCCTGTAATGGTTATTTTAGAGAAACCATCAGCTCCTTGTCTAGTTTTTTGAAATATGAAAATAATAGGACTAACGCATAAAATGTCAGAGATGAAAAATGCTGTTATTTACCCTGGAAGTTCTTCCATCATCTGTAGCCAAGTCATTCAAGGAAGTAGCCTTTATAAGTGGAAACTGTGTCTTTCGAAGTGTTCACGGCCAATGTTACGTTTTAAAGCAAAGGGCGCTGAAACGTGTTTCTCTCTGCAAGTCATTTATTTATAAGAGTTAAAAGAAAGAGCTGACAGAAACATTTGCTTTAAATTGTCCTAAAACTCAAACAGCTGTCCTTGGTCTCCTGTCAAAATCATGACTGCCAAGAGTTTAAATGATCAGTGTGGACTGAATGAAAGGGTTATTGCTTTGATAAATACATTTGAAGCCTAAAAAAGAAATGAAAATAGACCAAGAAATATCTACTAGAATTTAATGAGATTTGGAGGAATGACTTTGAGAAAATTAGATAACATAGATATATTTTTCACATAGAGTCTGCCTAGAAACCCATTCATCCAAATTGCCCAAGCCAGTTAGAAGACGGTAGCGTGAATCTTTGCAGATGACAGTTTATCGACATGTCATCTTTTATTGCAAAAAGATTTGCATTCAGCTATTGCTTAATCTTTGCAATATACTCAGGAGACCACAATTCTTCAAAGAAAGAATTGCTCAGAATTTGGGAGAGTGCTTTTAACCTGGTGTGTAGAGGAGGAAATAAGAAATATGGTGCAGACTTATGTGGGATACTAGCTTTTTCCACAGATTTGCATGGGGAAGCTGATAGAGAATGTGGTAAGCAGTCTGCTTAGTGTCTTGTAATTTCAGATTTCCTGGATCCCACCCTCCATTTAACCACAGGGTTAGCTTTTGTCTACTTCAGCAACATTTAGCATCCAATTACACGTGTGTTTTACATTTAGAAGGGAATTGGCAGATACAAAATCAGTATCTTTGTTACATACCAAAGAACTCCATTTCTAAGGTGTATGGAAGGTTTGCTTGTTTTGTGGGTTCTGTTATTTTTCTAGAATAATTTTTATTTTTACCCCACATTTAAGAATTGTATATATAGCTAGTAAGGTACACTGGACGTGGCTGGAGGGTGAATGTTAGAAGCAGAGTGTCAGGAACAGCTTGAATAGGAACAGAAATAGCCCTCGGCACTTATTCTGCCTACAACAGATTTGCCTGTGGAGCACCTTAGATACAAATCTTTGGCAGTTATGAAATTATAAAGATTAATATTTCAAGCCAGCATGGTCTGTGATCAAAAGAGTAATCATTTCCCTCTCTCAGACTGTTACCGAGCCCAAGATCACACTGCTCCCCGCACGACAGGCCAGTGCAATCCAGAGCCGAGACGTTGGGGCAGGGAATAGTGACTTTATTCAGAAAGCCAGCAGCCCGGGAAGATGGTGGACTAGCGTCCCAAAGAACTACCTTACCAAGTTAGAATTCAGGCTCCTTTTATACTAAAAGAGGAGGGAGTGTGGTTGGTTTTTGCAAACTTGGTTGCAGACTCCTTGGTTGTCTACCGTGATCAGGTCACGATGTTCCTGTAGACCTCCAGCAAGAAAGACAAATGTTGCTCTCTGTTCTGCAACTTTTTATCTCCATATGGGTGGAAAAGTGTTATACCCTTAAAGGTCAGCGCCTTGAGAGTGGGTTACTCTGTATATTTCACACTATAGGCAGCATTCTTAACTTGTAGCAAAAGCAGTTAAAGCAAAAGAAACAGATCCAATATGGAGTCAGGTTTGTTCTTCCCTATTACAAAATCACCTCTTCTAAGCTGACACCACTCTCTCCCTCCACCTCCTGGAAATACAAAGGAGAAGTACCCTGAGAAGCCCAGAACACCTGCTCTCTCTAGGGACCATTGTCATGGGAGTTGGTTTGTAAAACATTTTGTGTGTGTGTAAAACTTTTGTTATTGTTAATAACTCACTTTGTGTGGCGATCTACTGTAAACAGTGTGGGAGCAGGTAAGGGTAGGAAGGAATGAAGAACGAGGTTCACCCTTTGTCGGCACATCCCCCTAACCTGAATCCAGCCAGTAGGTCTCAGAAAACGGAAACATCAAGAGGCCAAGAACTGCCCCCACAGTCCGGGGCTTGCAGAATTATTTTTTTATCAAAGGTAGCAACCGAGTATTTGTGTACACAGAACACACACACTCACACACATACACACTTATCTAGACAGACAACACACACACACTTTTTTTTTTTTTAATACCACATGGTAAGGGCTTGGTGACCATATGCCGATTACTAAGCTGAATCTAGCTCTTTTAGGTTTCTGTTTCTTGTACTTAAATTTCTGCTACTTAAGCTTTTCAGGTGCACGTATTCTTTTTTAAATTAAATTGTATTGAGTTACAATCAGTTTACAATGTTGTGTCAGGTGCACACATTCTTAATATTTTAGTGGCGACATTACCTGTTTCCCCAAATGACAAGCAATGTTTTGTAAAAACTGTCTGACGTGTTTATTTCTGTATACGTACCTCTGCACACATCCTCAGACACACTGTGTTGAAGGTTCCGTTGTCCCAGCTTTACGTGGGCTTTCCATCCAGCCCTGCCTTAGCCCTCCTTCCTCAGTGTGCAGTGGACCCTCGACTCCGCTTTCTGCAAACGTCTGCTTCTAGGAGCTTGAAGGGACGTGTTAGGGGAGCACCACCTGGTCTCCACCTCATTGTGAAGGCAGGAGCTCGGGCGTCTTACTTCTCTGGGGCTCTCCTGGGAGTGGAGGGGAGACACCTGATTTTTACGCTTAGAATTTTCACTGTCCAATGAGTCACACTATTATTTAGAATTAAAATAGTCTGCCATATAACTAAAGATGTGCCAACGGTTGTGAAGGATTTGGAAAGCTTCAGGGACTAGCAGATACACACTACTGTATATAAAATAGATAAACAACAAGGTCTTACTGTATAGCACAAGGAACTAATGATATTCAGTATCTTATAATTTAACCTATAGTAAAAATAATGTATATGTAAAACTGAATCACTATGCTGTACGTCAGAAACCAATACAACATTGTAAATTGACTGTACTTCAAAAAATAAAAAAGAAAGAAAGCTTCAGAGAAATGCTAGGGTAGCAATGGAGTTAACACCAGCTTGTACAGTCCCCAGGCTACCTGGAAACAAACCTGAGTATGTTCTAACTGGGGCGGCGGCCATGGAGGGGTGGGTGGGGAACGTCAGAGGTTAGCCTCCTTCGTTATACAGAGAAAAGTCAAGCAGGCAGGCTTTCCCTGGGGAAGGGTTGGAGGGATATTTTGCTGTGCTTGTTTCCCCTCTCCACTTAATACCTTGATGACTAGAGCTCTGTGGGGAAGGCACCCAAATCACAACACTCTTCCCAAAATGGCAGCCGTACAGAGCCCCTCGAGGGTGCTGACAATGGCCCTGTGGTAAGGATGGGCAAAGAGTCCCCAGAATGAAGCAGAAAGAGACAAGACTCTGGGCTGATTCCTGCCCAAGTTGGAAGGACAGAAGAGGAAAGGTGATTCTGGGGCCATGAGGTTCTGATTGGAACCTGGGGGCAAACCTGTGCTCCGGGGAAGGGTTCAACCCCACTGCGGACATCAGACTCCCCAGCTGAGTCTGGTTTAACTCCAGGAAACGTGGCTGTGTTTTGTACCTTCGATTGTCCTGGGCTGGTGGTTCTCCTAATTCAGCGTATGTAAGAATCACTAGGAAATGTGTTAAAAAGCAGAGTCCTGTGTCCTTTTCTTTTTCTTTTCCTTTTTGTTAGCTTTCTTATTTT
Source organism: Camelus dromedarius (assembly GCF_036321535.1). Lineage (NCBI taxonomy): Eukaryota > Metazoa > Chordata > Mammalia > Artiodactyla > Camelidae > Camelus > Camelus dromedarius. Next base: position 30,978,996 of record NC_087454.1, on the reverse strand, counting down.
TTTTTAATTTTATATTTTTTAATTGAAGTACAGTCAGTTTACAATATTGCATCAGTTTCTGGTGTACAGCATAACGTTTCATTCAGACATACACATACACATATTCCTTTTCATACCCTTTTTCATTATAGGGTGACTACAAAATATTGAATCTAGTTCCCTGTGCTATACAGTATAACCTTGTTGTTTAGCTGTTTTGTATATAGTATTTAGTATCTGCAATCTCCAACTCCCAATTTATTCTTTTCTAATAGAAAAAGGTTTTTGTAGACTTGAGTTTGACTTAGTATTTTTAACAACATGCTGCTTAAATGAATACAACACAAAACAAAATAGGCACAAATTCCTGTACATACTGCTTTCATGTAACACCAAAACAGATCTACAATTGCAAATATAATAAAAGCTAAAACACACACTTGTAAAACACTGATTAATTTACTGTGAGCGGTGACACCCTTTGCTAAAGTGCAGGGAGCGCATTGTGGATGGGGTGCTGGCTGCTGTGGGCAAGTGCTTGTGAGCTTGGCATGCCTGGCGTTCTCGAGGACTTTCTCTACAGGAAGTTGTGCAAACCGTGATTTGTGCAGTGGGCTGTGGTTTATACTAGCTATGGGTACATCCCCTGTTACGTTGGACTCTGTTTCTTTTCTCATCATTCTCTGAGATTTACAGTAGTAGCGCTTGTCAACCTCGCAGACATAAAGATAAAAGTACGTGTGGGCATTGCCAACTCTGACACACCATGCTCAACTCGACCCAGAGTATGTCCGTGTTATGTTAAGGCTCTCATCTGGATGAAATCATCACAGTAAACATTCTCATAGCAGTAGTCCTGGACCACTATGACTACATCTTTGAAAATCCATTCATTCACCACAGTTTGGAAACACTGGTCTCTAAGGAACTGAGTTTAATATATGCGTTATTTTTCTCATGTTGCGTTTATTACAAATGCAATAAACATTCTCTATAGACATTTTAGAAAATTGAGACAATTCCAAGGAAGAAAATAAACATTGTTTGTAATGCCATCACAGAGAGAAAAACACCATTAACATTTAAATATCTATTCTTTTTCGATGCAAACACATATGTAGGTGTATTGCATATGTATATGCATTTATATATGCATATATGTATTTGTATATGTATTGCATATGTGTGTGTGTGTGTATACGTAGTTGTATACCCCATTTAAGAAATTTTTTTTCACTTAGCAAAACGTTGAAGGCAGCTTTCCAAATTGCTAAGAATTCTTCTACAGTAACCTTTTGATTGTCTCCAGTTTGTCAATTCTGGGTGTCTGTCATAATGCACTTAGCATGTCGCCTGCTCTGAGTGTTTAGATTGTCCCAGCTCTCTGCTGTCATAAACTATGCTGTGGTAACTGTTCTTGTTCCTAACTTTGGGGGCACAGAGATGAAGCTATTTACTCGTAGGATACTTCCTGGTATTAAAACTTCTGTATCAGAGAGAATGCAACATTTAACGATTTTTGCACGTGCTAATTTTCTGAATCAAACAAGTTAAAATAAATAGAGGTGGCGGTGACAGCTCACAGCTGGATGAGGGTGCATGGCTTAGGTGATTGTCAAACCCTGCTTGTTCATTATTGGCTACTTTGGGATACAGAGAGCTGACTTAAAGTGAAAAATTTGTAGTATTATAGAATATGAATTTGTTTGCCTGTAAAGGGTCTATTATTATTTTAAATGAATGAATATTTTTTTTTTCTTAAACATTTTCTTGGAAATAATTATAGACTCATAAGAAGTTGCGAAAATAGCACGGAGAGGTCCCGTGCACTCCTTCTTCCAGCGTTCCCCAAGGGGAACATCTTGTTTAACTATAGCACAATATCGAAACCAAGAAATTGACACTGGGATTATACTATTAACTAGATTACAGAGTTTACTCATATCTCACCAGTTCTTACATAACTCACTCTGTGTGCATGTGTGACTGTTTGTGTGTGTCTGTGTGTGCATGAAATTTTATCACATATGGAGATGTGTGTACCCACCATGGTCCCCGTAGAGACCTGTTCCATTCCTGCAAGGAAACTGCCTGGGGTGATCCTTTCTAGTCTCCCCCCAACACCCCCCTAGCCCCTGGCGACCACTGATCTGCTTCCCATCGCTACAGTTTCCTCGGTTTTAGACTTGTTACGTAAATGGAGTCACCCCAGGGCATTTGCTGTTAAACACGGTAGCTTTAGCGTACCTAGAAAGAGCATCCTAGGTGACTGTTTACTGTTTGACTGTCAAGGTGGCTGTAATGGGTATCAGAAAGGAGAGATACCTCTTTGAAGTCATTAAAACAAGCAAAAATTTCTGGAAGACAGAGAAGTATTCTGTTCACTGTAGTATCTCTAGTCTCATGAATGATATGCATTATATGGGACAGCCTATGTGGAATAACGACTGACCAGTCAGAAGAGACGCCGGCTGTAAATTATCAGCACGGCCGTGCTGGTGGACACGACTGCATCTCAGCCCTGCCCAGCGCGTAGGGCTGTGCCAGGCAGGTGGTAAGTGGGCCTTAGTCAGCTCAGGATGCTGTAACAAAAATACCATGTGCTGGGTGGCGTAAACAGCAAACATTTACTTCTCACCATTTTGGAGGCTAGGAGGCCCAAGGTCAAGGTGCTGGCAGACCCAGTAGTCTGGTGAGGCCCCACATCCCGGTTTACAGACGGCCGTGTTCTCACTGCATCTTCACATGGTGGAGAGCAGGGAGAGGAAGCAAGCTCGAGTCTCTCCTTATACGGCCTCTTACCCCACTCATGAGGGTTCCACCCTCATGACCTGATTACCCAACAAAGACCCTACCGCCTAATGGCAGCCCTTTGGGGTTAGGTGTCAAAGTATGAACCAGTGAGGGGGTGCAAACACTGAGTTCAAGGTGCCCAATAAATGTCTTTTGAATAAATGAGGTGTATCCACTCTGCTTTATGGTTCCTCTGGCCCTCGTTCCGGAGTCTGCAGCTCCTCTGTGACGTTCTCACAGCTAAGCAAGAGTGGACTGTGGAGCTTTCAGAGTTCTGAGCACCATCCTAACGAACCCTGGGGCAGCAACCCTGAGTGTTATGCGCTGGAATAAAGAAATTCCAGTCTGTGTTCGCTCCTCCTGCTTCCATGGGCCTTACACTCAGTCTTTTCTTATCAATTAAAGGGGATTTGAGAATTATGGCCAATATCCAGACAAGAAAAATAGGGCAAGAATGTGGAATTCAATCAGGGAACAGAGACGTTCGCTGAATCCAGTCGACGGGTAAAAGACATTTGCTGCAAGTTGGTTTTAAAGGTGCAGAATTTCCTCCACCTAAATTAGGTGATAAAGCTTGGATATTAACTTATGATAAAAATTAGGTGAAGGTGCAACTTGAAATATAATTCTAGGAAATGTGTGACATGCAGAGCTGTGAAATTAAACTCCAGTTGAGCAGAAGGTCCCTGCTGACATAGCGTGCGGAACTCAACACTTATAAAGGGATCAGCTCATTCACCTGGAGTCTGGGGAGATTCAGCTTTGAAAAACATGGTGCCCAGATCTGGAGTTTTGATGTTGAATTTGGCAGATAAATAAGTGTGTCCTGAGTCTTTGGCCAGGGGAGTAGGGCACCCCGATAACGTAGGTGTTTCCTCTTGAATTAGAAAAATGACTTTACAACCATGGAAGATGTGAGAGGAAGCCAACGGATGATCAAATGAGCCAAATGTACACAACCCTGTGTACGTTTAGGAATACGTCTTGTCACCGTTAATTTTACTTGTGGTTATTTGTTATTAAACAGTCTGAAGACAGTCTGACCTATTAGGGTATCTGAACACATTAGAGTAGCCTTGAGTTTTTCCTTTGGTAAGTGTAGTTAATATTAGATGTGTCGGTTTATTTTGAGAAGAGTGAAAGAATTTGGTTACAGTTGTAAATTGTTTTGGAATATTTAAGAGATGGTGTTGACACAGCTGATCATCCTTTCCTCGCTGGAACATTTTCTTCATCAAGTTCTTGGGACGCTGTCTCACTCATGGCCTCTTCTTGCTCCTTTGCTAATGCCTCTTCCTTGCCCCAACCTCAAGCTGAAGTGCCCAGGGCTCAGCCTTGAACCCTCTTGCCTCTGTCCGTGCCCTCATGGTTTTAAACACCACAGATAGAGTGATGACTCCAGGATACACATATCCCGCCTGGATCTCTGCCCGAACTTTTGACCTGAATCTTCATCTGACTTGAATCTTCATCTGCTCCTTTTGACCTCCCTCCGGGACATCAAAGCCTCTCAGAATTTACCCGTCTGAAGCCAGACTCATGGTGTGCCCCTACCCCCACTCCCTCACCGCCTCGGCGTCTTGCTTTTCTCAAGTCTGCCCCATCTCAGGAAGTAGCAAGTCTTACCTCTAGTTACTCAGACCAAAAGGTCTTGTCGTCATCCAGGACTCTTCCCTTCTTCTTGCAAGAGACATCCAATCGATTAATAAATTCATTTAGTGCATCTTCAGAATAAATAATCCCTATTGCTTTCACCATCTCCATTGCTTCCCCGCCGGTCAGACCAGGCCACCACCGCCTCCCACCTGGATCACTACCATAGCCCATTAACCAGCCTCCCTTCTCTGCCCTGACCGCCACACAGCAGCGAGAACCCTCCACTGGCTCCCAACTCACTGAGGATAAAACCTGAAGACCTTACAGTAGCCTGCAAGCCCCCATGTGATCTATTTATAAAGAAGATACAAAAGGAAAAGAAAAGTGGAGGGCGTGAGTCCAAGTATCGCTGCCTCTCAGTAAGGGAAGGGCTTCCATTTATCTGTTTAGATTCTGAAGCGTCGCTCACATGCAGGCCGTGTCTCTCATTAGAAATCTCCAGAGTCCGAATGTCCTGACTTTGGGCCTAGTTTTTCATCCACCGGACGCTGTTCAGTAATTACAGCACTCCATGCTTTTATTCCGCTAGCAAGCCCAGCCAGATCTGAAACAAGTAAGTCAGCGCCGTGGAGCTGGCACAGGCAGCAACGAGAAGTAGCTCAGGGCTGACTCAGCACATTGAGTTTACGCAGATGCCAAATCGTAGGAGCTCCACTGACGTCCCTCCGAGAAGACCTGCGTCGAAAGACCTTATTTCAGCACCTTTTTTTGTCTAGATTTACTGCCGCTAAAGAACAGAGTTCTTTAATTCTAGGCTCAGCACCTGTCAAGGACTTAAATCCAATCACTGCTCAAGACAGCACAATATCACTTCCTGACCGAGCAAGAGAAGCATTTGCTATTGTTAGAACAGTGCGTTCTTTTGAACAGACCCTGCTGGGCGTTGTCACAAAGCATGAGCCATGGAAGGTTGACGGGCAGCTCAGCTTTCAAGCCAGTCATCCTTCACGTGGCTGGAGCCTTCAGAGCTGAAGTCACAGGCCTAAGGACATACGTCTCCGCAGCATTCAGACACGTTCTCTTGCCTGGCAAAGACATGGAGCAGGGTTTCGGGGGGAGAGTATAGCTCAGTGGTAGCGTGCATGTTTCCCACGCAGGAGGTCCTGGGTTCAATCCCCAGTACCTCCACCAAAAACTAAATAAATACACCTAGTTACCCCCCGCAAAACCCAAAAATAAATGAAACCAAGGGAAAAAAAAGAAACAGAGCAGGATTTGTTGGTATTGATGTCAAAGGTTCTGATTTGCTCCAATGGTCCGCTGGGAGTGTTGGTCCCTCTGGAGGTGGCAGGCGGGGTCTGGAGGAGGGGGAAGCAGCGCCACCTGTAGGCTGACACACAGAGTGCAGGTGGGAGAGGAAATGGCAGGACAACTAAGGGGACTGGCGTTCTGTAGAGAAGCCAGCAGGCAGCTCAAGTCAGAAGTCGGAGCCTAGGTAAATGAATACTACAGGAGGGGCAACCAGTTATGCTTGTTTATTCCCTGGGCAGCACGGGCCAGAGTTCAAGGATTTCTGCTAAATAAGGCAGTCGATTCCTTTGTGGGAGGTTAGATAATGGTGCACACTGACACCATCATCCCTAAGAAAGGGCCCTCGGCTTGCCATCTCCTTGGGGCAGGAGAGCTGACAGAAAAGGTCCTAGCTGTCGTCTTTACTGAACACGTACTACATGCCACTGTCTGTGCCGAGCGCTTCATTTCATCTCAGGGACTTCGTACAGCACCAGGAGCGGGCAGTGTCATCACCCTCAAGTCTCACGTGTAAATACTGAGGTTCAGACAAGTGAAATAACGTTCCCATCGCTGGTTTGAGCCTTGGCTTTAAGTGTGTGGACGTCAGCTCCCAAACCCCCACACTTAAACAGTGTACTAAACTTTGACAAGACAGAAACAGATTGGGAAGAACTTGCAGGTCATCTGGTTCTGTTTTCAGATTCCAGTCTGTGGATTCCTTCAGGCCGACAGCGAAATTCTTGATGGTCTGTTGCAAAATTAGAAAAGTTAGGCCGATGTTACGAAATCTAATGTAACCAAATTTACTTAACTTAGAGAAGTTTTTATTCTGACGTTGTGTCATTCTTTCCTTGTAGGTCCCTGGAAATGGACTGGTCTTTAATGAAAAGATCTTAATAATGGTAGGGTTTTTGTTAATGTGCTTAGAAACACAAAAACTTGGCAACTCCCATGTTGCCACCTACCATGTTTTTTTTTCAGTTGTATAGGTCTGAGAAATCCAAAGTTCATGGGACCACTGACCCAGCTATAATCACCCTGTTCAGCAGTTCTCCACAACATCCCTAAAAGATGGCCAAGTCGGTTTTGTTTTTAAGATTTCCAATGATGGTTTACTGCTTTTTTTTTTTTTTTTTGCCGAGTCCATTCTCTGTTGTGAGAAAGTTCTTCCTTTCATTGAATTGCATTTATCTTTATCTGATTAATGGAACAACAAAGATCAAGAGTATGCCACTAGACTTGAAAGCCACGTGTGAAGGCAGACACCATGTGCAGTTCCTTCCTTCCACGGTCAGGAATTATTCTCTTTGTTTGCTTGCTTGCTGTCTTCCCCACCCTGCATTAAGTGTCCTCTTCATTAGGGCAGAGACCTCTTCCCCGGCACCTAGGACAGGGCCTGGCACAGAATAAGTGGCCAAACAATATTCATAAAATGAGTACTTTGTAAATACAGACATTCAATAAATATTGGCTCAGTTTAGAAAGGCTAATTCATCTTCTGCTTGACGGCACTTTGAATATTTGAAGTCAGCTCTCATGTCCCCAGTAAGTATTCTTGCTTTTCCTGCACTAAGAACCAGCAGTCCCTTGAGATGCTTCCCCTGTGATGGGGTTTCAGACTTGCCGTATTTGCCTTTGCACACACTCCAGAGCATGAACGGAATTCCTAAAGCATCGCCCTATAACTGAAGACAAGACACCATGAGACCTGGCCACAGCTGGTTCCAGGGGGGTCTGTTTGCTCTCCGAGTCTCACAACATGGCTTCAGTCTACATTTGTAAAGTCACAGCATATAGTCACCCATTAAGCTTGTAATTGATAACATCGCCTACGTCTTGGGAAAGTGACTTTCTCCGTTCTCGAGTCTCTGTTGCATTTATGCTTGTTGGGCAAAATCTTCACCATTTGGCAAAACTTAACATTTATGCCCTTTGCATTTCATCTTAATTTTTGACCTATTGTTCAGCCTATTCAGAGCTTTTCATCTTGATTTTTTTCTTTCATTCACTCCTTCAACCAGTAATTACTGAGAATCTACTGCATGTCAGGCCCCATCTACAAAGCCTGCCTCCCCTCTGCCTCGCCAGTGAACCCAGTACACACACTTCCTGATTTGCCATCGCCCTGACCCGCTACAGTCCTCTGGGTTGACATCTTCCAATAACCCATGCTCTTGTGATTGCTAGTTCAACCAGCTGGGGATCCTCCAACTTCCACTGTCACCCTGCCCTCGCTGGACCTGAGGGTGGAGTAGGAGACTTGTCCATGGTTGTGTTAGCTCTTGCTCTCAAGATTTGAGCTGTGGCCTTGGGAACAGAGCAGCTTGCCCAGGAGAGGAGGAGACAGATGACGACGAACTGTACTGTTCACAGCCTCCTGAGCAGAGACGCTCGCCTTACGCACACAGGCTTAAAGCAGAGTCAGGCCCTGTCACCCTGCCCAGATGCTCTGGACTGAGTGCATCACTGTTCTGGCCCCGCCCTTGCCCTGCCTTTCCTGACGATCTGCTGAAGTGAAGCTGCCACACTTTTGGAGAGCTTGTCATGTGCCAGACCCTTTCCTTTCATCACCTCAGTTGACCCTCACCACAGCCCCATGAAGTATAGGTACTGTGATCATCACCATTTCCCAAAAGAGGAAACCAAGGCTCGGAGCAGTGATGTAACCCAGCCAAGGACCCGAGTCGGCGATTTGGAGCTGGAGCGTGTGCCCGATTCCCTGGACACACCACCGCCCTCTTGGACCCAGGAGCCGTGCGCTCAGGACCTGGCCTCGGCCTCGCCTTCGCCTTCCTTCACCCAGGGCTGCCCTGAGACACGTCCCCCTGCCGTTCTTTTGGCTGCCGTGACGTGCAGGTCCTCTCCTGGGTGCTTCATATGCATTTCCTCACTCAGCCTCCTGCAGGGGAGCTCTTTTTTTTAAATTAAAGTATATTTGATTTCCAATGTTGTGTTAGTTTCTGGTGTGCAGCATAGTGATTCAGTCATATATGTATATTCTTTCTCATATTCTTTTTCATTGTAGGTTATTATAAGGTTATTATAAGGTATTGAACATAGTTCCCTGTGTTATACAGAAGGGCCTTGTGCTTTATCTGTTTTATATGTAGTAGTTTGTATCTGCTAATCCCAAACTCCCTAGTTCATCCCTTCCTCCCTTTCCCCACCCCCAGCAACCATAGTTTGTTTTCTATGTCTGTGGGTCTGTTTTGCAAATAAGTTCATTTGTATCATATTTTAGATTCCACATAGAAGTGACATCATTTATTTGTCTTTCCGTGTCTGACTTCACTTGGTATGATCATCTCCAGGTGCACTCGTGTTGCTGCCAGTGGCATTATGTCATTCCTACACGGGAGCTCGTGTTTCGCGTGTCAGGAAATGGAGAGGGAGTCATTTTCCCAAGATCAGTATACGCTCACTCTCACTCCTCTGGGTCCCAGTTTTCCTCTCTGTTCATCGGCCTCTGTCTTAGTCCTCTATATGAAGTTATTCCCAGAACTCTTCCCGTGGCATCCCCCGTCTCGCAATCCTAACAGACACGGGGTTAATGTGACTCAGCTGGACTTCCGCGGAGCAGTGAAAGTCCGCGGTAATCATACTTGTTTGCTTGACTTTTAACTGTAGCAGGTCAGTCACTGGTGGAAATGCATTGTGAAAACAATTAAAAAGAAGATAGGAAAGTTCCAAATGTCACATTCCACGGAGAGCCTACCTGTAGCTGTATTTTAAGCAAAGCAAAGTGAAACACAGCTTGGTTTTCTATGTGGAGAGGCTCAGCCCTGGGTTTGGAATCTGTATGTATCCTCAAAGGGCCAGGAGTGCAGTGGGAACATTATCTTGCTCATGTGGTGTGTCTGACGCTCCATGTGTCAGTGATTTATTGACTGTTAACAATTTTGGCAAAGTTGTCAAGCGGGACTTACAAGGATTTCGCAACGTTCCCGAATCAGTGGCACAGAATTTACCTCTCCTCCCAACGACCCTGGCTCTCCTCGAGATTCTTCCTCTTCGAGGAGATCATGCTCTGATATCACCTGCCTCGAAAAGCCCCTCTGGTTCTCCTGTGATTGTATTTTCAGCTCTCTTGCTTGGAACGTCAAGCAAACATTTCATGTCTAAATATTTTAGCCAGAATTAGTTCCAAGAGAGAGGTCTGATCACTCTTCGGTCTTTCTACATCTCGAAGAATGATGTTGCCTGTTCATTTCTCTTTGTTCTTGTCACTTCATAAGGCATGGAATCATCCCTGAGGCGGGTGTTGGACAGAATGATGTTTTATTATGTGATGGAGGAATTTTGCCAGCATCCCTTCCGCCTCCGTTCCAAAATCGTCTGACACGGTAGTGACAGAGGCTCTTGGACAATCTCGGTAGCCACTTGAAACATCGCTCCATCAGAACCTGGCAACCTCACTGAAGGCATGACCCTGGGTCTCAGTGGAGATAATGGGTGGGGGATGAGGGGTGAGCCCTGAGCAGCCTTCTTGCACTTTATTTTCCTTGTATTCACAAGCCACATAGAATCACCAGCTCCACAACCGCCTTAGAGCAGAGCAGCAAACACTCCCTGTGCCCCTGCAGAGGACTAAGCCCCGGGCTACATACTGAAGTCCAGACACGAAGGCCCCGGAGGAGCTGATGACAGACCAGCAGGGAGGCTGGTCCCCACGCAGGTAATTTCAGTGTCACCCGTACTGCGAGAGGCAGACAGGCCAGGTGCTGCGGGAGTGTTGAGGAGGGGCGGGAGGGTTGAGGAACCCTTCCTGAAGGAGATCATTCCTGAGTTGAGTCTGAAGGAATAAATAGAAGGACAAGAAGGACATTCCATTCCAGGGAGAGGGAACAGCGTGAAGAAGGCTGTGCAGGCCTGAAACATCACGTCAAGTGCAGGTAGCTGCAAAAACTTGGTCCAAGTACAGAGGAGCCGGGAGAGTTGGAGGGGAAGCCGCAGGGGTCCAGAGAGAATTGCCTGACTTCCTCCTGCTGGACCCGGACGCTAGCCTGTGGCACAGGGAGCCTTTCAAACTCTTTTTTTTTTTCTTTTAAATAATTGGGACAATATTTGCCTGACTTTCATCTTCTGGCTCTTGTTTTTTTCCAACTTCCTCCAAAGCTGCTCAAAGAACTTTCTGCCTCTAGAATTTTGATTCATTTGCATGTCTTCATAGGTTTTGCATTTCTCCTTCCCGGTACCCACCGAGCTCTGCTCTTTCCTGCCTGGATATTATTTATAGCAACAGAAAAGATGCAAACTAGGAGCGGGGTAACGCCGCCTCTTCTAGCAAATGCAGTTCCTTGGCGTGTCCTAGGATGCTGCTTGCTCTCGGGTTGGCTGCCCCGTTCCCCTCCCGGGGGACGTGTGCCTGTCTTCTGCGTTTTCCTTGGGCTGGAATTCTCATCTGTGTTTGAATGTACATTAAAAAAAAATGTGAAGCCAAGTAGTTGGTAGAAAAAGCTAGAGATTTTGTGTATGACTTAAAAATGTGTTCCCATGGAAAACGTCAAACGTGTACAAAGTAACCAGAAGGGGCGTGATGAACCCCCCGTAGCTCTCACCTGGCTTTGACAGTTATCAGCATCCCGCCGGTCTGTTTTCATCCATAACTCCACCCTCTACTCTCTTCATACTCCAGTAGATGATTTTTTTCCCAGTGCTTTATTTGCGAGGTAAAATTTGCATCCATTGTGATGCATAGTCTTAACTGTACAATTTGGACAGAGGTATATATCTGGCCCCCACCCCCAACCCCTTTCACCATGGAGAACGTTTCCCTTTCTCCAGAAAGTTGCCTTGTATCACTTCCCCTGCAATCTGCTCATCCCTCTGAGGTAAGCACTCTTTGACTCATTTCACCTTAGATACATTTTGCCTGCTCTAGAATTTCACAGCAAATGGAATCTGACAGCGTATATTATTTTTGTGCAAGGCTTCATTGGTTCAGTGTCACGTGGCAGACTTAGCCTTAAATTTCTCTTCTTGGTATCAGTCTGTCGTTGGATGAGTTGCATAGCCTCTTTTGAGACCCAGTTCCCTTCTCTAGGAAATGAAAGAGGAAAGGCAATAAACATTAACAAAGAGTTAATATGTAAGAGTCATGTAAGGGCTGTGGGAGGAGGACGCAGAAAATTGCCTACCTGTATGCTTTTACCTAGGCCGTCCGTGACTCCTGGATATCCTTCCTCCCCTACTCCCCTTCTCTCATTCCATTCATCGCAGTTCTACTCCTTCAAGGTTCAAATGCCTCCCCCTCCATGAAGCCTTCCCGAGTTGCTTCTCCTGCCCTCCCCCAACCCCACCCCTAGACCACTGCCCAGGCTGTATGAATCTCTTTCATCCTGTGAACGCCTCTGGTGTTTTATCTCCACCCTCATCACTTTTATTACTTTCTACTTTATGCTCAAGTTCTTGATTTAGATTTATTTTTCTCTTTTACTAGACTGTTAGCTCCCGGAGGGGAGGATTTAGGTTGGTTCTGTCCTTTGTCCCACACAGCATTTAGCACCAAAATTGCATACACATTTGACCCTTGACCCATGCAGGGGTTAGGGGCATTGACCCTCTGTGCAGTCAAATATCCGCCTATAACTTTATGGATGGGCATTCTGTATCCAAGGTTCTGTATCCACAGATTCAACCAACTGTAGAACATGTAGTAGTGTAATACGTATTTATAGAAAAAATATGCATAGTTTGAACCCATGTTATTCAAGGGTCAACTGTAATAGATTCTTTGTTCTGTTTGAACACTGTGCTGGTGACATCTTCAGTTTGTGCCCTTGTCTGTGGATGGGTGAGCAAATTACCCTACAAGCCCAAATCCGCCATCTAGTGGCCATGGGAAGTAACTTCATGCTGGACCTCAAGGAGAAAGGTTTCTTTTTCTCTGGCTGTTTTTTCGGACATGTTTCCTGAAGGCAATTGTAATGAAATACATGCTTTCCAGTTCCATTTCTACATAGAGTATTCTGTTCATCTACAACTAGAATTTATTTTGACGTAGTATTCTAGACTGCTTTCTACATGGTCTTATTTTACTTAAAAAAAAAAAACAGGAATATTATAAAAACCCAGGGTATTTTAAATAGCAGTATTTTAAACCAAATCATGCACTAGAGCACTTTTATTAATAGAGCCACTGTAGATAGGCAATGTGATTTTTTCTTTGTCATTATAGTTAATTACAAGATATTGAATATTGTTCCCTGTGCTGCACAGCAGGACCTTGTTTATCTACTTTGTATGTGGTAGTTTGTACCTGCTAATCCCAAACTTCTGATTTATTCCCCTCTGCCCCACCCTTTCCCCTTTGATAACCATAAGTTTGTTTCCCATGTCTGGGAGTCTCTTTCTATTTTGCAAATAAGTTCATTTGTATCATATTTTAGATTCCACATATAAGTAATATCATATGATATTTGTCTTTTTCTGTCTGACGTACTTCACTTAGAATGATCATCTGTAGGTCCATCCCTCTTGCTGCAAATAGCATTATTTCATTCTTTTTTATGGCTGAGTAGTATTCCATTGTGTGTGTGTGTGTGTGTGTGTGTGTGTGTGTGTGTATCTCACATCTTTATCCAGTCACCTGTTGATGGGCATTTAGGCTGCTTCCACATCTCAGCTATTGTAAATAGTGCTGCTATGAACATTGGGGTGCATGTATCTTTTCAAATTAGAGTTTTCTCTGGATATATGCCCAGGAGGGGCAATTTTTCTAGACTCACTTGGAGTTCGTTTTGCTGAGTTTTTACCATTTGCACATGTGCCATTGTATTTGCTTGAGTTCAGTGGAGTACAAATTGAATCATTTTTATTTTTCTGAGAACTGTGATCTTCTGCTCAAGGGAGAGTATTTCCGTCCCACCATGGCTTCCCGAGGGTTCCAGGCCTTAGCTGAACGTGGCTTCCATTACTTAAACCAGAGAGGACGTGGAGGACGGACATCACATTGCGATGGGAGCTCTTGCTACGTGGAAAGTACTGTTCTAGGTAGTGGCCTAGGTATTTAACTAAGAATACCATTCAGTCATTCCTAATCACCTTTTGAGAAAGGAGTTATTGGTATTCCCAGTTTACAGATGTGTAAATCAGCACATGGAGACGTTAAATGAATTATCCCAGGTGTAAATAGCTATCGGATGGCCATCTGATGGACAAGTTTTGATCCTTAACCACCTCAAGGCACTGCCTCCCACACGATGATGTACAAAGTGAAAACCAAGTGTTGGAAAATAGAAGCTAATGCCTCTGGAGGGCTCTTTACCTCGAAGGGGAGTTGCTCCAGCCAAGTAGCCCTTGAAGAAATGGCTTTGACAGATAAGAAGAAAAGTGCCCGAAGGAGCTTGGGTAGAACAGCTGGATGCTGCCACCTCTGATCCATGGGGCACAGGTAGGAACAGGATGCAGCAACCTTGGTTGAGTTTAATCACCAGAATGTGGCCACAGTAGAGAGCGGAATTTCTGTACGGGCTGAGCTTTCCTTAGTGAGACTTTCTGTTTAACAGTAACAGTGGCCATTATAGGAAACACATGGCAAATAAAACTCTTTTTGCCTGTAAGGCAGATCTGGAATATACAGTAGGATTACTGTGTAAAGGCCTGATACCCGGAAACCCAACTCAGCTTGTATTTCTGTTTCCACCTGAGTCTGTAGATGGGGAGACAGGTTATGCCATGTGCGTTCTCACCAGATTCCTGACATCACCCTTGCCCTCAGTTTATAGAGTCTGATTCCAAGAACTGGAAAAATAAGCAGCCGATAGGAGAACTGAACTAGAAGTGCTCAGAGCTGGAAGAGCTGGAGGTGGACGCCCAGAGAGTTTAAGGGACTTGCCCAAGGTCACACACAGCTGGGATTTGAATTCAGAGTTCCTGAGTCTCCATTCAGGTGTACTAGTTGCCTCTCTGGGTTGTTCTCTTTGTTGTTCATTGTGCAGAAATCCCAATAGCAGAACACATCACCTATCTTTCAACATCGTCTTAAATCTTTTCATGAATGGGATGGATAGGAGATGCAAAAATGCATTCATTCATATATATATATATATATATATATATATATATACACACACACACACACATATATATATATATTTCATTGAATATTTTGATCTTTTCAATATTGCTGTGTTTTAATGTGAACTGAGAACATGACTCCGGGTCTCCCAGAGACAGAAAACCTGAGGGTAAATACCACTGTGAGTATGTTTTTCTTACATCACTTTTCCAGGCGCAGAAGTTCCATTTTACATGTTTAATTTATTCACTTTCTTTTATTATGTATCATTGATCTGCTAATTAATGTCTGTTCCACTTAATGATGTTATTTTATTCTTATTTAAAATACCTAATATTTTAGCATATGATTGTTCATAAAGCCTTTTTTTTTTTTACATGCATTCTCTCTGCACATCTTCACAACTGTCCTGTTTACGAAAAAGGACAGACAGACTCAATCCCCATCGTGCAGATGGAAAATCAAATTACAAATGTATTACGTGTTACCGCTGGTTAACCAAACTCAGTTCCCTTTACTCCTAGACCAGTGTTTATGCTCAGTCCCTCCAGCTATGGTTCTCCCTCGCCGTGAGTTCCAGAATCCTCTGGAAGGCTTGATAAGCACCGATTGCTGGGTTCCACCTTCAGAGTTTGTGACTCAGGGAGTCCGGGATGGGGTCTGGGAATCTGCATTTCTGACAGGTTCCCAGGTGATTGATGCAGATGCTGCAGGTCTGGGGACCACACTCTGAGTACTGCTTTGCCATAACATCTTCAAACATTTGGCAGGTAATCCATCCCTCCTCTGCAATCCCGAAATCCAAAAAGCTCTGAACGTTAGCGGTTTTCCCCTGAAGGTTGGCGCGATCTCACGGGGCAGCCAAGCCCGACGTGAACTGAGGAGACGCTATTTATAGTCTTTCTTTATCCCCTGGTGTGACAGTTTGTACAGTTTGCTGCAGAATTGTTAATACATTGGATTGCAGGGGGTGCCCCAGACCTCACTGGGGGATGTCCCATAGCAGACACACTGTAATTCCTTTTAGAATCTGAAAACCTCTGAAATCCAAAACACATCTAGTGCCAAAGATTTCAGGTAAGGGACTGTAATTTGTACTAACCAGACAAAAGCATTGTGCTCTTTGCTTTTGATGTTGCAAAAGCACCATTTTTGGATAGCCACAAATGTCTACACACTTGAACTTAATATATACCTTTTGAGCATCTTTTGGGAAGCTTTTTCTAAAGCTTCTGTCCTTCAGCTGCAGAAAAACTGCAGCCTGCTGAGCTGTGAGGGAAAGTGTTGAATAGTCCTTCCCCCAGTCACCTGGGCAAATCCCAAGGTCACTGTGATCTGAAATGAGTATTTCCTGAAGCTTAATTACATTTATAAGAACGCCATCAAAAACCACATTCATACTTTGCACCATGCTCCCTCTTGAAGTTTTGATCTTCTACCTGGGAACGCAATGCTGTTAGGCTGCAGATTTGGGTGAGGAGGAGAAGAGAGAGGAGAACTCCGTATTTTTCTTTCATAATGAATCAGGCTTAAATCATGAGACAGTTATCCAACCCCCCTTCCCAGCATCATTTAAATGAGAATGCTTCTTAGAGCTATTATAAAATCATAAAAAGCATATTCATCGGGAAACACGAACCCATATTATAACTGGATTATATGAAATTGCCCAAGCGAATATGAGTGACAGGGGCAAAAACAGTCTAAGCCCTCGCAATGCATGTATCTGGAGCTGGTAATTTTGAGTTCTAGTTCTAGGATTATTGAGCTTTGCCGCCACTGGGACCTGATGTAGGGGTGGTCCCGAGCTGTGCTTTCCACAAGCCCCTCTCTCCCGGATGGTGCTCCGGAAACCCAGAAGAGCTCATCGTTTTCAGAGACTGGTATCTGGTGTCTAGAGAGCACCCTGCCTGGAAGCAGCCCACCTCCTCTGCCCAGGAGCAAGGAGGCTCCCTGCTGCCTGTGTGTCTGGACCAGCAGGGTCCTTGTACCCTCTTGATCAGAAAACCCCCTCTGCCCCCTTGGACACTTGTTTCTCCCAGGTTTAGAATTCTCTTTCACTTACCTTCTATTTTCTAGATCCATGTACATGCCTTTACTAGAGCCAGAACTAATTTCATTAAGCATATGAAACCTGTAAAGCTTATTTTGTCCCTGTTTGGCCACCGTACTCTGGGAGGCCTGTTTTGTATGTCAGACCACTGTTCTGTTCAAACAGTTTGATTCTATGAGCACTTTAGTCGCAGAACCTTCTTGGTAGACCCAAAATAAAGTCTCTCCAGTTTTCCAAAAAGAGTAACTCTTTACTCTATTGACACTACAAGCCAATTAGTTTGCCCAATTTCTCCTCAAGATGTATAACCATTATGTTCTAAAGAAACGTCTCTTCTGGGTTCAGTGTCTTCCCTGGGGATTGAGATTTCAGATACCTGAGTTGAGCATGTTTAGCAGGGCTGCTGCAGCCTTGATTTATACAGTCCAGAGCCCCTCGGGCCTCCTGGACCATGTGACTGGTGCCCTGAGGCTTGTGCAGTGTACAACCTGCACAACTGAATATGGCAGCTCTTTTGAGTGTCTCATACTTTATAAAGATTCCAAGAAGACAGGACTCATTGGATCATCATCAGGTCCCTACATCCCAAGGTGTATGGGGTTTACGTAAATCCCAGGTTATTAATACTCCTGTACAGCCTGCATTTCTGTCTGGACAGGATCACTACCAGAAGACCAGATTTCAAGTCCCAGTGAGAGACAAGGGTAATCATAGCAGCTGCCGTTGTTGTTTTGAGTGGCTTCGGCCTTGGGCCAGGTAGTCATCAGTTTTGCAGAGCAGCCTAGAACTCCAGCTGTCAAAGCTGAGTGATATTTGTTAAGTTGTCTTGCATGACATTCCATTCCCTCTCTCGTGTTTACTCCGAAGGAGCCATTTATAAATGACAAGCTTTGACTATTTATAAACAAATCAGGAAATCCGTGGCATCTGGGAGGCACACGTCAGCCTCTCTGAACTGGCACCCTGATTATTAGCAAATGAATGGCCGTCAGCTTAATTGCAAGAGATTAGCTAATCGATCAGCACATGTTTAATTAGTGCCCCCCTATGAGCGAGATGCTACGACATACCGTGGGAATGCAGAGAATTAGAGAGGCAGCTGACATTTCCTGAGTTCTCATGCATTACCCATATGGGGGTTCTTTTAATTTTATAGGTTTATGGGGTCACTATTATGTCTCTGTTTTGTAGATGAGGAAACTGAGGCATAGAACAGGAGAGCAATCCAAGGTCATATAGTTAAGAAGTAGCCATGTAGGGGTTTGAACCCAAAGCTTTATGACTCCAAATTTTGTCCTCTGAACCAGTACCCTCTACAATTTTTTCCTCTCTGAACTTCCAGCCTAGTCAGGATTTAGTCCTGACTTTATCTCTTACCACAACAGACTGATACGATTGTAGACAAAGGGAATGCAAATTCTTTATAGCAAGTAGGAAGTAAGATCCTTATTTAGGCCAAGTAAATAGTATTGATGGTGCACATTGGGAATGACCTCAAGAGGCCCTCTGCCCCATTAGCTAACTTCTGCCAGAAAAAGACGGCTGGGCCCTTGGCTTTGATGGTCTTCTTCAGTTAGTTAATAATAAATAACTCTGTTTTACTTGGGGCTACGCTTCACAGCTGAGTCACCCTGCCAGTTCCGCTGGGAATCATGCTACTCTGATTTAGTCATGGAAGAAAGCATTACGGAGGTTTTCCTACTGCCGGGCTGGGGCACGGCTCCTAGCTGAACATTTTCCAAGCTTAAAGTTGTTTCCACTAGGTTCTCTGGAGGAGATCTCTGGGGTCTTAATTAAATCCTTGAACCAGCACCTGAGGAGTCTCCAGTCTTCCACTTAAGCAGGCTGGCGACTTTGTGGGTATGCTCCCCTGAGCATCCGACTGGGGGAGAGTGTTTCAGCCCCTCCACGTTTCAGGAGAGAATGTGGTCCTACCTTCCTCTCATTTAGATGCTGCCCTTGCCAGACACGGAGCCTGAGGCTTCCAGCCTGTGAAACGTGGGTCTACGACCTTGAAGAAAAAGCACTGGGGAAGACAGGCTGGAGGACCTGGGTCCCCGACGCTGCCTTGGGGATATTCTAAGTTCTGCCTTTGTTTCAAGTTAGAGCTCCAAAAGGCGGTACCCTGGGACCGCTTCTCCCCTTAGAATCGCCCTTGCATTCCCAAGTTGTTCTGAGCTACGGCCTTTGGCACATCACATCTTTCTTTTGCAATATCAGTTGTCATAGAGGACAGTATTCAGCCTGCCATCTGAGGCCCCACGCAAATTTCTACGTGAGCCTCTGCTCCCGAAAGGGGAAGAAAAAGAAGCAAAACTTTGTTCCTGTAGAAGATACAGTCATCTTCCTCCTTTCTGATAGGATCTTGTAACTGTATCATCTTTGCCTTTTAGTAAGGGGCCCAGAGCCCATTCTCAGCGGTGGCCTCATCTTTATGATCTGGCCGCCTCAACTTTTATGGTCTTAGTGCTCTGGTTCGATTTTATTTTATATAGAAAACAGACTTACGGTTACAGGGTGGGGTAAGGGGGAGGGGTAAATTAGGAGTTTAGGATTAGCAGACCTAAACTACTATATATAAAATAGATAAACAAGATTCCTACTGTAGAGCTCAGGGAACTATACTCAGTACCTTGTAGTAACCTATAATGTAAAAGAAAACGTACATAATTGAATCAGAGCACTAAGACCGTAAAAGCTGAGGCGGGCAGATCATAAGGATGAGGCCACCGCTGAGAATGGGCTCTGGGCCCCTCACTAAAAGGCAAAGACGATGGTTACAAGGTCCTACCAGAAAGGAGGAAGATGACCACACCTTCGGCTGCTCTTCAGTGTTGTCTTCTGCATGGACAACAAGAAACACCCTTAGGCATGCTGCCTGGGAGAGAATTCTTCCTTTGGTTATATTCCATGTAGTTCCCGAAAGTTAATTTTCAGTTAAAATTGTTGGAAGAATTCTCTGCGGTTGCTGGTCTACCCGGCTCCGGGCCATGCATATGATGGTTCAGTACATTTGGTTTCTGTTCAACACATGGTTGTTGAACCTCTGTGCTCTGTTCCCAGTTCATGAAATTCAGCCGATCAGAACTAGAGCTCAGTGACAGGGACATGTGGTCGTAAAAGGAGGAAGTTGGCACGTGACAACTCTGTTGGACATTGGTTGTCCAGCATCCGCTCTCCTTTTCTTCCTAAGAGAACCCCATTTTTTTCAGGTATGGCCACTGTTCCCACACTCAGTTCTTGTGCCTAAGGAGAAGCTGACCCAGTCTTAAGCCCCGTGAGAGTCTAGTTTAAAAGCAACCTTATCCACCTTGTCAGTGATTGGCTCACTAATAGACATCCAGGCTTCGAGTCATGTAAACAAAACTATGTGCATGTTGTTTAAGCCAATTTGAGTTGGGTTTTCTGTGATTTGGAGTCAAAAGTATTCTGATACATCCACTTAGCATGAATGAATTCTACTTGTAAATGTTAGAGTTTCTGACCTGGCTTTTTAATTCCCCCCTCAAGTCGCCCTCCGTATTGAGTGATTGGCTGTTGAGTAGAACTCGCCTAGAGACAGCATAGGACAGACTCACTAAAACCCGTCACGTGGTCACAGGCAAGGCCGGCAGGCCTCTGCTTAGACCTCGGAAGTGTCATGGGATAGGTGTCGAGGGATGTAACAGGATCTTCCATGATTTAAGAGAAGGAGTAGAAAAAAGTTATGTAGTCTGTTGGTAGGGAAGTCTTCTGCCCTGCTCTACCCGTCTCCTCACTCACCCCTGAGGAGGTAGAATGTCACATCTGCTTGGTCGATTTGGGGGGAAACAATTGGAAATGCTTAGCATAGTTCATCATTTTCTTCCTCCTTCTGGGATTGGGCGTTCCCAAAGGAAGGAGGAATTCTCTTCTGCCCTCCGTGTTGTGAGTCTTAGATGAACAGAGTCACCGCAGAAAAGACTTTCCTGGCCCAGCTTTGCTTGTGTCTGATGACGTCTGGCCAGCCTCATGTGGCTCTTACTGAGTGGCTTAGCGCACACTGAGCGAGCATCTGTGATTAATGAGAGTGGTATTTTGGCCACCGTCTTTGCTTGCTTATTTTGTTCCCCAAATTGTTTGCAACCAAGGTTATTTTTTGGACACCCAACAGCGTTGATTCTCATTGTAAACAGGGCTTTGTCAGAAATCATCGCCAAGGGTAAAGACACTGTGAGCATCATGCCTCATTCATGAAAATGGTAGAGCTGGTCCCAACTTACGTGTCTTTTTTTTGACTTATAGTCAGTTTACAGTGTTGTGTTAATTTCTGGTGTACAGCATAGTGATTCAGTTGTACATATACACATAAATATATATTCCTTTTCATATTCTTTTTCATTATAGGTTACTACAAGGTACTGAATGTAAAAGTTCCCTGTGCTCTACAGTAGGGACTTGTTGTTTATCTGTTTTATATGTAGTAATTAGTATCTGCAAATCCCAAACTCCCAATTTATCCTTCCCCATCCCCATTCCCTACTGGTAACTAAAGCCTGTCGCATGGTCTGCATATCTTCTTTTTAATTTTTTAGTTAAAATGAGTTCTTAGCCGTTTAGGTCATTGGTCTGTTGAGCAGCTGATGAAAGATAAAGAGCCTCTCTGCAGAAAAATGCACAAACACAACTTTTATACAGTGTTGGGGTAGACGTATATCCCCCTCCAAACCTACCCTGGAACCCTGGTGTGTCCATGCATCTCGGGTTAAGGCTCAGAGGTAAGTCCTCAAAAGATAGCTTACTGAGCAATGAGTATAAATTGAAAAAGAAGCCTGCAAAAAAAAAAAAAAAGAAAAGAAAAGAAAAAAACACCAGTGTGGTGCTGCGAGTGACTCACAGAGGTGCCTGGGAACACACATCCAATGTGGGGAGTGAACTGTGCATTGGGGCTGGACGCTGACTGTGTGACAGAATCCTGCAGGAGGTTTAAACAAAGAGACTTCAATGGAGAGCCTACCCACTGAAGTGTGGGCAGGATTATGATAATAACCAGGGGGCTGAGGCACTCAGCGCCTGGCAGCGGTGGGGAGGTGTTACCACCTTCAGGGTCAAAGAAGCAAAGAGAAGAAATAGTATCCCTGGGGCCTGGCAAGAGCTGGCACAGTCTGCAGGGGGGAGCTGTGTCACACAGGAATGCAGACATCCTCCCCCCACTCTTTCTCTCTCTGCCCCCTCATCTCCCGCTGGGGCCTCCCATTGGCTGATGTGGACTGGAAGCCAGGAGACCAGAGGGCTTGGGGATGTATTCTATGGGGGCAGCTTCCTGGACATAGAGCAGAGCCAGGAAGTGCAGAGAATGAATCCAGGCGGCTAATGGAGAATAACCAGGATAGCGCATCAGGCCAAAACTAAAGAAACAAGGTTAGGGGTCTGCGTGATGCCCACGGTGCTGGGAAGCCCTGATGGGGGCTTGGTCACTGCGTATAGGCTAGAGGTGTGTGCTGAAGACTAAGCCCAGAGGGAAGGGACTCTGAGCGTGGAAGAACAAAGCCCCAGATTTTACAGAAGAAAATCTGCCCACCTCTGCTCCAGGCTGAAAGGTAAACACTTCTTAAATTATAAATCTGGATACTATATGCAGTCTAGAGCAGAGTAAAGTTTCTTCGAGCCAGTTGAATTTGAAGAGGAATTTAGGAGAATGCAAGAAGCCAAGATACATTTGTTTTTAATTATGGTTTGTCTCATACATGCATTTCAGAATGCTAGGATTAATGGCCGGCTCTGTAAACAAACATTAGAAATTAGAACATACACAGAAAAGAGGAGGAAAAAAATGTATCAGCCTACATGTAGTTTATTTTTATGATCTTATAATCTGAGATTATGTGTATTTCAAGAGTAAGCAAAATTAAATCAGCAGGAAAAATCCCCATGCTTAGTTTTAAAAGATGATGTGTTGAGCAGATCATCTGTTACTGTTGATAAGAGATCCATCAGTGTGGAAAAAAAAAAAAATGAGTGACTCTCCATCTTGACTGAAAATAATGGGTCAGAATAATTAAATGATTTAACTTGATCTTGAAGTGACATTTCAAATTCATCTTAACCTGCCAAGCCTTTGAAGTTCCACAGTGGCATAATTTTAATACTGGGGCTTTCAAGAGCTTTCTAAATAGGTCAGCATCTCATGTAATCTTCAGGCTGTCACTAGATATTTAGGATACTTGTTGGTAAGAGCAGGTGTTCTTTTGAACTTTCTTCTTTAAAAAAACAAAATCTGATGATGTGATTTGACAAGCCTAGAATTATCAATGGCTTTGAGGAAAAATAACCAAATAAATGCACACCTGAAAGTACATTCAGTCAAGACTTTTCCATTTGTTAAACCATTCCTTAAACGATACCAATAGTAATTTACATGTTGAGATGGCGGCTTCTTTCCAGTTGAGCCTCCCTTGTGTTATAAACACAAGTCCCCTTGTGTGTTGCATTTAAATTTGCATGTAATTCTATAAAGGTCGGGCCATCAGAAGGATAGGTATGTCCAAGATAATTGAAAGAAAGAGAAAAAAGAGAAACTCTTGTAGGAGGAGGGGAGACAGGCTGGAAAGAAGGAACTGAATAGAAAAGTGGGAGTTAGATGATAGCCAATGATCTTTGGGTTTATTTTGCCTGGAGGGGCCCAAAAGAAATGGCCCCTTCGGGGTGTCAGGAAGAAATCTGGATACTTCAGGATCCTGAGTTTTACTATTTTTTTGCCTGGAGAACCATTTGGAAGAGTCTCGACCTTCTCAGAGTTCAGAAGACATGAAATTCGGATTTATTTCAAGCTGAGAAGGAAAGGCAAGGGAGCAGGGAAGGCTCAGCCAAAGCAGCTGAGCGTGAACCACACTTGGTTGGCTCTGGATGATCGCTGTGGTGTGATAGTCCTCACCATCCCAGGCTCCAGAGTTAAAAGACCCACGTCCGCATCCTGGCCTGACCCATTCCAGCTGTACAATCTTGAGCAAATTCCTTAAGCTTTTCTGTCCCTCATTTCCTCATCTTTAAACTGGCAACAGTACAGTACCCACCTGCAAGGGCTGTTCTGAAAGTTGAGTCCAAGAATGCAAGGAGAGCACCTGGTATGATGCCTGACATGGAGAACGCCACCAGAGGTGGGAGCTGGTTTCATTTAAAACATGCCTGTAGATAAACTGCACTCTAGAATTATGGATAAACTGTAGTCAACCAGTAATTTTCTCATCCAGCAACTGGCTAAGTGAGCTTCATCTGATGATTCATGATTACGGAAGGGAAATGAAGCTTAAAGTAGAGAATTCAAGCCTATAAAATGAAATCTAAAATTCTTAAATAGGAAGTAGAAGAGAGACCGTTAGATGAAATTGACAATTTCCTATTGATGTTCCCAGTATTTTTTCATGTGTCTTATAGTAAAAAGTGAAAGAAATGCCCAAGATTCTTATTTGTATTGATATAAACTATTAAGACTGGTTTGGTGGATTGGCAGGTGGGGCAGGCGCACGTTTGCATAAATCCATGTGGATGGGATGAAGATGCCTTCTGGGAGGAGCTCAGGAGGGTGGCCTCCCTGCTACAGTGACCATCCACCAGCTCAGCACCAGCCACTCAACTACGGACACTGAAGAAGCTGTTTTGATGGGGAGTGTTCCATGAAACACATACACACACACAAACACACAAACACCGACTCACGGAAGCAGTGCTTAGGGAGAGGGACCTTCAGTTTCTTCAGCATTCAACTTGTACTAATTGAGCATCTGTTATGTGCTTAGCTGGGCATGCAGCAGTGAACCAGACAAAAACTCCTGCCTTCATGCGGATTAACATACGATAATGGACAAGGTCAGTGTAGGGGAGGGAAAATCATTTTTCTCTACTTTTCTGAGTTCATGGCTGAGACCCTGGTAATGAAAGACCAGGATTAACAAGAGAAAAACACTTAACATGAGAAAAACAAGCAGAAGTTTACTAGCATGTATATCTCATGTCCACAGGAAAAATGGTAAACTCCCCAGAGATGGCCCAAGCTGTTGCCTTAAGTACCTCTTCAGCTAAAGACAGAAGAAGGATGTTGGGCTGCCTTGGCCAATTATGGGAGGTTACCAGGAAAAACACAGTAAACAAGGCTAAGGTTGTGATGCAGATTTAAGTCATTGCCTTCACCAGTGATTAGATTTTCTTGTGATTTACAGTCATCCTTCTCTTCCTGGTCCAGAGAGGGAGATGCTTATAAATGGAGATTTCCTTTATTAATGTAAATTTCCTTTACAAAAGGGTAACCTCTACTCTGTTTTCAAAGATTTTCCTCTGTCTGCTGTTTCTCATAAACAATCAGTTCAAAATAATCCTTATGCCAGAGAGGCATATTTAGGAGGTAGTATATTCTGCTCTCCTTCATCAGACAAGAAATAAGATAATTAAAATAAGTCCTGTGTTAGATTGTGATAAATGGCAAAAAAAAAAAAAAAAAAGGACAGAGTGATAGGAAGTTACAAGTTGGGACCAGGGTTGCAATTTTAGAAAGGATGGCCAGGGAAGGCTCCACTGAGAAGGTGACATTTGAGTAAGACCTGAAAGACATGAGGGAACAGTGCGTATCAGTACCTGGACAAAGAGCAGTCCAGGCGGAGGGAACAAGCTGGTGTGTGCCTGCTGGGTTCAAAGAGCAGCAGAGACTGGCAGGGCTGAAGCAGAACAAGCAAGAGGGAGAATGAGGTATAAGATGAGGCCGTTTCTTCCTAGACTCTTGGCCCACCCAGGACTCCAGAGGACAAGGGGCCCACTGGCCCCTGAGGGTTAGTAGTTTGGGGGGCTCTTGGTGATAGCACCCGTGGCAGGGGCATCAGAATCCCAGGCTGGGTGTCAGCAGCAGGGGCTGCAGTGGGAAGGTCTCAAACAGCATCTCAGACAGCAGGTGCCCTCCAGCTGGGCCAGAGGGAATGAGAAAGCAGGCAGCACGTTGCAGAGACCAAGGAGCAGTTTGAAGAGACAACCCCTAAGGTCTCAGCCAAGCGGGATGTGTTACGGAACCAAACTTGGGTCCACGTGCCCCATAAGCAGCAAAGCCAATCTACTGACACTGGGTTGTGATGAAGGAAAGTACAACGTTTATTTGCAAGGCACCCAGCAAGGAATACAGGCGGCCTGTGCTTCAAAGATCTGAATTCTCCTCTCCAGTGGCTTTCAGGGAAGGGTTTTTAAAGGCAGTATTTGGGGTGAGGGCTCCAGGGGGCATGACTATCTTCTGATTGGTTGGTAGTGAGATAACGGAGTAATGTTTTGGGGATTTTAATCGTCAGCCTTCTGGTTCCGCCTAGTCTGGGGTCTACATGCTTGTGCCCAGCAAGTAGTCACCATCCTCCACCTGGTGGAGGGTCTCAGTTCCTGCAGAACAACTCAGAGATACATGTCGGATTGTTCTGTGTGTCCCTCGAGGAGGGACTAGGACTCTGTTTTATCACTGAGCTGTTGTCATTACTTTTCTTGCTTAACTTCTTTCCCTTTTTTTCTGCATTCCCTCACTTCCCTAATTAGTAACTGCTTGTATCTACTCTTTGGAACTCAGCCTTTAGCTGAGAACTTTAGCCTGAGGGACTAAAGCCTTTCTCTGTAAACAAAAAACAGGGGAAATGGAGAGGTTTTTGTACCCAGGAGGGACCCCGCAGGGTCCTGCTCAGTTTCAGGTGAGGCTGAGCAGGCAGCTCAAGTCCCACCTAAGCCATGGAAACAAGAGTTGGTGGCATTTCTGTTACTCAGTTACTTCATTACTTTCTAGTTCCTAACAGGCTAGTGAGTATCAGAGAACCTGGAGTTGCACGATTATGCAATTTACTGCTAACCCTCTGTATTAACTTAAAAAGTCGGTTCACATTTCCCACCTTGTCCCCTTTCCTTATCTGTGCACTCTTGGAAGTGATGTTGAAAGGGCCAGACCAGTTGTGGGTTCGCATCGTAATTGCACAATAAAATCCAGGAGGAAGTTTACATTGTGGAAGCGTGATCTGCTTTTGCATATCCTACCTTTGGTCTCTCCTCCCTCTTTCTTTTTTTTTAGAGGGGGATATCTATAAATTTCAGCTTAGTTTTTTTTTTAATTGAGATATAATTGATGTACAATATTATATAAATTCCATGCATACAGTATGGTGATTCACAATTTTTAAACATTATACTCCATTTATAGTTATTGTAAAATATTAGTTTTATTCCCCATATTGTATAATACATCCTTGTAGCTTATTTTGTACATAATAGTTTGCATCTCTTATCCCCTACCCTTATACTGCTCCTCCCCACTTCCCTCTGCCCACTGGTGACCACCAGTTTTAGAATGAGTCTGATTCTTTTTTGTTATACTCACTAGTTTGTTTTATTCTTTAGATTCCACTTATAAGTGATATCATACAGTATTTGTCTTTCTCTGTATGACTTGTTTCACTAAACATAATACCCTTGAAGTCCATCCATAAACCATTTGCAAAAATAAGCTCAAAATGGGGTAAAGACCTAAATGTAAGACCGAAAACCATAAAACTCCTAGAAGAAAACATAGGGAGCACATTCTTTGACATAAATCATAGCAATATTTTTTTGGATCTGTCTCCTAAAGCAAAGAAAATAAACGCAAAAATAAGCAAATGACCATATTAAACTTAAAAGCTTTTACACAGCAAAGGAAACCATTGACAGTGAAAAGACAACCTACTGAATGGGAGAAGTTATTTGCAAATGATGTGACTAATAGGAGGTTAATATCCAAAATACTTAAATAGCTCATACCAGTCAACATAAAACAAACAAACAAACATCCCGTCCCCTTCTCTTCAGTTCTCTGTGAAGTGTAACCTACATAAAGAGAACACATTCATGGAATTAGACTAGATACGGTAGGGAAAAATTGCAGGCTCTGAAATGAACCAAAAAGATGACTAGGTGTCATCCATGAAAACCAGGCATCCTCTAACATTTCCTTCTTGATTATCTGATTCATGGGGTCTGTGAGTCTTTCGCTGTCTTCGAGCTATTTCAGACTGAAATTGGAGATGAGAGCACTTGTCCAGACATGCAAATGGATTTTTCATGATGGAGGTTCGATTTATTTACCACCCCTACTGTGGAAGAGGCCCATTTTTTGTATCTGTTAAAAAACGAAGTGGAACTGAGTAATTGTTCAAGATCTTACTGGCTTTACTCAGCATTTCATGAATTGGGCAGCATCCAGTCTAGCAGGTAGAAGGGAGCTCTGCAGAGAGCTCTACACGGCAAAGGGATTTTTATGGCGAGAAGGGAGCAGGGACGAGGAGTTGTGCTGGGCACAAGAGCAGATGGGTTATTGCAAGGTTACTTTCCTTATAGGGGGTGGGAGGGGTCCATCAGGCAGATGACCTAACCGGTGCTGATCAGGCAAGTCCTGGTTGACTGGCTTAAGATTCCATAGCTGGGAGAGCTGAAACTGTTATGAAGTCTTGGTTTGGTGATGTTAGGGTTAGCACGGTGACTCCATCCTGGGCCTGTCGCCTTGTTTTAAACAGATCTATTGTCCAAATTCACTTCAGCATTCCTGAAATACGTATGTGCTTATTCTTTAGATTCTCTTTTGACCTGATTTTAACATCTGAGCAGTTCCCTTGTTAATTAATGAGTTAAAACTTTTCATTTTACATTATATATATTTATACATATACATACATTTTTTGTTTTTAAATAATTTTATTTATGTATATTTTTGTATTATATATATTTATATATATATGAAATAATGAGTTAAATAAAACCTTTCATTTTATCCTTCTACAAGACTCATAATTTTGCCTTTCTGAAATAACCTTTCAAGCGTGCTTTATAGTTTTACTTCTATAAACTAAATGATGCCAGAGATTCCCAAAGATAATAAGCATGTGCCAAAATTAAAGAGTTGTTTTCCTTCTGCACTAGGTCATCCATTTCTGTGGTTTTCGGGGTGCACACCTTGGTGCATGCATAACTAAGAAGAGGAAATAAATTGTAGATCATACCCTTCCTTTCAGCTAAATTCCTGTTGATGTATCTTTAGAATTTTGTTTTTACTTCTCACTATTTTTTACTTATTATCCTAGTTTCTTATTGTAAGCATAATTTAGCTTTGTTTTTTTTTTTTTTTTTTTTTGGTTTTGAGGAAGAATGTGTTTCTAAATTGAAATTCATTTCATTGGAACATTGTAAGGTTAGAAAGGATGTGTTTCTCTTCGAAGTCCCTGTAGTACATGAGACTGCAGCCTGTGCTCGGCTGAGTTATACGGCGCACGTGTGGCAGAACCTTGAGATACAATTTATGATGCACACAAGAAAAGGAAACCAGATGAAGCAGCACATGCAGACACTGGTAGCGTTCTGCACCACAGAAGTGAATGATGAATTCTCCATTTCTGCAAATCACTGTGATCCTATTAATTCCCACTTTATGCTACTGGATTTTTTTTCCTTAGAGAATTATTTACTCAATTATTTCAAAAGGCGTAATTAGCTTCACATGCCATTGAATGAGAAGCTAGCTCCTTAAAAAGTGTCTATTTTAAAAATTAGCTTAATAATTTCTGCGTCACACAATGCAAGTACCAGGTATAGTAAATGATAGTTCAAAATCTGCATATCATCAAGGGCTTCCTACCCTGATGGAGGAGGAATGGGCTACAGCACGCTTCACTGGGTTTTCCAGGGGTTTGCATGAGAAGAAGATGCCGTGAATACCTTTGGGCCAGAAGAAACTTCCATTAACAATGAAAATGCATACAAAGGAGAAAATTCCTGCAAAGTAACTGGTCTTCTCTCTGCGATCATTAAAAAATACCAGCGAGGTCTTCCTGCCCCATCATCATGCCTTTCCTTAGATTATTTGACTTT
Organism: Camelus dromedarius; assembly: GCF_036321535.1. Classification (NCBI taxonomy): domain Eukaryota; kingdom Metazoa; phylum Chordata; class Mammalia; order Artiodactyla; family Camelidae; genus Camelus; species Camelus dromedarius. The sequence continues at coordinate 30,949,402 of NC_087454.1, read as the reverse complement.
CCCACTGGAATCCAGCTTATAGTTAGAGAAGGACAAAATACCAACTGAAAGTACAGAACCGTGGCATAATCAAATTGCTAGCACAATGCAGGCTCTAACAGAAACCGTCTCCTACGTGAGGAATTTGTGGTAATGTAAGGTTGCCACCTCTTGGAAGATTTATTTGGTTCATTATCCCATTGGTTAACCTTTCCTCACGGTGGATGTAAGGAAGGGGAAATCCTATAGCATTTACGATTTGGAGGAAATTCTCGTTAGCATTACATTTTCTCTAAAATAAATCTGTGTTGCTTGCATTCATTCACTCTTCTTGAGCAGAAAAAAAATATTTTTTTTTCTCATTTAAGGTAAAGCCTCGCCTCACTTAGGTTTCTAAGATGGGGTAATGTGTCCATGGCAGGTGTATTGTCAGTACCCTAAGTTGGATTTATGGCAAACTTCACTTCCCAATCATGGCGCTGTTTGATAGCAGACCTAAGAATCTTTCTCGACACACCAGTCCGTATGAATTCATCAGAGTCAGTGTGTGAGACCAAATACCTTGCAAATTCCAAGACTTGAATAAACATGTACATTGCCCATCCCCTTTTTATTGATATTTTTCTCTGTCTCTTAAAACTTTATCTCTGCTGAGATCCACAAACCATGATGATAGGTGTTGGAAAAGTTCAGATAAAAATATGTCAGTTCTCAGTATCTAATCCAGCTGAAGAAAAATGACCACAGGATTACCAAAAACCCCTCTTTGGGTGCCAACAATATCTCTAATCTTTCTAATCTCTGAAATAAAACCTTTAGCAGCAGGACTCTGTCATGACAGACAACCTCCTGGCATCATGTCCGCCAAGAACATTCAAACTAATCCAAATAGCAGCAAATCTAGGTGTCACTTTACCCCAGAGAAAATCGGTACCTCATTCTTGAATTAAGCGTGCTAGAAAAAGTCTTAATTTACCAAACTTAAAAAAAAAAAAAAGATCCTCTTCTTTCCTCAGGCAGACACATCATTTTGTTTAACTATAATCGAGACTTACGTCCAGGCTCCTTGGTACAGTCAAGAGCCCAAGGCAACATCAACATAACTTCTAAATAGCTCGTCCATTCGTTGTTTCAAATGGTAACGATACTCAAACTGGATTTTTCCTTTAAAAAATGTTGTTTGATTTGTTGGGAGTTGTTTTGGGTTTGTTAGTTTGTTTTTTGCTTTTCACCTGGACCTGTGGCATAATGGAAACTCAGTGTGAACGGAGGGGAGTCCCAGCCGAAAGCTGTGTGGCTCTCTATTTCTTAATTAAAAATTCAGCTTGTCAAACAGCTCCCGATTCCTCTCTCTTCCTGCAGACTCTGCCCACGTCTGTCTACTCCCTTTGCTTCTTGTCCGCAGAGATTTCAGCTTATTTCACTTGGATTTCCAGTCTCCTTACAGGCAGTTCTGCTTTCCCTTGCCCTTCCCCCAGGACAGTTCTCCGTGTCACTTCTTATCCACTGGGCCTGCTGTGCAGCCAAGTTGATTTCCACTTGACCATGTCAGGGCTGCAGTCCATATGGAAATTCTGGAAAATACTGGGATTGGTTTGCAACAAGATCTAGCCAGAAACCACTTTGCGATTTAAGGAGCATCCCAGTATTTTAACATCAAACACTATTGCTGTATACACTGCAGTCATTTCTCTGCGAGTCCAAGTCAAATTTCACACATACACGGAGGCAGGGTCAATGATGATGTCATATCATCACCCTTCAACCACCGTGGTACGCAGTTAATGACAAATTTAAAGCATAATTGGAACCGTATGTAAGACTGCACTTCTCTCTCTGTTGTCAGTAGGTAAGCTGCTTCTCTGCACTCTTCCCCAGTGTAGCAGAGTGAACTGAGAGTGAAGCAATGCAGATTTTGGTGCACTCGCCTGTTTGGTACCAAGCAGATGGCTGACTGACAATTTAAAAGCGAAATGTTAACCAGTGTTTTTGTGTCTTGTGAGCGCACCTCTGCTGCGTCTTATCCTCCATTTCTTAAGCCAGCAATGTCTTCTTCGAAGTAGTTCTTTGGAAAGTTTTTTGTTTCCCCCTTTCATTTATGTAAAACTCTCTTTAAACCCACATCTCCTAAGACCTTGATGTGAGAAAAACACCAGCAGTATTGCATAACCTAGGAGCTGGTTTGAAAATGCAGAATCATAGGCTACACCCTGGAATCTGCATCTTTACCAAGATACCCCTACCCCGGAAGTTCTTATCACACTGAGGTCTGAGAAGCACCAGATGAGGAAGGCAAGCAATTTTCCAGAGCCTCTGAGTAGGTTAAACAAAAGGGATAGGATATGTGTGGACTGAGGGCCACGAGGTATGGGGAAAAGTACCTGGCCTTTGGAGTCAGACATGCCCAGATTCAAATCTTGGCTCTTATTCCTGGGAGATCTGGGTACTGAGATGAATGATTTGCCATCTCTGAGCCTTGGCTCTAGCATCTGTGTTTTGTAACTTCTGTTATCCAACTGTTTTTTGATGAGAATTAAACCAGACGTATTCACACAGACAGGGTGCCCTCACCGCAGCTGATGCTGCAGACATGTTGATCTCCTCATCCATCCCCTGCCATGTGCCTCTTCCCTAGTCTTGCTGGTCCTGCCTTTGAACATCTCCAGTCCTTCAGAGCAATGATTATGCACTTTTTATGTGTTGGGCCTGATTTGAATACATCTAAATATATGTGTCCAGAAAAATAATATCATAAATAGCTCAGTTCATCAAATATGAATAGTCAAAAGATGGTAAGCAGATATGCTGGAGAATTCTGACAGAATTAGAATGAAATTACTGATGAAATCAGCACATGCTCCAACATTCTACCTCTCTGCAATTCCACCGGCAAAGCGCTCTAGGCTCTAGGCCAAATGCTGATGGAGATGAAGGATGTCTTTGCTATCTGCTCACTTCTCAGGCCATCATCTGCTTTGCCTTTTAGTGCCCAGTATCAACCTTAACTGTCCTGGAGCTGCCTGTGGGGCTGATCCTGGCAGCCCTGTGTGATGATTTTTCTCCAACAATAGTAACTTGTTCTCGTTCATGTTGAAGTCCGGCACCCACTATGTTTCAAAGCAGTGGTTTCCAAAATGTGATCTCTGGACCAGCGGTGGCATCACTTGAGAGCTTGTTAGAAATCCAAATTCTTGTGTCCTACCCTAGAACTAATGAATCAGAACATTTTTGGGGGAGGGGACCCAGAAGTCTTGTGTTTTTCCAGCCCCTCCATGTGATTCTAACATGCTCAGTTTGAGGAACAAGCTGCAGTAGAATGAGCTACAGAGTTCTAGAAATGGAAGGGGCTGCAGGACTGTGACCACAGCAGGGTTTCCCCTCGGTAACGGTCCCCTAGCCAGCACCTAGCTGAGTGATTCTCCACCCTGGCTGCATGTCGGAATCTTGGCAGCTTTAAACAATACTGATTACTTGGACATTACCTGGAATGTAGTCAGGACAGTGGGATTCTGTTCAGTCTCCTCAGTGGTTCTCACGTGCAGCCCGGGCTGAGAACCACTGATGGAGACCACCACTGGCAGTGTGTTCAAATCATCTGGGGGTTCAGTACCTGTCTTACCTGGGTCCTACCGCAGACCAATTTAAACCAAATCTCCTGGGGCCTGGGCATCTGTAGGTTATAAGAGGGCCTTGTCCCTGATACACAGAGGAAGTTGGGAATCACTCATCAAGTTTAGTGCCTTGCTTTATAGATGAGGATATGTGAAAATCTCCTCCCTAAAAGTCCATGCTCAGGGGTCAGTGTCTGCTGATGTCTTCGCTGCACTGGGCATTCACATTCTAGCTGGGATGTCTCAGTTAAGGCGACAGAAGGCCAGTGATGGGATAACCCCAGGTCCTTTGACCGGCCCTTGGAGATACCTGAGTGCCTGGGGCTTTCCCCCACCTGGGAGGGGGTGTCTTCCTCTCCTCCTTCACCATCCTTCCTTCAAAAAGTTGCCACAGAGAAGCCCTTCTGAAGTGTGTCCATGGGAATTAGTGGCCGGCAGCCCCAAACACCCAGTGTGATCATTACTGAAGCCTATTTTTCACTGACTGGATAAATCCTGTTTTACCCCATAGGATTTACAAAAGTAGGGGAAAGGATTTCTGCAGCAGGGTCCAAGGCGGCTTTCAAATGCCACAACCATCTTTCCCAGGACCACGGAAGTGCTTTTGCCTGGATAAATGTCATCCTAGACCTAGGGCAGCACCAGGATTACAGCGTTATTGAATTTTCCGTCCGTACCTCTGATTTGCATGTTGTAAAAATAAACTAAAGATTTTATACAAAAATTAGTTCTGAGGTGACCGGATAGATTTTTCCAGTTCACATTAAGCCGCTGTGTCCTCTGGTGAGGGAAAGGAAAGATAATATCTTCGCTGGGAATTGGGAGTGACTCCAAGACTTCCCCGAGTCTCTTCCTGCCCTGGACAAGGTGACAGCTGAACTACTTTAAGCATGTGTCCTGTTCGTCTTTATCTTGCCTGCATTTCCCGAGCAAGCTGCAATTTCTGTTGCTCACACCACCTGAGGTTTAACCCTAGTTAAGAAGTCCTTATGAACAGTTCAAAACAGCTTAGCTTCAGCCCGTCCTAGCTGCATGACCTTGAACTTGTCAACCTCTCTGGGCTTCTACAACCGTACCTCTAAGCCGTGGAGGACACTAGTGCCTCTGTCATAGGATTAAATAGCTCATGTGGGTTTTAAAGCCCCCCGTGCCTGGCAGGCAGTAAGCAGTCTTCATGCATGTTTTATGTTTTATTCTCATTATATATTTACAATAATTAACTTTAGTTTATGATTCACTAACCAGTCACTAACTCCTTAACTAAGGCCTAGTTTCCATTCTGTAAATTTTATCTCCATGACTCTTTGATGAACCATCTATAAATTTTTTTAAATTTTAAAATAATTTTATTAATTTTTTTTCTCAGTTAAGCTGCATTTATTTTAAAGGCTTAACCAGAGAAGATACTTAGGGCCTGATTAATGTCTCTTCTGCTGGGAAGCTCCAGAGCTAGCCTTCCAGATTCCATTTAGTTGTCCTGAGGCTCGTCTTCAGCTAGGAAGACGAACCATCCGGGTCTTCCCCCAGACTGAGAGGGGAGGGTTCCAGAATCGGGACTTTCGGTGTTAATACTGGGACAGACCCCCAGCACACCGGGAAGGGTTTTCACTGTCTCTTCAGCCTGTGGCCAGCTGGGCCCTCGTGTCCTGGCAGCATTGGCTGGGTGTGACAGCCCCCTCTGCTCATTCCTTAGCACCAAGGGACCCAAATCCCTGGCAAGGACCAGCCTGCGTAGCAGGAGAAGGTCAAGTTCATCACAGCAGGATTACAAGGAGAACTGAATGTCAAGACTGGCCTCGGAAAGTAGATCCTGGGAATATACTGGAATGTTCCATTTAGTTATTGAGCTGTTGAGCTTGGATAGGTCCCTTAACTCCTCTGAGTTTCAGTTTTCTTTTTGGTACAATGGATATAATATGTCTTATTGGACGATTGGAAAAACTAGTCTGGACAACGCGTGGGAAAGCAGGCTCTGTTCCTGGGTTAAGTGTTCTCTGCAGGGAGGCAGGTGCTGGGTGTGGAAAGCCAAGCCCTGGGTGAGAAGCCCACTGCTCCTGTTGGCTCTTCCTTTGACCTTTGGCAAGTTCCCTTCCTTCTCAGAGCCTCGCGTTTCTCATCCGTGTTGTTGGGAACCCCAGCATCTCCCTTGCAGAGCTCTGCCAGCCAGCAGGGGCCTGGACCTGCACAGGGGTTCATGTCCCTCAGGCTTCTTCTCTTACCGCATGGAATGCGTCTGTATCTGGAAGGAGGGTCCCCTGGGAGATGTCTGGGCAGAGGGGGTGGGCTGGAAAAGAGGGTTTTAACTTGGACACACATGAGAATCATTTGGGGAAACTTTGGGGAAAAAAAAACAAACAGCTACTTTGCAGACTTTGTTCTCCAGCCTCGGCAAATTGACATCTCAGCAGGTGTGGCCCTGCAATCACTTTTTAAAGTTTCCACTGGCCTAGGGTGGGGGCACATCGTGACCCGAAGAGCAGGAACGGGAGAGGACGGCCATTTCCTGAGCCCCTAGTCAGCACAAGGAGATCAGAGGAGAAATAGGGGTCAAAGCCAGCCTTTCCTACTTGTCAGTTGAGTTTCCCCAGCTGGGTGGGTGCGTGACAAGGAGCGTAACTCTGATCCTTCATGCCGTGCACCCCACTTCCTCATGTAGCCCTGACTCGCTGGCTCAACCCCCTCGTGAGGCAGGGTCCTGGCCCTCAGGGTGACTCGTGTTGGTGTCGTTATGACAGATGCTTGAAGACATCGCTGCATCTCCCCTTCCTAGGGAGGCTCTGGGGAGGCGGCCGGCGGGGCTGACTCGGCCCAGCTGGGACAGTAAGGACGGGCTCGACCAGCCCAGGCGGAGCAGCACCCTGGACCACCCCGGCCACTCAGGCCCAGCCTGGAAATACGTACACGCGTTATTTCCCCACATTGACTTCTGAGCAATTTATCAGCGGGCTTTCCTTGGGTCTGCCTCTGGAGATCACCCCAAGCTTTGCCAAGCGGTGATTCGCTGCTCAGCACTTTTTCATCTCTCTGCCTCGGCACGCTTGAAAGAAACTGATTAGTTTCTTCGGTGACCTGGTGAACGAGGGAAATGGTCCTCTCAGGGATTGCCCAAAGCTGAGTTCACGCCTGGCCACTTGGTGACACTGAGCTTTGCATGGTGTGTTAACGAGTTGGGGAGAGTTGGTGGTTTTTAAAGCATTTTAAGCTGTCGTGTCTGAACTGAGTGAGCTTGGGTTTCATCCTGACTTCCTAGAGGGAAAAGGGCCGTGGACACCATTGCAGCTTAACTGACAGAAGACGATGTCACGGGCTGGCGTAGGGAAGCCACCAGCCCGGGTGTCACACTTGGTTGACTCAGAAGCCAAAGAGAGCCTCATTCTCAGAGTCCAGAATCCTGCAGCCCCTATTCTAAGGCTTCTGGAACTTACTGAGGACCCACGAACCACTTATTCCTGCATCTTCCAGTGGGAGGAGAGACTCTCCAGCTTTCTCAAAGTGGTCTTTGAGCCAAAATAGATACATTAAAAAAAAATGAATAAAATAAAATTTAAAAAAGAAAAAAAACCAAAATAGATACATAACCAGTGGTCTTAGCCCTTTGCGATGTGTTTACTTTAGAATTTCATTCACAGTGGTTAGTAGGCATATTACTGGCATATTGAAGAGACAATAATTGCATTATATGTCAATTCTACAAGTCATAAAACATTACTTATTTTTGTTTGGGGCCAGGAATAGGCCGTCTCATCCCAAAGCACTAAAACACCTAAGAAATCAAAGCACAGAATTCAATGAAAACTTCAAGGAGATTCTGAACAATCCATCATTTCAAATTTCTGTCTCTATTTTTCGCTTTTTAGGAGGATGCTGTCCTTAATTTGTTAATAAGAGGAAGCAAAACATGTTTAAAGGGATTTAAAGACAAGAAGAAACTGGGGCATAGCTTTATCATTTTCTCTTCCACCATGCTGCCTGTTTCTTGGAAGAGGGCTCTCTGCTGATGCCACCCCTACAGGGACACCACGCTCTGTGAGGGCGGTTGGGATGAGATCTTTAGGGCAGCTGCAGCCTTCACCTGGTCGCTCTAGTAACATCATGGTACCACTTAGCTGGGTGTTCGGCCAGGTTGGGGGCGGGGGTGGGCAGTCCCCTAGTGCCTGGTCCTGGAGCAGCAGCAGTGGCGTCTCCTGGGAGTTTGTTAGGAATGTGGAATTTCAGGTCTACCCCAGAGCTTCTGAGCCAGCATCTGCAGTTTTACCAGATCCTCAGGTGAACTGGGGCAGAATCACATCTGAGAAGTCTCTGGTGGAGGACTGAGTTAAACATAGCCGAGCTGGCCCCACGGTGATCCAGTGGCCAGTCACCGTCCTTAGGCTTGTTTGGTGACTCATGTCAGTGGGGGCTGTAGGTTATGAGAAAATGTAAGTAGATGGGTACCAAGTGTTCCTTCTTTCATACTGCTTACCTAACAAGTGACATACATGGACACACAGGAGGCATTTGTTACTGTGGAAAGAAGGATTTCTCTTCCTTTTTCCTTTTTCAGTTTTCACTTTTTTCCTCTGGAGCAGTCTTCCTTCCTCTGCTGTTGTAATTCTCATGTGTCCATTTTACGATTTGCTCTCTATGTTTTTTTTTTCAATATTTCTTCTCAGTCTGCATGCATATGGATGTACGGACGGGATTTTTTACTTTTTGATATTTTAATATTTTAATAACTAACATCATGTAGGGCTGATACACGGCATTCAAGACCAGGGCCATAGACGTTTAGGTTGAGACATAAATTTACTGCAAATTTATCTTCATTTCAGGCTGATATCTAAGGAAGGTCTTTTGCCTTTATTGTGGGTGTTTGAAGAGACAGACTCTGATTATGCACTGCAAAATTTGGAAGTTGAAACATACCAGTTAAACAACAGATAGGACATTCTTTTATCTAGGACTAGCTTTAACGGTGGGAAAAGTGTTTATATTTTTATTTACAAAGGTAATTAAGTCTTTGTGCCACAATAACGTGTTACATTCGCACCATTATGAACAATTGCTAGGAAATCCATAGGGTTAGCCAGTGTTCATTCAAAACGATTTAGGAATTATTTACAAAATTAACATCCTACCTAAAACATACATACAATTTTTTCCCTGGGAAATCTCTGCAGGTTTCCTAGAATATTAGAACATTCGTAATAAATATTTCATTCAGTAATTGAATAACGTGCTTTATTGCTATTAAAGTGGTAAGCAATGTGTTAGGAGATTCTAAAACACTTAAGCATCACATAAATAGTTGGAAAAGCTCAGTGACTGTCTCCCTTGACCTCACTTTGCCATCACCTGGGGAGCTTAAAAAAAGACTGATTTCCAGGTACATATAACTAAAAAAAATGTGCAGTATATTATATATATGTATTTACATGCAATGTATTGTATATGTGCAAATTGTAACAATTCTACCTAATAAAACTGAAAACTGAAAAAAAAAAAAGAAAAAAACCCAATTCCGGGACCCCACCCCCAGAGCGTCTGGTTTAATTGGGCTAGTGTATGGCCTGTGCATTTTTAACTTCTTCTTTTGAAATAGTTATAGACTCACAGGAAGTTTCAAAGAGAATCTAGAGAGGTCCCTTGTACCCTCCTCCACCCAGATTTCCCCAGTGGTAACATCTCACATAAGGATAGTCCAATATGCATGCCAAGAAATTAACATCACAATCATAATGTTAGCAGAAGACCAGGGGTCTCATTTAGATTTCACCAGTTTTAGGATCAGGACTTTTAAAAGCTTCCCCAGATGATTCTCTTAAGTGGCTGGGGTTGCACACTTCTGCCCTGAGTGCCCTTTAAGGTGTCTTCCAGCCCTAAGTCTGTGATTCACACACACACACACACATGCATTAGACGCATACACGTGAGCAAGTGTAGACCACACTCACAGTACACATCCTGAACACTGAAAACTTCAGTGACAGATTGCAGAGTGAAAGTGACTGACATTTAGAAGCAAACTTAACAGCCAGAGAACCGCACTTCACAACCGTACAAAACGTATCCTGGTTTAGATCCGACGTCAAACAGAACTGTCTGCCCTTCCTGGGAAAGTAAACTAGGGTTTATGACTCTCAGAATTAAAGTCCATGTGAGGAATGAGAAGAAAATTCCATGGGCTTTGAAGTTGTCACTGATAGACACCCCTTAAGTTTTAAAGTCTGGTACATGGGAAGAGACTTCTTGTGTACAAGTTATGTATATAAAATTCCCATTTATCCTGCTCCAAATGCACATAAGCCACTGCTGTTCTCTGGAAATAAATGAGTGTTTCTTTCCCTGCCACTTGGGAAATTAAATACTGTCCTCGGCAAGTTTGCATCCTTTTTCTCTTTAAAAAGAGTTGAAATGGGTATTAATCAGTTAAGCAGTGGGAGTCATGAATAAACCTCACATCTCACCCTGGTGTCTACTCCCAGGTATTAACTGGGAGGTTAAATAGGGACATTTATAACCATAGCAAGCTCTAAGCCAAACCTGGGTCAGAGCACGAAACGTGCCTCTCACCTTATACAAAAAGGAGATTTCCCTTTATTTGGGATGAAACTTCTCATCAAAGTAATAAAGAACCTTGCCGTGGTGTCTGGGGTGTATTTACTAAGGCTTGTCTGTGCGGGACTGTCAGCTCCTTCCACAGCTGCACTGTCTGTGTTTTCTGGTGTCTCTCAGGCTTTCAAAGCGCCCCTCCCAGAAGCAGAATATGGCCAAAGGTTCTGGGTGTGGAATGGCTGGCCCTTGTCTTCAGAGACTCCCCCCACCATCAGACAAGCTTTCTGCATGTCCTCCTCTTTCTCCGGGACAGAGCCCCTCTCTCCCTGCCGATCCTTGCGAGGTCCTCTGTGTCCCCATGTTCCCCTGATGACTTCCTGTTCCTGGCCCTGAGCCCAGAGCTCCCAGGGGAATTTTACTTGGATGAGGTCCATGAAGTTATGGATCACAACAAATATTTGAGTCAGAGTTTTGAGCATAGTCTCTCTACCTAATATTTAGGGAGGGGTTTAGGTTTGGAATGGCATTTACAGGAGCGCGGAGAGAGACTGATGGGGCCTTGTCTACTTTGGCCAAGGAGAGGGGTGGATGCAGACCTTAAACCCAGATTATGTAACTCTCCCACCCTGCGCCCCGGCCCCTGAACTCAGTCTTGAGAGGGGAAGGAGGCTGGATGGGTGGAGGGAAGGGGGCCATTCTCCAAGATTTTGATACAAGTAATCCTTCCCTCCTCCTTACCCTGTTGATCCATCGGTTTTCACGTAAAGCTGGGAACTCGGAGCACCCGGGGAAAGTCATCGAACATGCCGGTTATCGTCAGTCAGCTGGATTAAGACAGTGGGGTTTTAGATGTGCACCTCATCAGGCTCTTCCTGTGAACCAGACAGGGGATTGGCCCGCCGCTGTGGTTTCAGAGATCCCAGTAGGGGTGTCCACTGGAGATGCCTTCATGCACACCTTTGTGTTCTCCTTCCTGTCCGTGGCGTCTGCTTGGAGGGGGCCTGTTGAAATCCAGCCGTAATCTGAGATGGTAAGAGTCATATATTCACAGTGTAATGGGAAGTGTCTGACCCGTTCTCGAAGCCAGCATTAAAGGGGGAGGTGGTGAAGAACAAAGAACACTCCAAGGACACTGAGTTCCTGGGGACAAAGGAAGGGGAGTCCGGAGGGCTGGTTGCCACAGAAAAATGTCACTCCTCCCGACTTCCTAGCTTCCCACCTGCCCCACCCTGATTATCAAAAGCAACAAAACCAATCTGCGCCATCAGCTCCCTGGACCGTCCGTGACTGCATGCAGGTGCATTTTGTTCGGTTCATCCATCATGGCCAAAGGTATTTATTATCTGAGTCCCGCTGAATCACCGATTTTCCCGTCCTATTTCGCCAGCTTGGCAGCGTGTGCTGTTTACTAGAGGAGCTATTAAATTTCTCACCTGTGTATCTGGTGAGCGCTGCAGCGTGGAGATAAAGCCTCTTGGACTGTGGCGCTTTGGTATGTGAGAGACTTTCAAGGACACGGCTTCCTTCAAATCCCTGCTATGGAATCTCAGATTAGAATCAAAATGAAAGTCCACGTGAGCCTCCCTGATGGGTTTCAGCACTCTGCCACAGCAAGTCGTGTTCCAGGCTGGAGGCAGCTAGGATCCGAAAGGCAGCTCATTAGCAGTTTCTCCATGTAGAATTAAAACTCAGATATGATAAAGAAAATGCCTGAGAGCTTTGACTGAGAATTGCCATGGGCCAGGAGGATTCTAGCGCTGGGAACAGCTGATGATAAGCTGGCAAGGGTGTAAGAACGAGAGCTCTGGGGCCAAGCATAGCTGGGGTAAAATCCTGGCCCCACTCACCAGCAAGGTGACTCTGGAAAGTGACTGAACATCTGTATCTGATCCAGTAATCTCACTGCTAGGAGCAGACCCTACAGATGTAATGATAGGTGGGATGTTTGTGTGTTAACTCCTTGGTGACCTGCAGCTCTAAGAGACAATACTGTTGCTGTCAGGGCGCAGGGAGGGTGACCTGCCCAAGGGGGAGTCAGTCCGCACTCCCAGGAGGGGCAGCTTGGTCCATGGCTATGCGGATGGACTCCAGGGCCGAATGTCTTGGGTTTGATTCCCAGCCCTGCTGTTAACGAGCTGTGGAAAGGGCTAGAACAGCACCTGCCCCGTGAGGCTCCCATGTGGCATTTCACTCTGAGAAAAGTGAAATCTTCCCTCATGGACTGACGCATGCAGTGTCTGCTGATTTCAGTCGTCTCTAGTTTCAGAAACGAGAGCCAGTTCAGCTCCATTCCTAAAGCACTGGTCACTCCTGTGCATCCTTTTCAGTGGTTTTGTTCAGCCTGTAGCTTGCCTTCGCATGAACCAGATGGGTCTTACTGCTTCTATTCTTGGGTTATAGACCCAGATGTTCGGGGGGAAGGGTATAGCTCAGTGATAGCACATACTTAGCATGCACGAGGTCCTGGGTTCAATCTCCGGTACCTCCATTAAAAATACATAAATAAATAAACCTATGGTCAAGATCTGTGCTGATAACATTAAGTGGATTAGGAAACACACAAAATAGACCCAGATGCCCAGAAATCATGTCATTTATACCAAATGGCTCTCCTCAAGTGTTGTCTCTCTGCGACCACTTGTTTCCTCCCACTGTGGAACTGATGTGATTGTGTGCCCCAGACACAAGAGAACCTGCTCTCATCACTACACCCCATCCTGCCCCTCAGCTACGCTCCATACACCTCTGTCTAGACTGCCCACCTGCTCGCAAACCAAGTAAAATCTCTTAACGTCAAATCATTGCTCTGAAACAGAATCTAGACATTGGGGACACACATTATAGTCAAGATTCCTTGGTGGTGTTCAGTATCAGGCTTTTCGCCAGTTTCTAGCTTTCATTCATCCATTCAACATTCATTCATTCATTCATTCAGCAAATATTTATTGAGGAGCTGCTATGTGCCTGCCACACACTATTGCAGATGCTGGGGATACAGCAGTGAATTCGACCGTCAGTGTTCCCGCCCTCACAGACCTTGTATTGTAATGGAGAAACCAATAAAAAAGTGAACAAGTAAATATGTGATGTGGGCGGTGGTAAAAAGTGCTACTGAGAAAAATAAATCCGGAGATGGTGTGAGGGAATGTGAAGGTGCTATTTGAGATAGGATGGTAAGGAAAGGCCACCGTGACATTTGAAGAGAGGCCTGAGTCAAGTGAGGGAGGGAGTCACGTGAGGTTGTAGGGCAAGAGCATCCCGAGCAAAGGAAACAGCAGTGCAAAGGCCCCGGGGCAGGAGTATTTGGTGGGTTAAAGTAACCAAAAGAACAGCTTCCTGTCTGGAATGCAGTAAGGACAGAGGAAAACAATGGAAAACCAGGACGCCTAGGGCCAGGACCAGATGCCATAGGTTCTTACAACCCAGGATGAAGATTTTGGATCTCATTCTTAATGTTACAGGGCACCGTTGGGGGTTGAGAGCAGGGAATGGCATGAACCACTTGGCTTTTCAAAAGGTGGATGGTTCTGGCTTCTTTATGGGAATAGGCTGTCTCAGAGCCAGAGGGGAAGGCAGGAGACAGGAGGCTCTGGCCTTCGTCCAGGTGAGAGAAAATCGTGGTGAGAATCAGGGTGGTACCAAGCAGAAGAGTCCAGCACGGACAAATTTGAGAGGGACTCCGAAAGTTCAGTCCATGGGAGCTGCATGTGGACTGGATGTGGATGAAAGAGAAAGGGAGCAATGGGGCTCTCCCTCCGGAGTGAACAGTGCCGTCCGTCTCCGAGATGTACGTTTGTTGATTGACTGGTGTTATCTCTGAATGTCGTTCTTGCCTACTAGACTTAAAATTCCTTTAGACCAGGAAGCCTTAATTATTCTATCATCCTCTCTTCTTTTTCTCCTCTTTGGAGTGACTCTCCTAGTACTTTTGCACATAATAAGTGTATAATAAAAGCTATGAAACAAGTAAATATAATGCATTAAGATGTTCACTAGTGAGTAAATGTCCCTAAATTTCACTAGCGGTTCTGGATTTGCTGTCCTGTGAAGGGGGAAAGGGCTTACTTTCCCCCTTCACAGGATTTTCCTACTGTGGAAAAGGATTCATCATATTTGCCTTTATAATGTTAATGCAGTGCCAGTATCTCTGCTGGTGGGTAAGCAGTTTGGGGCTGTGGGATGGAGAGTCCTCAGTTCTCTGGAGTAAGGCAGAAGGACTAGTGAAAATCATTTGGGGAGAATGTCTCACCGAGGTGTCACTTAGATCTGCATTCCAGACTTGGGAGGATTTATCGTCACCACACTCTGCTCGGTTACTGGCAGGCAGTGTTAATTAAGCGTTCCTTTCCTGGAAGATCTGGAAGAGGCCGCAGAATCTTTCTCCGTGTAGCACTGTAACTTGCCATTTCTGCCTGATGCAGTCCGCTCATACAACAGTGAGGAAAGTAAAGCCCAGAGGTAGTAAATGACTGGGCCTGGCCGGGGGCAGAACCAGAGCTCCAGCCTGAACCCTGACTCCCAGGCCGGCGTGCGTTCCAGCGGATCCTGGCAGGCTGTGTGAGGGCTTGTGCTGGGAAGGTCAGGTGGGACAGGAAGAGGCTCACGGCCACGTGAAGGGCGGGGCTTCAAAATCGGCGGGGACGCAGGAAAGCCCCTCAAAACAAGCTCACGGCAGAAAGGGGTCCCAGAGTCCATCGCCCGGACAGATGTTTCCAGCACCAGAGGAAAAGCTGGCTGTCACCTAGGATTCTTGTCTCATTCCCTGACGACTTAAGGACAAAGGACATATACGTTAGGCTCTTTTATCCAATCAGATCGTGGAGGATGTGATCTGACATACTAATCCTGCCACTGGACATGGATTTTTCTTTTCCTTTCCTTTTGTTAAATACTGACAGGATTAAAAAGCACTCTCTCATTGCCCGCTGAATCTGGGTTCAGTCATCCTAGATCGACCACAAAACGGCTGTTCAATTTCAACACAGAGAGTGACACAGACGTTATTTCAGTTGTTTGACTAGATGTGCCATCGCTGGAAATCTAGTCTTTATGGTTGGTTGAAAGTGATGGATGCTTTGATTTACATCACAATGTAGTATTCTGCTCAGGCCTTATGTGTAGCCAAGCTGCCTTCTCCAGATTTTGAACAATAAAATGTCTCGCTTATTTATTCTTGCACAGGCTTGATTCACTCACTCATGTGCCAAGAAAGAAAGATACCTGTTGTTCTTTGGAAACGTTTCTATTAAACAGATATTTCTTAATGAGGCAACCCAAATTTCGAATGTGGGAATGATCTTTAAGCTGAACCTTCCACTGAGTGAAACCTGACTGATTTTCTTTTCTTTTTTTTTTTTTCTAGCCAGAATTCTTTAATAGACTATTAAGCTTTTTTTATGTAATTGATAATTCTAATTTTAATGATTGTCTTGCTTTGAGATTTTAGTAAATTGGAATATTTTTGACCACATGGAAAAACATGATTAAAATTTAGATAGGAAAAGTACCCATCTCCTTACGAAATACGCAGAAGTTACTTATCCTTTAACATTTTTGTTGAGATTGTTAACAGCGTAACTTTTAAGCATAAGTTTGAACACTTTACATTTAAACCTAAAGAGTAAATCAGATTCATTTCCTGGGGTCACAGTCTGGAGAGCAGTGATTAAACCTGAAGAATTTTCATACCACTAGTAACAATGTCCTTGTGCTCACATTGTGACCCAAAGTGAAAGGAGAGAGATCCAGATTCTAGATTTGATTTTGTTACTAACTTGATGCATGGCCTGATTGATGTACACTGTACGAATCCACCCAGGAAAAGAACTCGATTTCCCCAGGCATAGGACTGATTAATTTCAAAGGTTCTTCAGAGAAATGTCACTTTGTGAATTAGTGTTGCATCATCCAAATTTTTTTTATATACAACAGATTAGATTTTTTCTATTATTAAATTATTGTGTATTATTATTTTCTTATATCGTTATCATTTTATTCTTTTGTTAAAGTGACACATTTATATTCCAGATGATGTGGAAAATACATCAAAAGAAAAAAGAAAAGGAAAATAACTGGCAATCCCTCTAAACCAGAGTTAAGCAGTTTACAGCTAATATTTTGGTGCATTTCTTTTCAGGCTTTTTGTATGTATGTATGTTACATGTAATAATGGGATGAGACCACATTTTTTTTTTTACTTACGTCTTTCCCATGGCATTAAAGTATTCCTTTGAGAACATACTTTTAATAGATGCATGGTTTCTCATCCTGTAGATTTATCATAATTTATTTAACAGGTCCCTAATGGTTGGACATAGGTTTTCCCGTTATAACTCTTACACATAAATATTTGTCTATATCTATGATGATTTCTTTAACATCTCTAAACATAATGCCAGTAAAAGACTATGCATATTTATATTAATGCCTTTAACAAGTTTTGGCATCAAGTCTCTGATGACCTCATGAAATGAGTTGGCAGGAGTTTTTTCCTTCTCTATTTTCTGAAAGATTTTGTGTAAAATTGGTGCTTATTTTATTAAATCTTATTCTTTTCAACATAGGTGTTCAGAGCGTTATACTTCCCTCTAGCACTGCGTTATCTATACACCACGAATGTTGATATATTGTTTCATTATCATTTGGCTTAAAATGTCTTCAAAATTTTCCTTTAGGTGGCTGCTTTGACTGAAGGATTTTTCAGCAATGTTGTTTTAAAAATTTTCCAAATACTTAGGAGTTTCTAGATATCTTGCTTTTATTGATCTTTAATTTAATTTCTTTGTGGTCAAAGAACATACTCATTGTCAGTGGTTATCAAAATTTTTTATCTCACCACCTTCACATTCTTAAAATTTATTGCAGACTCAGAGCTTTTGTTTATGTGAATTCCATCTACTTATATTTACCATATTGGTAGGTTAAAACTGAGAAGCTTCTTTTAATTTATTCAATTATTAAAAATAATGTTTTAATGTAAATAACATTTTTCTAAAAAAAGACATATTTTCCAAAACAAAGAGAGAAGTGAACAGAGTGAGATTGGTTTATATTTTTCAAACTTCTTTAATGCCTGAAAACATTCAATCTGCTGTAGTATCGGAAATCATTCAACCTCTGGAAAATTCCACTGTACACTTACGAGAGAATGAAAATGCAAAAGGCAAAAAAATGTCCCAATATCTTGAAAATGGTTTTGACCTTATGGACCTCCTAAAAGGGTCTCAGGGACTCCATGGACCTGGAGGTTTTGAGAAGCTCTGATCTACATGAATTTGATCCTTTTGAATTTACTGAGACTTGTTTTACAGTCTAGTACGTGGCCTGTCATGGCGAATGTTCTGTGTACATCTGAAAAGAGTGTATTCTGCAGCTGCTGGGTGCGGTGTTCTGTAAATGTCAGTTAGGTCAAACTGGTTTGTGGGGTTGTTCAGATGTTCTTTATCATTACTGATTTTTTTAACTTTATCAGTTTCTGAGAGGGAAGTGTTAAAATACCCAACCGTGATTGTAGACCTGTATTTTCCCCTTTATAATTTTTGGCTATTGTAATAATGCTATGAATATTTTTATACAAGTCTTTGTGTCAGCGTAGAGCCTCATTTCTCCTGGGTAAATACCAAGTCGTGGAATTTCTGGGTCATATTTTTAATTGTATGTTTAACTTTTTAAGAAACGACCAAACTGTTTTCCAAAGTAGCTGCACTCTTTTACGTTCTAACAAGTAACAGATAAGGATTTGCTTTCGTATCTGAAAGCCATTCTTTGCTGAATATAGAAATCGTGGTTGATAGTTTATCATTTTTCTTTCTTCACTTTAAATATATTGTTCCATTGTATTATGACCATTTGTTTTTTGTGAGAAGTCAGTCGTAATTCTTATTGTTGTTCTCCTGTATGCAATGCCTTTTTGCTCTTCCTGCTTTTAATACCTTCTCTTTAATTTTGAATTTTAGGACTATGTCTAGCCATGTCATCTGGGGGTTTAATGAACTTCTTGGATTTATGCATTGACATCGTTAATCAATTTGGAGAAAACCTTGGCCATTATCTATTCACATATTTCTTCTGCATCCTCCTCTCTTCTTCTTTCAGGACTCTAATTATACATATATTAAAATACTTTATATTGTCCCGCAGATCTCTTTATCTTTCATTTAGTCCGGATACAGTGTTGGCTTTCAGACTTGCTTTTGTCTGGGGCTCTTAGGGATTCCATTCCATTATTCCAGCCCACATGACACCTTAAAAGTTTGTTAGAAATTCATCTGGTTTCTCCTTATACCTGTCTCTAACAAATACTTTTTTCTCCCACCATTATGTAAAAGATGAAAGCAGACACGTATCTCTTCTTTCATGAGACGGGCTTATCACTTTGTGGAATTTAGTTCATTTAAGTTTCTTTTTCATCAGTCCTCTTAGGGGGTTTTAAAAATCTGTGATTGTGTAGTCTGTGTGGCTTACTCGTTTTGAGAGAGTCACTTGCCGTCCCTACCTGCTGTGGTTTCCTACAACCTACATTTACCTGGAAGTGAAAGTTCCTGTGTGCTTCATTTATTTTTTTAAAGGCTCCTGCATTCCAGAAAGGTTGTTCAGGTTACATTTTCGCCAACAGAGCATTGAAAACTTCATTTTTACCAAACAGCCACCACCAAAATTTCAGATGCATATCCCAGAGCGATGCTTAGTGAAAACTTCCTGTTTCATAAGTTTATTTATGATTCCACTGTTGGAATTCTACATTTTTCTCCATCAGGCTCCCCATACCAAGTATCCCAGAGACACAGCATAAAGAAAACTCTGCTCAAATGCACATCATTTATTCTTTTGTGGAGTGTTTGCCCTAAGACTCTTTCCTCTTACCTATTCTGATGAAGTAGTCTGGCTTACCTGAAAAGTAACCTGCAGATCTCTTCCCCCACTTACCTTGAGCCTAGAGACAATCCTCCATTGCCAGCTTCTTGTTTTCTCTTCTCTGAGTCTCCAGCTCTATGAAAACACTCACATGACTTATCTCATTCAAAGAAGGAACATGATTTCTCAACGTTTTGGACATTTCCAAAGATACTGCCTTGCCCAACAGACACACCCAACCCAAACCCCAGTCTGGCTGGCATGAATGTGTATAATCAGCCTGCCATCTTACACCAGAAACTGTCCTGCTGTTCATTTTCATGTGGCTTCTTACTTCTTCTTCTTTACCTTCCTCTGTCCTAGCTTTTTGATTTACCAAAACCCCTCCTTGAAAAGGGAAAGTAAAAGAAAGAAGATACTGTTGTGAAAGAAGATTGACTTTCTTGACGCCTTCCTTCTAGGGCTGGCCCTAGACTAGCTACAAGTACAGAGCAGGTCACTTGCCGTCCCTACCTGCCGTTTTCAGGCAGGTGGACTCTGTCTTAAAGTCCAGGGCATCAGCAATCTGCAGCTGGACAAGATCCCGTGACATAATCATAATGTACTTCTAATTATTTCTAACTTGTATTTCTTGCATATAATCCTGATTTATTTATTTATTTGAAATCTCACTGATCTATTACTAATTCAGCTGTTTTTAAAAATTATGAACTTTACCAGAAAACCTTCTCTGATCTTATTCATTTGCCCTTTTTTTGCCTTCCAGCTCTTTCCTCAAGCTCCATTTACTCCCTTAGTCTCTGTCTTGACACAGACTCACCATGGTATGTCAAATAACAATCTGATTACCTGCTCATTTGCTAACTCAAGACATTCAGATTCGCTTATAATGAAAGATTTTCCACATTTAAGGATTAAATCCTCTAACTTCTGGTTCTGTCCTCATTTGGTTTTTGATTCTGTATAAAATTGGATTTTGCACTCACAGCACATGTACTTCCACACAGACATGTACGTGCATGCTGGCTTAGTTAAGGTAATGCTGTCTTCTCTACCAGAAATACCCTAAAATCTCAGGGGCTTACCAGAAGAGAGGTTTATTTTCCACTCGTGTAAAACCCCACCGACAGTGTGATTGGGGAAGAGGATGAGGAAATAGGACTATGCTCCGTGCACTCATCCAGAGACCTCGGCTGATACAGCCTCTACCGTCTTCAACTCTTAGCTCCGAAGATCAGGTTAAAGAAGAGAAATGAGTCCTGTTGGAGGTTCTTATGGGGCACGCCTGAAACTGGCGTGTGTTCATTCTGTTCCCACTCCATTGGGCAGAACTCAGACTGGGAACAGTAGCCCTGACTGGGAAACCACTTTTCAGAAACAGCTCTGCACTGTGGAGGGAACACAAGCTTCAGTGGACTTCCAGCCGCCTCCCTTTGTAAGTACACCTGAGGCTTCATGACTGTGCTTCTAATTGTTTCTTCCAGTCTGCATCTCTAGGACCCTCAAGGCTTAAGGAACAGGGTGATGGGGTAGGAGGCTTCATGCCAAGCACCCAAGACTAAAGCGGATGGAGCTGCTGCTGGGTTAGATGGCTCAGAAGTAATCCATTTGTGAAAAGAAGTGAGGATGGCATCCACTTGTCTTGTCTTTTACTCATGCATTCTTTCATTCATTGATCAGACATGATCTTGATCACTTGCTTTATGCCTGGCGACATGCTCAGTGCTGAGGACACAATCAAACAATTAAACCCTACAGTGGGGTGAGAGCTGCAGCGGATTTGTGTGCATTATGTGGAGGTAATATGCATTATTTTGGTGGAGGAGGCTAGCCTTCCACTAAGGTAGCACAGAAATTCCCAGAACAAGGTCTCAGAGGTCTATTTGCCTGTTAGGTTTCTAACATTTCCTTACTGTAATCTCTTTCATTTGTGCCGCCCCTGGTTCCAACTTTTCACTTTACTCTCATGGATAGTAATATGATTTAGTTTCCTTGGGAGAACTCTCTGCAGGATGGATTCAATGGCAGTGAAATTAGAGGCAGGAGGAACCAAGAGGCTACTGTTAGAGCCTTCACTGGGTCATTCTTCCTATGGAATAAAATTTACATTTCTATCCGTAACTCACAAAGCTCTTCATGGTCAGGCCCTTGACTAATAGTTTAGCTGCATTTTCCACAGCTCCCCACCGCTGATCCCTAACTCCGCCTGGGAATCTCTGCAGTACGGGGCTACTCGTGGTTTCTCTTGCTTCACCACGTTGCCCCACGCCCCTCCCTGTACTTAAGATGTCATCTCCCTCCCAACTTGTCTGCCCATGTAGAAAACTACTCATTTTTCAAGGTTTAACAAAATGTTCCTTGCTTGGGGAAAGCTTTTCTAACGCCCCCTCCATATAGCAAACTTAGATACTCCTTCTCCTGTGTTCATACTGCACAGCATATCAACATCATTTATAGCAAATATAATTTATGTTACATCACATCATCACATCATATCATACTGTAATTCTTTACTCCGTTTTACAATCAGCCCCTTAAGGAAAAGGACGGTGACTTGCCATCTTTCTGTGACCAGTGCCTCACTGAATATTGGGTACATAGTATATTCAGTAAATAGCCATTGAATGGATGGATGGATGGATGGATGGATGAATTCCAATTATAGGAAACAACTCATACAAAGCAGAGTCATTTTAACAATACTGGGAAGTTCAGTTTGTTTGGACAATAGGATGTGTGCGGAGGAGCAGATAGAAAAAAATTGCTGGTGGGGAAGCAAAATCGTACAACCTCAATGGAGGAGGATTTGGCTAAATCTAGCAAAATTATATACATGTTTGTCTTTTCACCCAGTAATTCCACTTCTAGAATCTGTCCCAAAGATACAGTAGCAAGATGTGAATAGATATAAGCCAAGTCTACCCATTGCTACAGTATTTAATAGCAAAAAAATGGAAAGAACCCACATGCTCATCAACAGGGGCCTAGTTGCACAAACTTGATAAATCCACATAGCACATGTGATGGAATACTATACAGCAGTGAAAAGGAATGGGAATACTTTTACATATTACTATGAGGTGGTCTGTAGAGTCACATTTTTTAGTAATAAAAGCAAGACAGAGAAAAATGTGCAACGTATGCTATCATTTGTCAAAGAAAGGAAAGGAAAAATAATACACATATATATTTGTACTTTTTTAATGAGAGAACAAATAAACAATAAAGATGAAATAATAGTAACCTGTATGGGAGGGAGGGAAAGAGGGAATGTGATAGAGGAGACAGAGATAGAAGCTTGATTTCTTTGTAGATTTGTAGTTTTAAGTTTTTGAACTGTGTCATATGTTTTATGATAATAAAAATTAAATTCAAGGAGAAAGGCAATCCTTAAGAATCAAAAGTAGAAAGAAACAGATGAACCAAACTTGATATCCAGCTGATGAGTAGAGAAACTATTCCAAGTAACTAAAGCACAGGAATCTCTACCAGCTGTAGGGATATAGACTAAGGACAAAAAAAAAAAAAAGAGAGAGAGAGAAAAGAGAAGAAAAAAGCTGGAAAAAATCTTAAATTGTTCCTAGTAGTATGACTATTGTGATTCTGAAGGTGCTGTGCATTGTAGTATGGAATAAGGCAGATGAGTAATCACATTACTAGTAAGAACCAAGATATTTGGTGGAAGAAAGGGGATGTAGACGTGAGATTGAGAAGTCCTGGATTTGCATTGGAATGATCAGTCTGAATGCATGGTGCATGTTATCTTTAAAATGTGCTTAGATATCTTCTAGCTCGGTCCACTGAGAAGGCTTGTAAACAATAACCAGCTCAGTGCAGAGAACACCTCTAAGTTTACAGATTGTGATCTCAGAATGTGTTGAAATACTTACTAAATGAAACTGGGAAAGAAATGGCTGATTCCTTATCTGGGGCAGGAAATGGACAAGATGAGTCTGGAACATCTTGTCCTGCCAGGTGGCGAGGTGGCCCTGAGAGACCATCAGACTGTGTCAAAAGGACGCGGAGGCCAACCTGATTAGATTCGCACTGGCAATTTAACCATCAATGAGATAAAACAACAGTGGATTTAAAGTCATCAAATATGTTTAATCCGTGAGTTCGTAAGGACACTTAATAAAGTGAAAAACCTCAGTGATCTTCTCTGACAGATAATGGGCAGCAAGCCATTAAAAAAAAACTAGTTAATAAAAGAATCAAGTGTGTGTTTTGCCTGTCTTATGAAATTGTGGCTCTGGGTAACTCCATGGTAGACGGAAGGTCGTTCCTCCTAATGGAAGTATCCCGTGACTTAATGAAGGAGGAATACCATCATTTTGCAACTTCTAATGAAAGAGTGAATCTAGGCTTTGAGCAGGAAAGGCTGCTCATACCATAAAAAGAGGGACAGCCAGGCATTGCATCCCCCCTGATGGAAGTGCACCACGCCATCCATGAAGGAGTCCTGCCAGTCCCAACTCTATTAAGCCTCCAGAGCTAACTAACAGGACCTGCAAATAAGAGAGAAACCAGTGGTGTGATACTCTGTGAAACACATAGAGAAAACCCAGACTGGGGAGAATTCTAAATAACAAGTAACATGGTTTCACCATCAACAGCGACAGACTGCGAGGAAGAGACAAAGAAGAGTTGGAGCAGGACCCTCTAGATGAAGAGAGACACGAGAGACACAGTCATTTAGATCCCAATTTTAAATAAGCGAAATGTTAAGCCAAGGAAGGAGAGAAGGGAGGAAGGGACAGCAGGATGGGGCCAGGGAGGGAAAAGAGGAGGGGAGGAAAGAGAACATTTGTGGTGCAGGTGGAGAAATGTGGACACTGGCAGGACTTTTGATGTTGCTGAGGGAGTGTTCTTGCTTTGGGGGCTGTGTGACGATTGTGATGGTGATTTCAGAAGAGGAGCCCTTGTCTTTGAGGGAGAGACACTGAAATATTTACAGGTGAAAGGACACGATGTCAGACAGCGTCTTCAGAATAACCTGGAGTGGGTGTGGGTGGTGGGGGACGAGGAGCAGTGGTGCTCAGACTTGACTTTGCATCAGCACTACCTGGAGGCCTTGTTAAGATACAGATACTGGTCTCACCTCCAGAGTTCTAGTTCAGCTTTGGTTGTGGCCCGAGAACTTGCCTTTCGAACAAGTTCCCAGATGGTGCTGGTTCTGTTGGTCTGGGGACCACACTCTGGGACCCGCTGGCAGAGAGGAAGCAAGGTTGGTCCCAAGCTATCGCTGCACTTGGGTGGTGGGTACATAAAGTTCGTTCTGCTCTTCTCTCTGCTTCTGAACATGTCTGAGATTTTCAACCATAAATGTTAAAAACAAACTTAAGTGATTCAGAAAGACACTCAAGACAAGCAAACTCTGACAACCCACAGTTGTGACGGGGACACCTGTGCTCATGAGCAAAGAAGACTTGGCTGCTGCCTCTGGAACGGAAAGGTTCACATCCCTTCCTGTCCCCTCGGGGGTTACTTCCCTGGCTCCGCTGTCAGCCCCCTTGGAGAACTGCCCGGCCCGAGGGGCAGGAGAGTGGTCTTTGTCTCCGGGTCTGCATCGGGCTGCATCCGTTTCCTTAATGTGGCCGGTCGTTGGAAGAGCAGGGGTTTGGATGAATCCTAAGATTTTTCTGGTCACTTCAGGTGGGCAGGGTTCTTCTGGGCAGAGCCGTGCTAGGGTTCAGCTGTCAGGGACGAGGGTGATTCCTGAACCCAGATGCCCGTGTGTCCTCCTGCAGGGAGGCACCTCTGCTGGTCTGCTGATCTGAGCCCCTCTACTTGCCTTTTTAGACTCATTTATTTATTTATCCACTCATACTTTAGATGTTACTTGAAGTAATTCCTCAGGCTCATGTACTCGGCTAGCCCTTGAGAACGCAGCTGGGAACAGGGGAGGCAGAAACCCCTGCTGGGGTGGAGGTGGCATTCTCATTACAGCAAAAAACAAGTAGAGAACTAGGTGAGCACATTCAGATGGTGAAAAGGGCTATGAGTAAAGTCAGAAGGAAGGCGCTGGATCGTGATGGAGTCTGGGTGTGTGTACACGGATGGGTGCACGCGTGTGTGCAAGTGTTTTGTTTGGGTGATGGGGGAAGGCTTCTCCAAGGAACTCAGCCCTGATGGTGAGGAGGATCCTAGACTCTTTCAGACAAAAGCGATAGCAAGTGTGAAAGCCCTGAGATGGGAAAGGGCTTGGCCTTTTTCTGGAATGCCGTGAAGCACAGTGCATCCGGTATGTGGAGAGCAGAAGGGCAAATGCTGAGGTGGGCTGAGAGGGAGAGCAGACAAGAGCCCGGGTTTGTGGGCCTTATAGCCATCAGCCCGGCTGCTCACATACAGACCCCAGACACCTTCAAGGCTGTCCATCATCCCAGCCATCAAAAGTACATTCTGTGTAGAGAAACAGGGCTCTGCTTAAATGGGGACCCTAGAGACTCTGGTCTGTAGGAAAATGAGTGTTCTGTATAAGCAATTGAATTGTATAATACAGCCAGTGTGCTGGACCAACCTATTAAAAATCCAATAATTTTACTTCAAAATCACTACATGCTCTCAATGCCTATAATTTCACCCTAAAAACACAATTTACTCCCTTTGTAATATGATGCACCGTACAGACGGCTCCATAATAGGTCACCCTGTAAGTTATCCATCATAATGCTAATATAAATGAATTGAGTGCTGTGTCCTTGAAAAGATAATTTAAGAGAGAAAAGCATAAAGAAGGAACCTCCAGGGAAGAAACAATTTGAAAAAGGAAAAAATGAAGATGCATCAGGGAAAAAAGAAGCAAACCTACCTATTGGACAATTTGGAGTGAGGCTCTGCTTCCTGAATAAGTCTATGTCCTCTGCCAAGATTTGTCAGAGCAGGACTTCTTTTGTTGAAATAACACATGTGTATCCTCTGTAGCGCTTTGCTAAACAGAGTATGAAATAATTCCCCTTCAGGGGAACAGAGCAATGGTTATAGTATGTGGTTTGCTCTTTGATCCGCCCTGGACCTGCGTGCTGGACTTCCCCTCTGCCAACTATAGGAACTCTCACTAGCATGGTATGACGTTGTCATGACCGTGGAACAGCGTTGTGCTGGATGGGGGCAGCGCAGACGGCTGGCGTGAACGATTATTGTCACTTCCCAACTCTGCGTTCAGTGACTTTATCTGGGCTGCTCAAAATCAGCCCCGGTGGGGATATTCATACCACAGAAATCAGCAAATGCTACACATTGGGCTTTTCAGAGAGCCGACTGTTAAACATGTACCAGCACGCTGCTGCCATGAACCATAAAAAAAGAATTTAGGATATACTGTGGTATATGAAAAAAATAACCCTGTTTTTCGTTTTGCTCCTTGATCAGATGTCAGTGGTATTTAAATTTGTGTTCATCTTCTTGTATCCTTGACATTCCGGCTATATTTATGTACCTATAGACCCCATATACCTTCTCAGAAACTTTGCCTGGCATCCCATGGTCGACCAGATAGACACTAAGGGCCCCTTGAGGTTTCAAGTCATTTGATCTTTTCTGCCTTGTCTACCCTGGGCTCCTCATCAAATTTAACCTTCAATGTGCCTCACCCCCCACACACCCTATTATTCTTCTTTGCTCTGGATGTTTCTGCCCCTGCCGGGAGGGCTCTCCTCGCCCCTTCTCTGTCCGACAAAGTCTTACCCATGTTTCAAGGTCAGAGCAGAAGTCACGTCCTGCTCCCTGAGGCTCATGTGCCCCAGCTCCCTTCAGTGTCTGTTGCTCTTTCTCTAGTGCGCTCACCAGATGCCATCTGTCCCTTCCCAGCCACCATCACCGTCGCCTTGTTGTACAGCTGTGTGTCTTCAAGTTTTATCTCCTCCCCTGGATTTTCAGCCCCTTGAGGATAGTTGAATTTTGCTTATTCATCATTTTATCCTTTAGAGCAACTGGTGTAAAGCCTTGTACAGGGTCATCCCTCAGTAAGTGTTAGTTGGATTATCCGCATGTATGATTTCATATTCCCCGCCCTGCCCTGGACAACACAGTAAGTGCCACACACACACACACACAGTTTTATTAGTCTAAATATTTCTACTTGTAGACTGATTTCATTTAGCATGGGAAATGCCTTGTTGAAGACTAGACTCAAATTTGTTGAATACAAGACTCAAATGTAGTCCAAAATGAGGATCAACCACAGAACTCCTGCCTTTGGTCTAAAATGTCACCTTTCTCATCAGCCTGCAAAATTGGGCCACTCTGTCCAGTCATGGGTTAGAAAGGCGACAATCTGTTACAAATCATAACCTCCAACGGCCGCTGAAGGTGCGCCTGCACTTCTCCTGGGCAGAGATCCTGCCAGAACGGTAGTGAATTCTACTGGTACTTTTGTAACCAATGATAAAAAGAAAACCAGTCGGATTTTTTTCCTTTGCTCACTTCTACTGTGAAAGAAGTCTGTTCCTGCTTGGTTTGTTCACTCATTAAACAATTACTGCCTTCTCATGCCAGCTCCTCTGCTAAAGTCTGAAGCTACAAGGGCGAATTACCCACGGCCCTGCCCTTCAGGGGTTCACAGTCAGGAAAAGAGACTGAAAAACCAGCCGTATGTGTTCAAAGTCTTGGGCGGCATCGAGCCCCGAGGCTCCGACAATGACCCACATCAGTGCGTCTGCCCATTAGACTCTGCCATCTGTCCCCGTGTGAGACGTTTGGTCTCACTCCTTTCCACTGGCCGCTTTTGGTTCGAATGACCTTGGCGACAGCCTGAAATCCCGGATGCTTTTAGAGTTACAGGTCTGCACTTCTGTGCTTCAGATAGAAATTCAGAAACCTCTCATTATCTCCTCTTACCAGCCTCCCTGGATGACTGACGACCAGCTCTTTAGTCACTCCAAGAATGGATTTCTGTTTAGCCCGTGCCCAGGGTTCATTAGGATGCCCGGAACATGTGCAGTTGCTCTGAACTGCATAGGGCAATTAGCAGAAGCCAAGCAATTTGCAAAACGCCTCAACTTCCTGCTCTTTTCTGAGGCAAAAAAAATGGTCACACCTTAACCTCAGGAGGCTCCTCTGCAGAATCATTCCCGCCCCAGCCCCGCCCCCACCCCAAACAGAGCCTCTGGTGTCAGATTCTACCCCCTCCCCTCTCCCTGCTTTTTGCAAACATAAGCACTCGGCTGAAACAACAACTATGACTCAGTCCCTAGCTCGGCTGCCTGAATTGATTTAGTCTGAGTTCAGATTTAGCACATAATCATGTTCAATTTGCTCCACTGCACTGCCTAGAGATAAAAGGCTGGGGGGAAAAAATAGCTCCGGCTTGTGTCAGTCTGTGTGGTGATGTCATTGCCATCAGAGGGCCGGCCGCCCTTACTCTGCTGTGCTGCGTGAGGCGCGGCGGGCTGCGGGCGGGCGGCGGCGGCGCGGGCGCAGGTGCCCAGCTCGGCCATCCCCAGGGCAGGGCAGCGTCCACCTGGAGGCTCGTCCCCGCCCGCACCACTCGGAGGCTGCCTGACTCTTTCTCGTCAGTTCAGGAGGGGGAATGCCAGCCCCTAGCATGGACTGTGATGCCTCCACTCTGGTTGCCTGCGTGGTGGATGTGGAGGTCTTCACCAATCAGGAGGTTAAGGTAGGCACCTGCAGTCTCCTGTGTCATTCTTGCTGTTGCTGCGGCGCCTGACAGATTCTTTTTAGCTTAAAGGGAGCAAGACTTTGGTTCCTAGTTTTCAGCGCATGATCTGCGCCAGAAATGCATGTGGTGAGTGCATGGCTCTGTTAATTAGAAGTTCGAAGGGGGACCGGCACGTTAATTTTGAATGTGATGAGGTTTACCGTTGTCTGCTTTTTCTTCTTGCCTTTTCTCTTAGGTGATTCCCCACTCATCCCTTTCACAGTAGACATGTTTTGGTAGTCTTGTATCTGTGTCAATAAGAATTAGCCAGTCCTTAATGCTGCGAGGGGTTTTAAATCAGTGACAAAAAGAGGAAAGCGCATTAATAAGCATCGCACCCAGGGCACCCTGATAATAGTGGGACATTAACCCCTTTGTGGAATGTCCCTCACATATGCTGCGATGTGGTCTTCTCTTCAAATTGAACAAAAGCTGCAGCCGGTTGGCAGTTTCAATCCCCGGCTCTCTGGAAATGGAAGTTGGAGAACAGCTGTTTAAATTTTCTTTGTCAGGCAAAAGACGCAAGTCATTTTCCCTGAGCAGTTGTCCATATAGAAAAGTTCAGGGATAAATAAATTCCGCATCTCGAGTCAGAGTGTTCAGGGCGCTGCTCCTCACCGGTTATCTGCAGCAGTTGTTTGACTGGCATGGGCGATCATCTCCCGATGACATACATTCTGTTTTCTTTCCCCCGTTGGCTTTATGTTATGAAATAGATACCATGCTTATGAAATGGGGATTTTGATTTCTTCTCTCATATCGAAAAAAAGAACTAGCAGAGGCTTCTTATTTGAACAGTGCACAGACAACAACAAAAAGGACAGTTGCTCATTGTGTGATGGGAGGAGGGAATGGGAAATTACACTGCATAATTATTTTCCACCCTCCCTTGGGCTTTACTTAAAGAAAGACCCTGAATTCTTTACTTTGGGTTGTGCAGGTGACACCCTAGTGCTCACCGGGCGGGAACTGATGTGTTCACCAGCGTAACACAGGGCTCTGTTGTTTAAAATTGCAGTTCTGAACTCTCTTTTGAAATGGATTCAAGAACCTGGCTTGTAGTTTCTGCCTATTTTAAGTGTGTGGTCTTGTGTTTACTAGTTCTTATTCCAGTGTCGTGAGGTGTCTAGCACCTGTCATACTGAGGTTCAGAAGGTCTGGTGCTGCCTGTGGTTGTATCCACAGTGGAAAATGCATGGAGACACTCACAGCTCTGGTGGTCATACCGGCCATATACACTCCAGAAGGGAGCAGTCCTCAAAGCCCCTCCAGTTTACATCCAGTTTAAAGTCTGATGTGGGTAACTGAGTGGAGACATCGCCCAGCACCTGCTGGAATAGAATTATGTGCACCTAGAGTAAAACTTTGCAGCCCCCTTCTGTTCTTAACAGTTCCCTTTTAATTACATGCTTGCACTGTGACCATCATAACATAACGCAGACTTTTCTGGTCCAAGAAATGACAGTGAGAAAATATTTATTAAGGGATCTGCAGTATGCCAGGCATTGGGCTTATACAGGAGGGAGTTTAAGATATAATTATATGACGTAGGTATCTGTGATATAGACATAAAAATAACCACTTGCCCAATATTTCTTTTTTTTTATCATTGCTTTTCATTTTTTAATTGAAATATAGTTGATTTGTAATGTAATTTCAGGTGCACAGCAAAGTGATTGAGTTATATATATTCTTTTTCAGATTCTTTTCCATTATAGGTTGTTACAAGGTATTGAATATAGTTGCCTGTGCTATTCAGTGGGTTCTTGTTGATATAGTAGTATGTATCTGTTAATCCCAGACTCCTAATTTATCCCCTCCTCTTCCCCCACCACTGGTAACCATAAGTTTGTTTTCTGTGTCTGTGAGTCTATTTCTGTTTTGTAAATAACTTCATGTGTATCATTTTTTTTAGATTCCACATATGATATCATATGATACTTGCCTTTCTCTGTCTGACTTCACTTCACTTCGTATGATCATCTCTAGGTCCCTCCAGGTTGCTGCAAATTTGCCCAGCATTTCTTAAAGACAGAATGTTTTACTGAACTAATGGGACACAGAATTCTTCCAGCTGGTTTAGTTGAGTGATTGGGATGGCTTCATGGAGAAAGTGGTACTTGAACTTGAAGATGGGCAGATTTCGATAGATGGGTAGAAAGAGCGGGGCACAGGGATGGGAAGGCACTGCATTTTGCAGTCAAGTGAGTCCATGCATCTGTGAGAGATTGGAGGGGAGACAGGGGAGGAGGGGACTTAGGGCCAGATTATGAAGTAGCTCACACTGTTCAGCAGAAATGTATGGCGTTTTCTGGGAAGAGTCCCACCGGAGAGCTACCTTATATGCCCTTCCTGCTAAATAGCTTTGAAACAATGGACTTGTTTCTTTGGAAATCCAAACTAATCTTTTTGTGCCTTGGTTTTCTCATCTGTAACATGGGGATAATAGTAGTTCCTACCTCATTGGCTTGGTAAGAGGATTAAAGGAAATTATACCTGTAAAATAATTAACATAATGCCTGACACCTATTTAGTCTTCACTTAATGTTAGCTGTCACCATCATTGTCATCTTTTTAGAATTCTCTCAAGGTAATAGGTTACTTTCAGCAGTTTATTGGGGTGTCCTACCTCCAGCTGAGTTTACAATGACAGTCCAGGACACAGACAGTGTTCCCCCATCCCCCCAAACACACACACACACACAGAGCCTAGCAACTTAGAAAACATGGCCCTTCTTTTCAGACATGTAATCCTTTAATGTAAAGCAGTGACACTATTATCAAGCAAACACTCCAAAGAGGTTTACTGAGAAAACCTATATGCTCCTTCTTTGAAGGTGAACATGGCTTACTGTCATGAGGAGAGGGTCAGATACAAGATTCCAGCACAAAACAAAGTTTCTCCAAAGGTAAACTTCATCAATTATAAATTTCAGGTGCACAGTACAGCCAGGACTTGCTTCCAAGTCTTTAATATCAGAGGAAATGGAGGCCCCAGGTGAGGGTCTGTCTCACCTGCCAGCATCCAGCTTGATCTCAGGCTTTTTTGCTTTGTACAGACCCTCCCTTCCACCTGTAGCCCCAGTGGGAAGGCAGCCACGCCAGGGTTATGCAACCAGCAGGCTCTTTTCGCAAATGCAGTGGTTTATTTGAAAGAGGTGGAGACGAATGGAAATCCAGTGACTTATGGCAACTTAGAAAGCTGTATCCTCAATGGGGGATCCCAGCTGACTGCACTGGGGACCCTTCAGCCTCCAATTTCTGAAATTTTGCCAAAGCTGCTAGAGCAATGACACCAAAAGGAGGAGGAAATCGGGCAAATAGAGTTCCACCATATTTGTCTTCCCCTAGAAATCCCATTGGCCACTTTTGAATGGATAGCTTGTAAAAGCATTTCTGGCGAGGTGACAGTTTTTTAAATGTGATTGCTCCAATGGCACTCAGGGATCTGAAGTGACAGGGCCAGGTGCAGATCTGAGGGAAAAGCATTCCAGGAGAGGGAACAGAAGATGCAAAGAGAGGCCATCTTACCTGTGTTCTTACTCAGCTCCCCCAACCCTTAACCTATTTCAATCCTTCATTCATTTGGGGACCTACTGAGGCTGTCAGTATCTTGTGCCATAATTTTTATTTCTTAAGACTGTTCCTTTTTAGAAATTGTGCTTAAGCTAACTCCCTCATGTTACATTTTACGCCTGGTGATTCTCTTAGAGGAGGGAGAAATGTCGGCAGAAATTCATCCTCAGCATAATAATTCTTCATACACTTGAAATCTTAGGTTTGCTGTAGGACTTTTCTTTCCCCTTCTGAAAGCCCAGGGCTTTTCTAAGGTGACTCATAAGTCCTACTTCTTCTGTTCTGCTTTTGAGAACTTCCCAGGATCCTCCCAATCCACGTAACCTTGGGCGAGTCTCTTAACCTTTCTGGACAGGTGGTAATGAAGCTGGGAAAGGTACTTGATGCTTTGTGGATTCTGTTTTCGCTTTTCACCAAAAGTATGATGGGCTTGACTCATCGTCTGTGTCATGCTGTTGTGTGAGTTATGGAAAAAAAAAAAAACCCAAACAGCACATCTTGGCCACTAAGTATGATGCAATCTCTTTGGCATTTGAACCATTGGAAGTTTGGCATGACTTATTTTGTTTGGCAAAAGTCATAGGAGAAGGATGGAGCTGAGCGGGTATGACCCACCTCGCACTCTGCTTCGGGGACAGACATGTGACGCAGGTGAGTATGCGGGCACTGGGTATCAGGATTGATCTGGAAGAAAAACTTGTGGGTATTTGTTAGGGGAGCTCGTTAAGCTTCGTGCCTATTTCCTCGGCTTTTTGCAAACACAGTCCTGGGCAAAGGATCTGGCTACAGTCACGGCCTTTCTGGTTCTGCAGAACTCTGAAGCTCTTCCACGGGGTGGGTAGCGTGTGTGCTCAGCATATGTAAGGGCCTGGGCTCAATCCCCGGTACCTTCTCCAAAAGTGAATGCATAAACCTAATTACCTCCCCCCTCCAAAAAAAATTAAAAAAAAAACAAAACTCTTTCAGAATCTTCCTCTGATAATAAAATAGACTAGAATGGAGGCTGTTTTGAAAATAGGTGGAATTAATGCAAAACTGAGTGGCAGACATTAACCCTCAAAAATACTTGAAGAAACTTCACGCTGGGAAATGTGCACCATTGCGTATCGTCTTGCCTCTTGAAGAAAGAAGCCAACACCTTTCACAGAGTGGAGGAAGGGATTTTATGCGGGTGACAGATGTTCCCGGCGAAGGTTAACAGGCAGACTTCTCAGCCACCTTAGGAAAAGACAAGGGACAGTATTCAACTAATGACATTGTTAAGCAGGAAAGTCCACTGAAAACCCGCTTCTCTGTTTAGAGTCTTGACTGTCGGAAGGTAATGGAAACACTGACAGTTGCTACCTCTAACCTGAGCGTCAGATTTATTACAAACAACAACAACAACACAGCAGTTTCTTCATTAACATTGTTCTCCTGAAGAGACAGGTTTTAATGTAAAATTCAGGGAGGACCATTTGCATCCTTAGAGCTTCCGTTTGAGTACATCTATCAATAATTTCTAATAGTCTGTTTTAGTGCATTCTGATGAAGCTTGAAATTGACAAGTAGGAAAGGAAATGACACCTGAAACGTTTATTATCGCTGAGTCTGTTGAGGTTGTAAGCTTAAACAGCATCACCGCTTTGTGGCGAATAATCCAGTTTTCCAGGGAGGTCATAAGCCCTCCAGCTCATGCCTGGCCTAGAATTTCTTTATGTAAAGGAAATGTATCTTTTCCAAGCTCTAAATCTAAGCTGACTCCAACTATTAGTTAAAAAAAAAATTGGGAGACTCTTTGATGAGGACTTCACGCAGGTAAAAAGTTATGAGCTCTTCGATCAATAGGCACATGAAAAAATGCTCAATATCACTAATTATCAGAGAAATGCAAATCAGAACTACAATGAGGTATCACCTCACACCAGTCAGAATGGCCATCATTCAAAAGCCCACAAATGACAAATGCTGGAGAGGCTGTGGCGAAAAGGGTACCCTCCTACACTGCAGGTGGGAATGCAGTTCAGTGCAGCCACTGTGGAAAACAGTATGGAGATTCCTCAAAAGACTGGGAATAGACTTACCATATAACCCAAGAATTCTGCTCCTGGGCATATATCCAGAAGGAACCCTACTTCAAAATGACACCTGCACCCCAGTGTTCATAGCAGCTCTATTTACAATAGCCAAGACATGGAAACAGCCTAAATGTCCATTGACAGACGACTGGATAAAAAAGAGGTGGTATATTTATACAATGGAATACTATTCAGCCATAAAAACCAACAACATAATGCCATTTGCAGCAACATGGATGTTCCTGGAGAATGTCATTCTAAGTAAGCCAAAAAGAGAAAGAAAAATACCATATGAGTTCGCTCATATGCAGAATATTAAAAAAAAAAACAGAAACAGACTGATAGACATAGAATACAAACTTGTGGTTGCCAGGGGGATGGGGAGTGGGAAGAGACAGACTGAGATTTCAAAATATAGAATAGATAAACAAGATTGTACTGTATAGCGCAGGGAAATATATACAGGATCTTGTGGTGGCTCACAGCAAAAGAGAATGTGACAATGAATGTTATGTATGTTCATGTATAACTGAAAAATTGTGCTCTACACTGGAATTTGACACAACATTGTAAAATGACTATAGTTCAATAAAAAATGTTTAAAAATGTTAATATTCAATATGAAAAAAAGTTATGAACTCTTCAGTCTAAAATGGATAATTTATCTTATAACTATTTGAGAATAATAGTTAGACCTTCCCTAGAAAATGCTCCCTGGGTATGCCTTTGTATTCCCTCTTTTGGGCAACTGTATCTAGGGAGGAAAAATATATACACCCACGAAAATCTGCTATGCGCATGTATTGTGTGTATATATATATATTTTTTTCTTCAATAACCATGGAAGGTTTTTGTTGTTGTTTTTTTTCCTGGTTTCTAGCCAGCTATTGGATACTGTGAGCTCCTAGCCATGTCAGAGGATCGAGAGCCCAGACAGGGTTCCTGGCAAAAAAAAGTTGAACAGAAGCCTAAATAATTGCTCAACAATTCCTCCTGGGTTGGGTAGTGGGGGCACCAAGAAATTCATGGCCTTCTCTTTTCATTATTATGTACTGAAGAAATGTTTACATCTTTACAGTCCAGTAGTAGCACAATTAGTCTTCAGATTCTAATAGACCAACTCTGAACTATGACTTCTTTTTAAAAGGTTTTCGAAAAAATCTTGACCCTTCAGCTTCCAGAAAGATAACTTTAACAAATTCATCCTGCTCTGTTATATTGGACCGTGGACCAGCTTTCACTCCCCCCTAGATGGCATCTTCACTAATACCTTGCTTGTCCCAGCAATAAGACAGCTTGCTACTTAGTTGTAAGGTTTCCCCCGATCTCTGGTGGTTCTAAAGGAATGTGAGAGCCGTGTTTAGGTTGTGCCTCGAAGATCTGATTTGGCGGCAGTGGGGCATTTACTAAGTTGAGCATTAAACCAGATGTAACCCCATGAGGTTAATGGGGTTAATGACAGATGTCATCTTCATGGATCAATAGTATATGTTATCAAGATGGACAATTCTAGCAACTCTTCTTGTTTACTCGATGCTCCTAAGCACACGGCACACACCAGGGTACTCCTTGTCATCCCCATAAATAGCCCGTGGCAGCTGTTTTTCTACCCTGTTTTGGGGAGGGTTTGGGGGAGCTTTTTTTTTTTTAACCATAAGTAACTTATAAGTAACTTTTAACAATTGTAAGTTCTCACTGCTTTTTCTTATCACAGAAGGATTGTAGAAAAATAGAAAATGCAGGTAAGGAAAGAGAAGAGAAAGTTTAAAACCACTGCTACGACATAGATATATACTCATTCAGATTCTCTTCTGTTTTCTGCCCTGTTTTAAACAGGTTCTAGTTCAGAGATGTTACATTTTTGCACAAGATCACACAGCTATTAATTCGCAAAACTGGGACTCACACTGTGGTTTGCTTTGCTCTCTCCCCTCCCGAAAGATGAACAAGCCATTAATCAGTTATCAGGGAAAACAGGATGTAAATCTTAGAGGCTAAGACAGTGAACTCATATGATATTTCCCCCAATGCTCAAAACACTGTTTTTGTCTTTTATTTCGTATCAGAGTCGGGGATACTACTTTCACATAAATAAAATGAGATCATTTTACTTTTCTCAATAAATCTAACATTGTGGCAGTTCTAGGCATGGCGTCTGTTTTGGACTTCACTTTAAAATTTGTTTCAAAATCGAATGATGCCATCTAGCTGGGGGAGAAGAGTGCTGGAAAACCCAAGGGCTCACTAGTGGTTGGCCAATAACTGGCATGACAGCTCCCCCACCTCTTCCCAGATGTCGGCGAGGATTTTCCATGACTGGGTGAAGGGTGATCTCTGATGGACTGTGGAGCAGCAGTGGGCAAAGTTTTCTTTGCAATGATAACATTTTACTTTTTGGACAGTGCTTTCCAAGTTATACACAACTCAGCTTTCTCACAGGAGTTCTCCAAGGTTAAACAAGATGACGACTCATCAGAGAAAGGCTGGGCTGGGGTTTTGTTCACAGCACAATGCAGGCTCTCTTGGTGTATTAATAGCACACCTAATAGAATTGATTTCATCTTCTGTGACTTCACTGTGGCCTTTTGGTATTGACGGAGAAAATCATCTCAGGCCACCTTTCCTGGAACAGGACACACAAGCAGTGAGCCAACTTAATAATAGCAACAATATATCGAGCACTTACTATTTGTCAGGCCCTGTACAAAGTGCTTTTGTTCATTCATTTATTCATTCATTCATTCATCAAATATGTATTGAGTGCCTTCCCTGCTCAAGGCCTCACACTCGACTCTGGAGATGCAGAGGCTGGCAGTCCTGTTGGATGCAAAAGCCTGTGCTCCATCCTGATGCAGCGTTGGCCTTTATTCCGCTCAGTTCCATCTTTCCCAAAAAGGACAACTCGATTTTGACCTCTAAAGAGACCTCCTCTGCTGACCTAGGGCACATGAGAGGGAAGCAAGCCCAGCCTCCAAGTTGGACACCCTCGTTAGAGCTCTCTGTGTGGCCACTTGGCCACTTACTGTGTGACCTTGAGCAAGGAGCCTCACCTCTCTGTGCCTCAGTTTCCTCAGCTACAAAAGGAAGAAAATAACAGTGCCTACCTCATAACTTGGTGGAGAGGATTACGTCTATTTGAGTATACAGAGCATGCACAGGTAGCCTAAGCATCATCATCCTCGTCATCCTCAGTGGCAGCGGTAAACTGTTTGTGTTGAAGTTCAGTTGATTTACAGTGTTGTGTTAATTTCTGGTGCACAGCATATTGACTCAGTTATACATATATACTCTTTTTCATATTTTTATTGTAGGCTATTACAAGATATTGAATGTAGTTCCCTGTGCTGTACAGTAGGACCTTGTTGTTTATCCACTCAACACATAATAGGATATACCTGCCAGTCCCAAACTCCTCATTTATCTTTCCCCTCCCTCTCCACCGGCAACCATAAATTTGTTTTCTAAGTCCATGAATCTCTTTCTGTTTTATAAATAACTTCATTTCTATCATGTTTTAAGACTCCACATATAAGTGATATATGTTATTTGTCTTTTCTGACTTACTTCACTCAGTATGATAACCTCCAGGTCCATCCATGTTGCTGCAAATGGCATTATTTCATTCTCTTTTTTTTGGCTCGTAGTACTCCTGTGTGTGTGTGTGTGTGTGTGTAGCACAGCTTCTTTATCCTGTCATCTGTTGATGGATATTTAGGTTGCTTGCATGTCTTGGCGATTTGTAAATAGTGCTGCTGTGAACATTGGGGTGCATGTATCTTTTTGAATTACAGTTTTCTCTGGGTGTGTGCCTAGGAGTGGCATCGCTGGATCATATGGTTACAGTGGTAAACGTCTTATTTAGAATTTTGAGTTTTCTTGCCAGAGCTCTTTACCTTAATGACCCCTATTAAATCAGACTCTTCCCTGTGGTTTTCAACTCATCTTTGCACGGGGACAGCAGTGCCTGACCTCACTCACACTCTGAGGTCACAGAACCACAGAGGGAAGTGACTGGTTCAGCAGGGGAGCAAGGAACCACACACCCAGACAGTTGGTCTAGACTTCCAGATCCAAGGCCAGTATTCATAAGCATTCAGAGAGAGAGGTGGATATGGCGGAGGCTTTAAAGCAAGATGCCCACGAAGGAAAAGAGTTTAAACGCAGAACCCATCTCTTCACGATGTAGTTAAACACCTCTCTCTGAGCAGGAACTTTAAATGGAGTTGCAGACTGGTTTCACCACAGCTATGCTAAACCATAATTGCAGTACTTTCAGTATTGACTTTCACTTCCCATTTCTACTTTTAAACAGTGGATAGAGGTGGAAATTCGATTAATTACCCAAGCTCAGCTCAATTTCTCTTTTGCTTAATAGGCATTTTGCCTAAGAAACTCTGTATTCTGACATGCACACCTACCTCGGACTGCTTATCATCTTGTAGCATAAAACTAGTAAACAATTCTGTGATACTTAGAACAAAATATAAACTAAGCTAAAAGCCCCACTGCTCATTGCTTGGATGAGTAAGCAGCAGATCTGAATTATTCATGAGAGGGATAGTAGATGATCTGCTTTATATTCTCACTTTGTAAGGAAGCGCTTCATTCTTTGTAGTGCTCAGCAAAATAATATTCTATATTTAAATAACATTTAGCATATGACTAAGAGCAATCAACATTTATAGAAGCCTCAGAAGCCTTGAGGCCTCTTTCCGTGGATGCTTCCTCCTGCCACCCCCCTGATGTAGGTGGGGAGCTTTATTCTCTCAATGAGAGATTTAGGTTAGACGTGTTCTCCCAACTGTGTTACCCAGCCAGATTCAAGTTTGCTCCTTCTTAATTCTCATTCTTTTTCCGTGATTCTTGGAGGAGGAACCAAGGAGCAACTTGGTACGATGGTAGAGTGGAAAGCAGCTTGTTCTTTGGAGGCAAAAAGACCTGAATTCATGCTACATCTTATTTATGACTTTCCTCATATGTTAAAAAAAAAAAAAAGATACGGACTTAGGTTAAGGGCTATTGGGATGTAGATGATCAATAACTTTTTGCTGATGCCTGTGCCTGACATTAGTGAGGGCTCTCACCCATCCATTCCACATCTAACAAACATGGCGGAGCACTTGGCAGGTAGTAGGCACTGCTTCAGTCCTTGGGAGCTCAGGAATGGAGGCATGCCTCCTGCCCTCAAGAAAGTGATAGCTGATGGAGGAGAGGGTAATACATAGATTCATAGAGTTTAGAAAACGCCATGGTTTGAGCAAGCCCAGGACACTGTGGAAACCTCTAAGAGGGTGGTCTGGGATGAACAGGAAAGGTTTCCCCAAGGAGGTCATTCTTGAGTTACAGCTTTAAAGGTTAAATAGGTGTTTGACAAGGAAAGATGGAAATAGGAGAGGGTCTCTTTGGGGGTGGGAGCAGCCAGCACTGAAGCAGAAATGCCAGGGAAAGTAGAGCCCCGAGTGGATGCTGGGCTGTACAGAGGTGGGCTCACGCTGTAAAGGAATTTGGGCCTCCTGATCAAGTCCAGTTGGATGGGCCATGGGAAGCATCTTACACAGGGGAGTGACTGTCCACCTGGGCTGACAGAAGGTCCTCTCTGGTTGTCCTGTACCTGTGGCTGCGCCAAGGCCGATGCTGCAGGGAGGCCAGCATGGAGCAGCAGCTGCCTCCTCCCGGCCAGACAGAAGGAGAATCAGCTGCAGAGTCCCAGCGTCCTTGAACTACATTATCTTTTGTTATTCCTCTGTCTTGTCTTTTTAAAGAGGAAAAGAGTCAAAACAGGAAAGCAGCCATTAAGGATGTCATTAAGTTGCCATTCAATAGGTTTGGGAGGGGAGGGCGTATGCGTTAGTGCCCCGCCTAGGACACTTATTCAGGGGTGCGTTCCACTCAACCAACAGGCGGGTATTGATCTTCTTCTTGGACCAGGGGTCAAAAATCAGGAATCCAAACCCTGGTCCCTACCCTAGGGAATCACTTGGTCTGTGGGCGAGGGAGGCTGACTTACAATGACAGGGGAAATGTCTTTTATCCAATAAGCCTGCCCTATTGCTTCTTCAAATTTCGAATAACTTGGAAATAGAATTTCAGCGATGTTCAACGCTAAACCTAGACTATCCTGGGTTCCACTTGAGAGCAAATACATACGCAGAAAAAAAAAATCTCAATAGTATTGCTAAAGTATGTTCCTAGGGGCTAAAATTCCCCAAGTTGAGCACACACAAAGTGAAGAGAAAGAAAAGTTTGGTGTCACCTCCTTTTAGTTAGCTGTTGTCGTCGTGCCTGCACTCTTACCCCACTACAATGGTCTACATTTACTAGATGCCGAATAAAAGTTAGATGAGGGAATGCATTAAGAATGCTTGAGTTTGTTGCTGGCCTTGTTTCTGGCAGCAGGAGGGAGGAAGGGGGAGCCGCTCTGCGTGCCAGGGCGGGCTTCAAAAGTTGGACATAGCACTTCCTCTCCAGTTCAGCTAGACAAAAAGTGGGTCCGTGGATACATCCGGATGCAAGAGAGTCTGAGAGTACCACCTTGTTCCTGGTGGCCCTGTGCCCAGCTGAAAATCAGGGTTCTGTTATAAACAGAAGGGGAAGGTGGATAGGAGAGGTCAAGTAGCAGGTTCTAGTGCAAGTGACAAATGCACCCTTTTGAATAAATGACTTGAGAAGTCAGGTCCCAGAATTCACGTGTGTTAAATGACAGCCCAGAAGTTCATGAATCTTCAAGACACGCAGAAGTTTTTCTCTTCTTAGGAGAAGTTTCTCAAGTTTCAGGAAACAGGTAAGCTTTGATCTGGGGTTTGAAAGGCATGGCAGGGCCTAGGGGGCGCTCTCCAAGGGGGCCGCTCCCCCCCACCCAGGTCAGCTGGTGAGGTTACAGCCCCAGCGGTCTGCCTCTCCAGTCCCACCTCTGTGACTTGGCGCTTGCCCTTCTTCCTTGCTGACTGGGCATCCCTGCTTTATGCACTGCTGTCATCCACTTGGGGAGTTGTGTCTGTTTGCAGGTAGATCTTCATTAACAGATGGCAAGGCCATCTCTAATCAGATCAGAGTATCCTCCAGACCCTTTGCAGTCATTGGCTAGGGCTAGAGTTATGTTGAATAAGCCAGCAAGTTTCTGCCCCTGCGGGTAGTAAGACATCTTCAGCCTTCCTCTGCCCTTCCTAGATGCAGTGGAGCCCAGGCTGCAGCCATGGACTTCAGGGAGACAGAATGAGGGCTGGATCAGGAAGACCCTAGGTGTGGGTCTTCAGGCCACTCATTTTGAGCAAGAAATTTAGTCTCTCTGTTATACCATTAAAGGACCCTACCTGAGCAGTGGGCACCATGCAGAGGGAATGGGTTTTGGAGCCAGACCAGCCTGGGCTGGAATCCTAGTCCTGACAGTTACTAGTTTTGCAGTTACGGGAAGTTTTATCTCCAAGTCACGATATTCTCATCTGTAAAGTGGGTATAATAATGCTACTCTTCAGGGTGTTGTAAATTGAATAAGAATGTACTTAACGAATGAAGACACTCAATGAACAGCGATTATTTTTCTTACCTCTTTCACCTCTAAACTTTGATGATGAAAATAACATGAAATTCAACTGAGTCCAGTAATGTGATATAGCTCTGTTAGAAACACATCGGTTCTGGTCTATTGAAGATCACATTATGAGCTCCATCCACAAAATTATATGTCATTTTTCTGAAATCCACACCATTTCTGAGTAACATTTCCTGCACAAGGGCACCATCCATTGTAGTGAAAAAACAAAATAAAAAATCTTTCAAGCCTTGAAAAAAAAAAAAAAAAGACAACTCAGGTCAAATTCTCCCATGAAGTCGTTAATATTAATGATATCAATTGCTTCCTTTGGTTCAACACTGTGGCAAAAATCAAAAATCGTTAAGAGCAGCTGGTTATTTGCCTGTACCGAAGAGAGGGAATCAGGCAGTGATCTCGTGTTCAATTGACAAAGATTTCTTTGGAGGAAAAAATGAATCAGTCCTTATTTTTTTCTTTTAAACAAATATTGGAAATCAAAATGTGTTGGACCAGGATGGTATGTGCTTCCACTCAACGCTCCTTCTAATTTGTGTTATAGAATAGAAGCTCTGAGCACAAAAATCTTATAATGACTTCCTGATAGTGTTCCGGCTCCAGATTCTTTCTTGTGCACGGAAGTGAAATAAACTCAAAAAGTACTTTAAGCTCTTGAATTCTGAATGAGCGCGATATAATAAACCCTGAATGCCGCCACTTTCCCTTGAACCTCCTGCCTGATCCACCTACACAGTTATTCCGGGCAATTATCGTCATTACCCGGGCTGGGAATCCGGAGCTGTCTTTACTCATCAGCCCCTTTTCTTGACTTCACATGTAAGCAAAACCAGATCTTCTCAAGTCTTTTTTCTGCTAAATCCAAGTTTAAAGCTGTTTGTAAGTACTTAATCTGAATGGATATCTTCATGTAATCTTCAAAGGGTAGAAAATGCGTTACCTCAAAATTCTGTAGCCTAGCAGGACGGACTCGTGTTAAGTGCCGTGAGAAAGGTGCAAGTCTGGTAACGTGGCGCTTTGAGGAAGAATGATTCCCTTCACGTTGGGCACATCAGGACTAGCTTCATCTAAAAGGTGACATTTTTAGATCAGAAGTTGCAAAACGGTCACCTGTGGGCCAGATCCACGTGTAGGTTTTATTTGGCCTGTACAGTGTTGCTTCATTAAGTTGAATTTGGTGCTAGCCTTTAACATTGGGGAGATTTTTTAATTTAAAATCTATATCCCTG
Organism: Camelus dromedarius; assembly: GCF_036321535.1. NCBI lineage: Eukaryota > Metazoa > Chordata > Mammalia > Artiodactyla > Camelidae > Camelus > Camelus dromedarius. The sequence continues at coordinate 30,906,359 of NC_087454.1, read as the reverse complement.
CTGCTCTTAAAAGATTAGTAGAGCTGGCATCACTGAGTCTCCCTTGCTGCCGGCTAGAACTGGTTCAAGAGGAGCCAGATCTGCCCTTTTCAACAGAACAAGCATTCTCCAGTCCCCACCACTCTCTACTGTCCTTGCTTGCCTCCAGGTCCAGGCGGGGAGCAGTGGAGGACAATGCTGTAAAGTGAGGAGTGAGGGTGGTCCCTCTCTGGATGCCCTGCGGCACCAACCAGAGCATTGCAATTAATTCCATGAACCTGGAGAATCATCAGCATCAAGAACCATCGTTTAGGAAGCTCACCGTGCCCCAGACGTCCCGCTGAGAGAGGAGAAAGGAGAAAACAAGGGGAGGTGGGGGAGAGGGCAGGGACATCAGTAAGACAGTTGTCATCAGTCTTTAAACACCCACGCCTCCCTTTTTTATCCCTCTTTCTTAATCCTCTGTGGAAATTCTGTAGACTGAACTGGAAAGAATGCTGGACTCTTAAGTCAGAAGACTAGGCTCCAGTTACAGGTCTGCGCTCACCAGCACAGAGCGTGGGCAAGGACCGGGCTTTGCAGCTCTCCCTTTGCTCGTGATGAAACGGCCGCGGCGGTGGCGCTGCCCTCCCAGGGTTACGGTGAGAATTAGCAGCACAGGGTGTTGTGCGGTTGTCAAGGGCTATCATCACCATCCCCTCTTGACTTCATTTCTGCAAACTTCTCCATATAGGCATGCTCACCCCCATCTCTTTCCTATCGAGCAGCTTTGACTTTATTCAAATTATTTCCAAGCTTGGATTCCTCTGAAGCTGCTGCTTCTTTTTGCTTTCTTAGTTGGGGCTTAAAGTCAGGCTTTCAGGGTGGAAAGGACTGGAGAGGTGACCAACGACCCCTCCTTGCCCTAGCCATCTCCCCTCCAGTGCTGCAGCCTCTCCTTGAACTCCTCCAGGGACGGAGTCCTCACTCTGTACCATGACTGTTAGCATGATTATTCATTTTTCCCCCGAAACCCTGTAATTTCAACCCATTTGTCCTAGTAGTAGTATGCTCTGTGCAACCAGAGCAGGTCTGCTGTTTCTTTGCCAGTAAAATTCTCTTGTTCTTTGAAGACAGTTACTCAGCCCCCCTCCCCACTGCCGATCTTCCTCTTCAGACTAAATTTGCAATTTCTCCAGTTTATTCTTTGCATGCCATGGACCCAAGTCCCCCCTCCCACCCTGAAGTTCTGCCCAGTTTACACTGTATTTCAGTCACCAGCTGCTCTTTCCTTTCTTGCACACTCTATCCAGAAGTCCTGCACTTCGACCCTTGGTCTCATCCCACCCCGGACCAGGCGAAAGAAGCACCTCTGTTCCCCCCAGAACCACACCCGCCTCTCCTCTCCCTTAATTCACACTTCTCACATTTTGAGCCGTAAATCGGGCCACTTGTCTAAGATATGAGTTCGTGATCTCCAGGGTCATCAATGAAGCCAGATTCGGCCACACTCACAACGTTTACGTCATTGAGTGTTGACAACCTGCCAGCCCCTTGTACTTAAGTGTATTTCCCGTATCATCTCACTGCATCTTCACACTCCCACCTGAAGGAAGTACTGTTACCACCATCCTTCTTTCGTGGGGAGAGGGAGGCTTTGCTGATGAAGGACCAGCCCGGGAGTGGCAGATCTGGGACCAGGCCCAGGCTGCCTGGCTGGGGGCCTGTGCTTCTCGCGACTGCCCTGGGCCTCCTCTCTGCATCTTTGTCTGATGCCTGCTTCTGAGTGTCCTTTCATTTGTTTATTTGGTGCGTAATGACTTGAGGGCTTTCACAGGATTTAATAGAGAGTCTAATTACTGCAATCATTACTGTAATGCATGAAGGCTTCGTTCCTTCCCCCTGCTTGCTTAAAATAATAATGCTAGTAAGCCTCCAGAGCTGTAGGCCGGCCACCTCCGTCTTCAGGAAGATTTCTTATCGAGGCTATTGGGGGAGGCTCCAGAGAGAGATGTATACGTTCAAACCCTATGCACTGCGATGCGTTTCCCCACTTCTCCTCATTCTCCTTTTGTGCTCTCTTTTTGCACATAGCATTTATTTGATAATACATAATTCACTTATTTATTTTGTTTATTGTCTTCCTCCTCTTACTAGAATATAAACTCCACGAGGGCACAAATGCTTGTGTTTTATTATGTCTGCATCCTCAGCTTGGCGCAAAGTAGGAGCCCAGCGAATACTTGTTGGGTGAACGATGCCGCAATAAAGCGAGTCCATTACCTTGTGGACACAGACATTTGAGCTTTCGGGTTTATTGTACTCATCTACCACCTTGACCCCCTGTCTCTCCCACCCAATCCTCACACACGCTCTAGCTCATGCCCACTCAGCCTTGAAGCCTCAGCTCACCAGGGCGTTGGTTGCTGCCAGCACCTTCGCTGTTCCTGGAGGCTCACGGGCCCCTCCTCTGTGCATCCTTATCACCTTGTGTTCATCTCCATCATCGTATGTCCCGCCCGGTGTCCCAGTCGCCTGTGCTTGCAGACAGACACCTCCTCACTAACCCTGAGCTCTTTGAAGGCAGAGATCTTCCCTGATTCCTGCTTGTCCCCCGAGTACCCCGTACGGTGCCCAGCATAGAGTTGGTGCCCAAAACATAGTTAATTAGTGGATTAAAAATTCTATTTTTCAAAATGGAGCTTTGTTTCTGGATAGCACAGGGAACATTATTCGATACCTTGTAGTAACCCATAATGAAAAAGAATACGAAAACAAACATATACATGTATATATAAGACTGAAACATCATGTACACTAGAAATTGACACAACGTTGCAAACTGACTATACTTCAATTGGAAAAAAAGAAAAGCAAAATGGAGCTTTGAAGCCGCAAGGGGGAGGTACAAACAAGCCCTGGGTGTTTAAGAACCACCACTGCCATTGGGGTTGGAAGTTCTTTATTCAGTTGGTATTTACCGCGCACCCATTATAGGCTTTACCGCGTACCCATTATAGGCTGGGTCCCATTCTAAATACAAAGAGACATCAGCAAACTAAACAGTCCAAAATGCCTGCCATGGAATATTCTAGTGGGAGGAGAGAGACGACAAGGACTGTAATAAATAAAGGAGTCATACAATGTGCTAGGAGTGATATGCGCTAGAGAGAAAAAGAAAAAGCAGGCCAGGACCAGGGGGTTAGGAGTGGAGGCAGGAGGTGGAATTTTCAGCAGGGTGACCAGGGTAACCCTCACTGAAAAGAAGGCTGCAGAAGCCTTCCAGAAACACTTACTGTGTTCCTGGCACTGTGGGGGAAGCCTGAGAATTCCAAAACAAAGCTCGGACACGGGGGAGGACTGTCCTGCCCACCAGAGCACAACAGACGTGAGCCTACAGAAATAAAGTGGGATGCCCGCAGCCTCCGTGGACAGAGCGAACCGGCCGTCAGAAGGCTTTGTAAATATCACCCTCGCCACCGACATCCTCGTCTCTCTCTCTTTAAGCCTCTTCTGCTTGTTTCCATGTCGCCTCATAGCCTTTAAAATTGCCTGCACTGCTAGGATGATAACTCTGGAGTGGGGACATTCGGTGGAGTTACAAAGCATAGTTCTCTGGGCTTGTAGGAACCCGGAGGGTGTCAGCGGATAACCATTGGTCTAGAAGTGCCGGCGTGTTGGCTCTGCTCAGTAACGCACCTCGGCCACCGCCGTGGAGCTGGAACTCCTGGAGGGGAAGAGCCCCAAGAGGGCCAGGCAGACGGTGACTTCGGTGGGACCGTCTGTTGACAACTCCCCATTCGTCCGGCTCTTTGGACGTGGAAACTAGCCAGTCTTGGAGCCACCTGGCCCCTTGGATGTCACACTGCAGTTGACACACTGCCCAGCTCTCACCACGTTCCCTTCCATCAGGTGGCATTTTGTACACAGCGGCCTGACTCTGGAGCATGCTGGCTCCATCCGCAGGAATTACAGCCAGTGGTGGTGCCTACAAATCCCTCTTGACCACCTTAATAGCATATTCTGAGCACCTTGGTCACCAGAGTGGTGCTAGCCGTTCATGACCAAAAAGTCCTCCAAATGAGAACAGGACTACACCCTGGTTGTGGGAACCACTGACTGGTTCAAGTTTTCTTAAAAAAAAAAAAAAAAGTCAGCTTTTCATTACATTTCTCATATATTGAATTGTTTTAACTGAGTTCAGTGCCTTGATTGGCTCATGAACCAACATACATTTTGATGCCATGTGGAGGCCCATCCTTTGTATCTTTGAGTCCTACAACCATCCTAGGAGGGCCTAGACCTCATTTTAGATGCAGACAGGGAGGCCCAGAGCGAAGAAGGGACTTTCTCAATGACTGAATCCCATACAGCAGAATGTGTTGAATCTGTTCTTGCTGAAGCATCTCTATGTCTCTGTCTTTTAAAACCAGTGGTGTTAACTACATGTTGGTAAATATTGTCCTTCATCTGCACCTACTCTGTTTTAGCACTAGTGTTGAGAATTCTCATTTCCTCCTACAAGAAAGAAACATGACCCAGATTTTCATTGTGGGACAAGATGTTTCAGCTTTCCCACGCCAGGCTTTTTTTTGTTTTGTTTTGTTTTCTTTTTTTGGCACTTCTGATTTTTTTTTCAATGATAGTAAGAGTCTTGCTGCCCCTTTAGTTGCTAAAATCCGAGTTTAGATAGCGATCTGTCTTGTTTTGTCTTGTTTTAATTCAGGCTGAGCACTAGCTGGTGAATTTTGAAAACAGGATCCCATTTTAGTTTTTTTTCTCCCAGCTAAATGAGATCTTTAGAGTGTGGTCATTTAACAGTGAAGTATGTGCCTAATCAGAGACAAAAATTCAAAGTTTTTTTTTTTCCAGCTAGTGAGAACTCATAAGCTCTCAGACTCACATTCTTATTCACCCACTGTCTCTCACTACTTTTCTCATCTATTCAGTGAGGGTGAGACCTACCGGCAGAGTTATTATTGAATGAGATCATGCAAACTAAATGTCTGATACAGAGTAGGTTCCCAAGTGGTAACATTATTATCATTGTTGCTAAGAGCAAGCCGACTCAGGTTCTCTGTTAGGAACCACAAGTCCTAAAAATGTTTGCATTGGAGGGACCAGCACTGGTGCTCTTGAGAGCCGCATGCCTTGAGGATGTGACCCTGAGAAACCAGCCTTCAGAACGGCACTGTTCAGATGATACGTTGGTTTCTGCAATAGACTGAATGTTTGTGTCCCCTCTCAATTCTGATCCCCAGTATGATGGTATTTGCTGGGGGGACTTTGGCAGGTGCTGCCATCATGCAGGTGTAACTCACGGGATAAGTGCCCTTAGAATAGAGACCCCAGCCAGATCCCTCACCCCTTCACCCTGTGAAGGCACAGGGACCTCTATGAACAAGGAAGGGGACCCTCACCAGACCCAAGATCTGCCTGTGTCTCGATCTTGAACTGTCCAGTCTCCAGAACTGTGAGAAATGAATTTCTGTTGTTTCTAAGCCATGCAATCTACCGTCCTTTGTTGCAGCCACCCAGATGGACTAAGACAATTTCTTTTCTTTTTTTTAAGTTGAGTAATTTTTAAAGAGAGAGAGTCTCCCATTGGGATTAGTTTATATGATATTTCCCAAAGCGAGAGAGACTTGTGGCCTGTGAGAATGTTAAGGTTTACCACAATGAGAAAAAGTACTGACTGAGCGTAAGCACCCATAGCCCTGCATTGAGAAAGTGGAACCATTAGCACAGAATGCAGTTTGAAGTCAACAGCCTGAGCTGAACCTCTGGGAGCCCCATCCCTGGTTCGTTTGATCCAGCCCTCCCGGCTGTCCCCAGCCCAGCCACCTGACTTCGGACTAGTTGGACGAAGCCACGATGCTACTCCACTGCTTTCCACTGAGGGAATCTGTGATACATAAAATCAGCCGTATTCACAGTGAGGAGTGAACGTCAGTTAAGGTGGGAAAGCACATGAAATATCTTACAGTATTGAAGGAAAGACTTTTTATAAATTAATTATTTTTAGTATTTTTATTCCCTTGTTAGCTGCTGAGAAGATCATTGTGTTTTGAAACCACAATATTAATGTTGGACTCTGTGACAGATCAGTGGAAAAGGCTTTGTAACACAGCTCATGTAAGTTCACAGCTGTCTTCTGGGATATGTTGGACCTTCAGGTCTTGACTGTCGCTTTCCAGCCGGCTTGAGTCTGGTGGACTATTACACAAGTAAAATTTGTTTCAAGGCGATCAACTAGTAGGTTCACTCACTTTGTCCCCTGCCTCTTGGGGGATGTCCTCATCCAGGACTCTTAGCTCTTCCTCTGCCCAGGGTTTGGGGCTCCAGTAATTATAATCAAGTGATTTTCACAGCAAACTAGGATTTATTCCTTCAACTGCTTTCAGCAGGAAGCCTTCTGAAAATGTGTTATACTCTTCTCCATCTTAATAAATTGCATAAATGAAGAAAATGGAGTTTTCTTAATCAACTCAAAGAGTGAGAGACCATGAGTCTTTATCCCCATCAAGATGATTAGATCCACAGTGATAAATTTTTAGATGCACAGACAAGTCTGAATTTAATTTGGCCGTTAGGAGAATCTGAAAAAAATATGTGTCCTGTGCCTCTGTCGATGGGAAGTCCTAGCACTTGGCATTTCTTCTCTACCCGACTTTGTTTTGGGTTTGAGTCTACCTATGTGGACAGGGCACTGGTTGTCACTTCCATAAGGACTCAGGCTTTGGGTTGGTGTGCATGCCTGCAGCCTATGGGGGGTACTAAGGAGAGAAGCTGGTTTATACAGCCCCTTCTCTGCTTCGAGGCGGGAGGGCTGTGCTCTGATCACCCACTTTCTGAGAGCAGCCCCCTGCCTCCTCGTTCCCTCTGAAGTGACAGGAGGCCGCATCTTCTCATCCTGAAGACTGGCCGAGCCCATGCTGAGCCAATCAGTGTCTGCAGAACCTTTGCACTGAAATCCTTTCTTGCAAAATCGGATGCCACGCCAGGATGCCTGCTGCCGTGAGAGGGGGCCAGCTCTGCAGATCTGTGCGAGTTCAGGATCAGACCCTTAAAACATGGTAAAGGGACAGTGCAAGGAGTATCAAGGCTTTATCACAAAGTTCCCTTGAAGAGAGTTCAAAAATGAGAAAAAAAAAGAACTCTGGAGAGTTTTCACTATAGGCAAAGAAAATAAGAAGGAATTCAAGAGATTTTTTTTTTTTTTTTTTTTTTTTTTTTGGTGGCTGCATCAGAGCATAATGGAAAAAAGATAGGACTTGACCTCTTCGGGGCTTGGCTTTGAATCTCCTCTGGGTGACTGGTTACCTGTGTGGCCACTTCATTAAAAGTCGAAGCTGATAGTGGGAAAGAATTACAGGAAATGCATTTTTTTAACTTACTGCCATAAGATGATGGTTCAGTGTTGGAATGAATCTTGTCATAGGTGGTTGGTAATTGTTTTATGCCATTTACCTTTTTCTATAGATTTTCAGAACATCAAAGTCACTTGTTCAGGGAATATTTATGCATGAATAAGAGGCCAAATGGTGAGTCAGATGGCCTCTGGGTATCAGATAACTTTATCCCATGCCCTCCATTATGACTTAATTTTTCATGATTTATAGTGAAGATGAATTATTGAACATTTTAAAAGTTTATAATAAAATATTTACTTCCAAAAAGATACAAAGAATTACATACTGAGTAAATGCCATCTTAAGGAAGGAAAGAGAAATATAAGCATCTGTTCGTTGACTAGGTATCTTCAAAGTCAGAAGGGTCTACTAAGAATTAATTAAACACTCTGCCAAATGTAATTATTTTTAGGTGAGAGGGGAATGTGTGATCCCAAAATATGCTATCAGAGAAAGCAATAAGAAATTACATTTCCTTGGTGAAATCTTTATTACATTCCAGCGAGTGGCCCTCCATTGGTTTTTTTTTTGGACTCAGAAAGCTGTCATCGTCCATATTCCAAGAGTGACTCAATCTCTTTGAACCACATACATAGCAAGCAAACTCATAAGAGATGGATGTGTAAATCAGAAAGCCATTTCACTAACCTGCAGTGCAGAATAGAACCACCAAAGCAACTGGGTGTCCACACGCTCCGAGAGCCCTCTGCGCAGGGAGGTCCACATGGCAGGCTGCAGGCAACCCCAGGATTGCTTGGTGATCGTAAACCAGAGCGATGGCCGTGTGCTTAGCAGCTGCGTGTTATGCTTACTGTATTTGTTTGCAAGGGCTGCCGTAACAACGTATCATAAAGCAGGTGGCTTGAAAAACAGAAATGCATTGTCTCACAGTTCTGGAGGTTAGATGTCTGAGATCAAGACGTTGGCAGGGTTGCTTTCTTGAGAGCCTGTGAGAATCTGTCCCATGCCTCTCATCATCTAGCTTCCGGTGGTTTGCTGGCAATCTCTGGCATCCATGGCTTGAAGAAGCATCATCTGAATCTCTGCCCTCATCTTCAAATAGTGTGAAGTGTGTGTGTGTCTGTCTTCAAATTCCCCTTTTTATAAGGACACCAGTTGTGTTGAATTCATGTCTACCCTAAGGACCTCATTTCAACTTGATTACCTCTTTGAAAATCCTATCGTTCAAATAAGGTCACACCCTGAGGTACTAGGGGGTGGGATTCCAGCATATGCTTTGGGGGAGACACACTCCAGCCCATGACTGTCGTGTGTCCACTGCTGTATTTGAGACGGACCTGCAAGAGACTCAGCCCTACCCAGTCCTGCGAGGGCTGGCAACCCTTGCCTCTCTCTAATGTGCAGTTCCTGGCGGGGGCATGGTGTCCAACCATTCTGAAAGCAGTAGCTTCAGATATGCTCACGGTCATGCTCAGGGCTCCAGACTGGGGACAGTTTTCAATTACTTGCTTTATTGCCTGACTGATAGTGACTCTTCACAATTTCATCCTCAGAAGCTCTTGTCATGTTTAACTTTTGAGGAAGACCGTGCTATTATCCTTGCATAATTTATTTAAAAAGTCCTATTCTAGTAAATGTCTGTTTGTTAATCTGTTCGAGGTCTCACTATTACCAGCCATACTTCAATAACAGTGGCCAACATTTATGGAGCATTTACCCTGTTCCAGGTTACTACTCTTAAGTATTCTACACATATTAACTCATTTCTAGTCCTCAGGACAAGATAAGATGGCAGTTCAATATCATCCTCATTTTTAACAGACGAGGAAAATGAGACTCAGAAGCAAGACTGGCTCCCAGGTGGTCCAGCTCCAGAGTCCATGTGCTTGAGCACTTAGTAATATCTCCCTGCTTCTTAGCTGTGCCATCTTGGCAAGTCCTTCACTTATGCCAGTATGTAAATGTGGAGATAAACAACAGGACCTACCTCGTGAGATTGTTTGCCTCTTAGAACCCTCACTACCATATAGTAAGTGCTCAGTAAGTGTTAGCAAAAATTTTTTTTACAAACTGACAGTACCAAGTGTTGGTGAGGATGTGGAGGAAGCAGAACTCTCAGACGGAGCCGGTGGGGATGTAAAGTGGTACCACCACTATAGAAAATAACCTGGAAATTCTCACAAGATCAAATGTGCATGTACCAGGGGACTGAGCAACTCCACTTCTAGGTATTTACTCAAGAGAAATAAAAACATATATCCAAAAAAGAAAAAAAAAGTCTTAGCAAAACCTATCCCCTCTTCTTCTGATTCCCCTGCCCCACCCCAAATGGGGAAACTCGAATCCAGCCCAGACAGGGAGTTCCTAACTCTTGCCCAAGAGTTGGCCTCATAGTCCATGTGTATTGCTGTTGATAAAAATCTGCCCCATTTCTTTTCCTTATCCTGTTTCCTTCCTTCCTTCCCTCCTGTTTCATTGGAAGAAGTATTTCTTCTTTGGCCTAAGAGGACACTTAGGACTGGATCCTCTCTCTGCAGCCGTCTTGGATCCATCACTTCCTGCTACCTTCCTCTCCTGTCTTCCAGTTCAGCTTTCATGTCACAGATAAGTTCATATTGCCCTTTTAAATAATAACTTTAGAACATAAAAGTGATCCATGCTCATACCATTTTTTCTAAAACCTAGGGAAATGCCTTGGAAACTAACAAAGATAGTAGAAGTTTTTCATTATCTTAAAACTCAGATATAACCAATTTTAACATATGGATGCACTTTCTTCCAGTTAAAAAAAAATGCATGTATAGTTGGTTTTTTTTTCTGATCACCATTGGGGGTCATGCTCCTTGTAGCACTTTATTGCTTGATTTCTTCACACAACACACAATACACTATCCCACTTCATTAAAAATATATTTTAAAATATTATTTTCATGACCAGCTCATACTCTGGAAAACATAACAAATGAACCAGAATTTAACTGTTCCTCTATTGGGGAGCATTTGTATTGTGTCCTTTTTAGAAAAGACATTTAAATTGACACTGAGTGAACAGCTTTGTCTTTGAATCTGTAATTCTTACCTCTCATTATTTCCTTTGGATCCACTGCGAGAAGTGGGATTACTGGGTTTAAGAATATGACTATTTCTGAAGTCTTTGATGTGTTTTACCCTGTAGCTGCCCAGAAAAGAGGTGACCAGTTATTCCCTCTGTCACGTTTGAGGCTGAATGTCTCACTCACACTTGATAGAATTGAATGTTCGCATTTAAGTAGTGGATTTTCTGATTCAGTAATTGAAAATGAAAACTGGGTGTTTTCTAAAGGAAGTTGATGTTTTTATATGTCTATTAGCTAGAGCTGTTTCTTATTGAAATTGCCTATTTATGTTTTCAGTTTTTACATTAAGATTTTAGTTACTCAATTATTATTCATAATATCATTATTTTTGTGAGTGAGCAGTCATTCTGAAATTCAGGCCTTGCTTAAAAAATCCTTTGCTGTTCCCTCTGCCTCTCTTGGCAAAGTTGAAATCCCCTAGCTTGGCACACAGAGCATCCCCTATCCCTTGCCCTTGATGTCTGCCCTTCTGCACTGAGATGCACACAAATACACCACAGGCTATTCTGAACTCTTGCCAGTTCTGACAATAATGCGCTTGTTTTTTATGCCTCGTGTCTGTGCACCATGCTCTTTCTTCTGCCCCAATCACCGTTCTCCACCTGCCCCCTGATTGGCCGAGCAAACCGCCACTCATCTTCAGACTCACTTAGGAGTCATCTCCCTTGGGTGGGAAATGCCCTTGACCACTTGGTCTGAATTATGCATCCCTCTTCTGTGCCCTGCTAGCATCTGGGAAAGCCTTTTTCTTAGCCCTCACCACACCAGACTTCCCTTCCTGTTCTCAAAGAGGGCAAGTCTTGTGTTTCTGCTTCTCTAGGGCCTAACTCTACCTAGAAGATAGTGGATACACATAAAGACTGAAGAAATAGAGGAAAGCATGCAGGAAGCTGTTATGCTCCATCTTTTTAAAAAAGCTTATCTCAATCTGAATTTCTCATCCGAATAATGTAATATATGTAAGTTCTGGCCCTTCATCTGTCCACGTAGGCAGAGCTCTAGCATTTTGCTAATTTATTAAAGCCCCTGTACGTAGAATGTATGGTCACTACACATCTAGGGCCTATGCTTCCCCATGAAGTTGTGGAAAAAGAATTCTTTGGCAAGGATTTGATTATCTCCAAAATTCACTTACTGTTAAGCACAAGGAGTTGGAAATTATAACTTCATGAGGTCAGTTACCACAGCATTTGATGGAAACTTAGCTGGAAGGAGAACATAGTGAGATGCTAAAAGCATAAAGAATGGTGGGAGAATGGAGGATGGATGGATGGATGGATGGATGGATGGATGGAAGGAAAATAGATTTAAAGTTTACCTGCTGAGTAGAAAACATGTTCATTTGGAAAGGTAAATTTACCCACTGCCTTAGTCCATTCAGGCTGACATAACAAAATATCATAAATTGGATAGCTTATAAACAATAAATACTTATTTCTCATGTTTCTGGAGGCTGGAAAGTTCAAGACCATGCTGCTTGCAGATTTGGTATCTGGTGAGAGCCTCTTCTTCAAAAGCAGCCATCTTCTCTCTGTAACCTCATATGGCAGAAGTGGACTTGGGAGCTCTGTGGGGGTCTCTTTTACAAGGCCACTAATCCCGTTCATGAGGGCTTCCCCCTCATGACCTAATCACCTCCCAAAGGCTCCACCTCCTAATAGCATCACATTGGGCACTAGGTTTCAACATTTGAATTTGGGGATGGGGGAGGTGGGGATATTGAGACCACAGCATTCTGTTATCTAAGAATGCTTCTGTAGCATTGCAGACCATTTAAGGTTCAATTAAGTGACATGCTAAAATAAAAAATAATAAGGCTCCAAAAGAGAAACTGACAAAATGTTGCTGTGCAATTAGGGCAAAACAACAACTACAAAAAACGCCCAATCCTTCCCAAGGATCCATCAAAAGAACAGCATAATGAGAACATCCCTAGATCAATTAATTATATTAGGAAGCCAAGATTCACATTTTAAACACATTTGTCTTGGAGGAAATTGAAACGATCATTACATATGCGTATAACTTATTTGATCAATTTGCTTAATGATTTGGAAACCAACCAATCTTTCAAGTGCAGAGTCAGCCAAGTTTGTCAATGTCTGTAGCCTCACCTCTTCATAGCTTTCAAGCACTGCCCTTTTATTCTCCTCCCTACAGAACAGGAAAGAACAGAGGTTGGCGTGACACCAGTTGCCTGATGGACTCACCACAATCTAGTGTAATAAGATTGCTGATGGGGCAGTTTCAGGAGGTATTTGCATCTTAAGCCTTTTAGTTCCAGTTTTGGAGTGTAAGAAATGTTAGGCCTCAGTCAGCATCAGGAAGATCTGAGCTGTTTGTGCCGAATACTGTCTGCTCATTCATGCCTCTGAGCCTTTGCAAGTGCTGGTCTGTCTGCCTAAAACAACCCTTCACCACTTCAATTACCTCCCCAATGGCTAGTGATGCCTAATGGATAAAGAAAGTGGATATGCCATCGGATAATAGAAGGTCCTTCACAGGCAGGCATTGGGCACAGCAAAGCAGGGACAGATGTGTCCTTGGGAGACACTGATGACAGGAATTCTAACAAAGTAAAGCTGCAGAATTGCAGAACATTGGTGGTTATGAAATGGACTGTTTTGTTCTCAGTAAAGGTGACCTTGCTGTGGGGGAATCATAGAATTTAAGGCGCATATTTGTGTGAATTTTTTTCTAGTAATCAAGAAAAAGACACAAGGTATCATTCAGTTGCCTTCCGGAAGGACCCACAACTCTGAGCTTTTAGGTCAAAGCCCTTTGGTGCCTGGCGGGGGAAGATTCCGCACACGAGTGGCTCCAGGTTGCGCTGGCTCTGTGGACGGCAGTCCTTCCGTCACTGGCCGCAGCATAAAGAAGACACACTCACTTCTCCTCGTTTCCTCACCCCCCTACCCCTCCTCCCACCCTTCTTGCCTTTCTTTAAAAAGCCGAAATCACATCAGTGAAAACACTGGTTAACATATTTAATGTCTTCCAGGTCAGCTGCATTCCGCTCTCTTCTTTCCATTGTTGAGTGTTTAAGATATAAAATAAGACATCTTAGAAACCCACTGGTTAAACTTTTTTTCTTATTTCATCATCAAAGCCGCTCTTGTCCTCTTCTTCCCTTTTCTGGCCCTCAGCAAGCTGCTTTTCATGACTCTGATCCTTTAACTCTTCCAACTCATCAAATTTCAACTTGTCCATTGGGTCCAGAGTGTCCCTTGGCCAGTTAATGGACATTGCTCTGTGGACCAGTCCTGGTCGTGCTTCCTCTTACGCTTTCAGGGCAGAGATTGGGAGGATATAGTAGAATACCACTTTTACTATTCCCTGTGAGTTGTAATCAGGATTTCAAATTCCACCCAGAAATTTTATAATTTCCTCAAAGTAATTTGACTTCAACCCTATCATCAAGCTGTTGTGACCGTATTTCTCATACTTACCCACGGACTGGAGGAGACACCATTCTTTCTTTCAAGTTTCTATCTTCATATTTTGAGTCACATAGCTTTGACTTGTGCCTGTTAACTTGACAGCACCGTATTAATACTGCTCTAATGATTCATTTCCCTCTACGCTTCTCCTGGGTTTGCAAGATAGACTTTTTCCCCTGAAAAAAAAATTTTAGTCACAACAATTTACTGGTATTTAAAATTGTTCTGGAACAATCATTTATGGAAAATTTAAGGGTGACATGACTATTATGAGAGGGGAAAAAGAGTTCAAATAAAGTTCAATGCTGCGGAGTTTCCTCTGTCACTGAACAGAACGATCAACCGAGAACAGATAAAGTGGCCTCCTGTAATCTTCGTCCCAATTAGGCTTTCAGGATTTTTCTCTTTCTCGTCATTTAGCATCGCAGCACTGACTTCTCATGTTGACGGCCCAAGATATCATAATTGCTATTTTCATATACACTGTTGGAACTTCTTGCTTAATCTGCATTACTTCATGATTGCCTGTATTGTTCCTTCATATCCCAAGCGTACTAGCTGGATAAAATCTTGGATTAGGGTACAGGCTAAGGCACTGTGAAACAGAACTAAAGATGTTTGCCTTACATAAGATAGAAGTGTGTGTGTGTGTGTGTGTGTGTGTGTGTGTGTGTGTGTGTGTGTGTGTTTGCATAACCATTGGAGGTAGCTGACAGTCCATGGTGGGTCAGTAACTTTGCTCCACAGTGTCATCCAGGGGTCCCAACAGCAAACCTTGCCATGTTTCAGACTTGCCTCCACCTCTGAGTCCAAGGTGGCTGACTGCTCCAGTTTTCTTTATTTTCTAGTCTAGGAGAAAGAAAAACATACGAGGACAACCAAGTTTCTTTCATGCATCACTTCCTCTTTCATCCCATTGGCTCAAACGTAGTATCATGACCATATTTAGCTGCAAAAGAGGCTGGGAAATGTAGTCTCTAGATGAGTAGCCATCTTCCCAGATTCTCAGCGTTAGAATCCAAGTCATCCAGTATTAGAATCCTCTAATCAACCTCTAATTATCCAGGATTCTAGGTGTATAGAAGGTGGGTGAATGCAAAACCTGCCTTTACAGGTGGCAGTGGGGGTGAAAGGTGAAATGAAAACCCATTTCTGCACGATGCCAGGTAGGGTACTGTGACTCGGAATTGCTACCTGCAGCGTCAGTCTGGGTGCACGTTGGAGGCCTTGGTGCTTGGGATCAGTGAACCTCCCTTCCAGGGAGAGTTCTGGGTCCACACAAAGCTCCTCCCAGTCTCTGCCACTGCCAGCCATCTCCCGGATGACCACAGTGGGTGAGTGTTCTCTGCCTGGTTGTGTTCTGGAGGTGCCTTTTCTAACTTCCTTATTCAGCTCCCAGAGAGAAGCCATTGGAATGTTCTCTGGTTTCCCAGAAATCCAGTACATGTCTTTAGCTTCTCAAAACTCAGAGCCATCCAGTCTTACCAGCCATCTTTGTTTTGGCCAGAATGGAACATGATGCCTTTTGCTTCTCCTTGCTGTCGTAGATTTCTGCTAGTTGTCCTCGGAATTCTGTATTACTGACTGCCTTTATGGGAACTGTTATAGCCTGACTTTCCCAGCAACAAGAAGAGAGATGCATGAAAGATAATGGCTACTTAACAACAGCTGCTGCTGGACCATAGCATCCTCTACATAGGAACTTTCCCCGGCTCATCTTTAATTCTCACAGCAACCATGCAAGAGAGTCATTATTGTCCCATTTTACAGATTATAAAACTGTGACCCAAAGAGTACGCTCTTTACCTAACACCTGGTAAAGGGCACAGCCTGAATTCAAGTGTGTCTGACTTCAGAGCTGCTTCTAGACAAAGGAGTGAAGGAAGACATTGCCCACAGTCAAATTTGGGGTGTGGTTATTTTCAAGCAGCTGGAACAACGCACCGGTAAATATTTGTTGGGTATCTGCTCCAGGAGTCTTTCTCAAATTTGACCCATAGGTCCCCCACATCGGAATCACGTGGGCCCCCTCCCAGAGCCGCCCGTTTAGAACGGCTGTGTCTGCGACTTGGGAGTTGATATCGTTAACAGCTCTCCCAGGTGATTCTTCCATTCCCTGAGAGTTTTACCGGATCCAAAGCCAAGAGCAGTGTTTCTCCAACTGTGATCTTGTGCTGCTTGTATCAGATCACTTAGCACGATGGTATAAAGTACAGAGTCCTGGACTCCACTCCTGGGAATACGGTGGGGCTGAATATCAATGTGTATTTTAAATGTACATTTTGTTAAGCATTTCATGTTATGGTTATGCACAGTTGCACACACACAGAATGAGGGGTGCTGTAGGGTCTAGGCTGAGTGTGTGCATGCATGTGCAGGTGAAGGTAAAGAAATTAAGACCTGGTCTCCATTGGAAAACTAATAAATATTTGATAAAGCAAAGCAAATGCATGTTGGTCAACAAATACACATCGTAAGACAGCATATACTCAAATACTGCGTGCTGAGGAACCCGATTCCAGTAGGAGTAGGTAACTGAAAAATTAATGAGGATTGGAAGAACCTATGTTGTTTTTTTGGCAGAGGGATGTCTCCAGATGCGTCTTAAAGGATGGGTATTTAATACTCTCTTAGGTCCCATTACTCAGGAGGATTGCAATAGCGTACTGTTTTTCGCAAATAAACTGCAGTAAAGAGCCTTTCCGTCAGCTCTTCCAAGTCAGAGTTCCAGGAATACAGTAAACCAGGAGTAGCCAGCACTGGAGTGATGTGGGCTGTGGGTGCCACGCGGCCGCCAGCTCGCCACCTGCCTGACTCACCCAGCCTCATCCCTGCACCAGCCCTGCGTCACTCATGACTCAGGCTCTTCTCTCGGCAGAATTTCACTTGCTCTCCATGTCCTCGAGCCCCGGGGCCGTTCGGCAAAGTCAGACCTCGAATGTCAGTCTCTCTCTCTCTGACCACGTGTCTGATGCAGTGGTGCCTGTGGCGTCTGACCTATTGAATGTTGTTCACATCGGTTATTTTTCTTCCCTTTACCAACTGAAGTCCCTGTTTGCCGATCACTCCCTTCTAGACAGGTGTGACGTTCTCTCTCCCTTCTGGGCCAGGAGGAACAGTTGGAGTGTTCCCCGCTGGGCTGGCCCGTTCTCCACTGTGGCCCCTGTCCTCCTCCCGCCCAGGCCCTGGCATCGTGGGAGGGGCACCCACTTTGCCAGGACTCAGCAGCCTAACGTTGGCCTAATGCCCTCCTTTGGGTTTTTAAGCCTCTCAACTAAATACTCTGACATTTCTTATAAATAGTACACATTTCTTTCGTGCTTTACAGTTTGTAAAGTGGCTTCTCTGGTTAATCCAACTCTCCTTTTTTCTACCCCGCAAGCTTTGGTCAAGCACCTGTTTTAACTCTTCCTGGAGGATTCTAGGCTGGCGTCAAAAGCCCTCTGGGGTACGGAGGTAGCTTTTGCCTGAGGCTACTTACGGTCCACTGTGTGAAAGAAAAAAGTATTCTCTGAAGGGGCTTGCCATTATAACCAAGTTCACCAGAACTTTTACATAAATCATTAAAGTTCATTATTTAATGATTAAATAATTGATAATTATTATTTATTTAAATAATTCAAAAAATACATGCAAGTCTCATTTCCCCTTTTTTCTAAATCACCTGTCACCTGAGATGTGACCCGCCATCCCCTGGATTCAGTGTCTCCGTCTTTAGAAAGGTTTGCAGAGTGAGAAAGACACCAGGCGCACGGAAGGTTTGGGGTCACTGTATTACTTACGCCCTTAGGAAGGGATACTTGTCTCCTCTCCACTTGAAATTCGGTGACAATTTTATAATGGTCATAATTGTACTAAATTACAATAGTGAAGAAATCTCCTAAAACATCATAATCAACTGTAAAAAGGATTCATATCTCCCAGTTACCTGAGCCTACAAGAAACCAAGTTGTTCAACCTGTAACCCAAGTGTTGTGTTGATGGCCACCCACCCTAAGGTAGGCGAGTTCTGAGAACGAAGAGATGAAGCGGTCTTGATTGAGACCACACCCGCGTGTCGGGGGAAGGAGTCAGAAAACCAGCGTTCTTGTCCCTGCCTCTGACTTCCTGTGGTTAAGTCACATCTCTTCTGAGCCATGGCCACTAAGTACACACCAGTACATCTGCACCTCTTGTTTAAATTATTTAAATTCTTTTATGTCAGGTGGTGAGTGGCCTTTGCCCAAGCCCCCTCCCTGCAAGGCCTCCTTGACTATTTTCCGGGAATCCCTGGGTTTCCCTGTGACCCAGTCACTGAGGGTCGATTGCCTTCGTGGTTGAGCAGTGCCTGTTCAGAAAACGTCCTGAGTATTTTGAGCATCACTCCTGCTCCAGGCTGAATATTTCTCATCGCTGAAATTAAGGTTGAGATGAAATAACCCCTAAGGTTCCTTCTGAAATCCTGAGATTTGATTTTACTTGTTTACTACTGAGAGGTAAAGACATGCTTCACTTGGAGTCAGAACTCTGCCTTTGGCCCCGGAATGGGATTTGGGGAAAGGGTGTGATGCTCTGTCTGCTTGGAAGACCAGGAGGAGCCTCAAAGCTGTTCTCAGCCAAACTGAGCTTTGGCCCATCGGTAACTCCCCATGTGAGATGACTTACGGCGCCATCATGATGTCAAAAGACAGGCGGCTCCTCCTAGGCGCCAGCTCAGTGGCCCGCAAAGCAGCCTTCAGTCTCACGGTGTCGTTTAGAAAGTGAGCACAGACATTTTCAGTAGATGAAGACAGAGGGCTTCTCTGCAGAGGAACCTGAGGGTGGAGACTGCGTCCTTGTCTCGTCACACACCGCACGGCTTGAGGTATCAGAAACCACAAGAAGAGAGCAGCCGCCCAAGTGGCATGTTGGCTATTCGAGTGGTTTCTTTTTGATCAGCATTTTCAAATCATTAGAGAAAATGTGAATTATTTGTTCCAAAATACACATCTTGACATTTTCTCCATTATGCAATTAACTTTTTTTAATTGAGCTGCTCAGGATTCTGCCAGACCCTGTGGGGATAGACATGAACAAGACAGAAAAGACACTGGCCTCGTGGCACTTCCAGTGTATTTGTAACTCAGTGAAAGGAAGATATTATTAAAGAGGACAACGGAAGGCAGATGAGGACAGTGGTTAATGGTGCAGGATCTGGGGAAAAGACTGCTACTTATTAACTCTGTGACCTTCGTCAAATTCGTTCCTTGACCTCTCTAAGCCTCAGTCTCCTTATCTGTAAAGTGGGGGCAATAATATTTACCTTCCAAGTCTATTAATAAAACTAAAAAATGTGATGCTTTATAATGTCTTTGTAATAATGCCTGACATACAGTAAGGGCTAGTATGTGATATCCCTGATTGCTAATAAATTAGACACATTAATAAGAAGAAACAAACATACTAAACCTAGAGGGAGAAAAAAAACGATTTAGTTCTCTCTCTCAAGCACATGCCCACTGAAACAGTTAGAGAGCTGTTAGATCACACCCAGCCTTCCCTCTGTCTGATCCAGTAATTTCGCCTTCCCTTTTCACCTGTTTCAGGGCCACACCATTTTTTGGAACCACCAGCACCTCCTTATCCTCTGAACAGACTCTTTGAGGAATAGCTTAAAACCTAGGGCTGCTTAGGCATCACTTGGGAAGCCTGTTTATTAAAACACACGTTCCCGGACAGCAGTTCCAGGAATCTGTGTTTGTGACAAGCAAACCAAGGGATTCTTATGCACAAACCAGCTGGGGACACATGGGTGAGGTACTGCTCTTGTGCCTAAAGGCAGAGGCCGTAAGCTGGACACGCATCCAGGGCTGGTATTAGCCAGCGTACGCCTATTAAAATACCAAGCTAATTCCATCCTGCCATCCCTAACTAGCTGCCGCCTGGGGTCCTTGATTGCCCTTCTGCTCCCCCCTCGTCCCCTCCCAGGAGCCTTCCAACCAACCAGCGACCCAAGAGCCGAGCACAGCACGGGCCTCTGCGTTAAGGAGATGGCTGATGTCTGCTCCAGAACAGGACTGATCAACGAATGGTTTTAACATTGCCCTTGAAAGTGACTGATTGCAGGGGGAAGAAATGGCAGCTCTGTTTCTGGGTGAAACACACGCAGTACACATATGCACACTCAGGTGCCCACACTCCTCCCGGAGGCGTGTATCACTTGCTCACCACTTTGCTGGGAGTTCTTCAGCGTAATAAATACCCAGGGGAGAAAGATCAGGATGACAAAGGCTGCCAACCCGCTGGTGGTGATGAATGAACTTCTCTGACCTATTATTGCATAAGGAGCTGCAGCCTCTTGGCAGGAGAAGTAATTCTCCAAGGCTCCATTGGAACCAACGGAATTAGAACTCCTGTTGAAATAAATACAGCTCCGCAGGGAGAGGAAGCCCCATTCGTTCTCTTACTTTATGACATGTTTGGTGAGTGCCCCCGGATGCCTGCTCTTTTTTTGTAGTCTTCTGCTCTGAAGTCATCATCTTCACTGTGTTCATCTGTCTGTGTCCTCACAGACAAAAGTCCTTTTAACAATTAAGGGCTGAAAACCAGGGACTATAACACAGAAGAAGCAGACTCACAGAAATGGAGAACAAATTCGTGGTTATCAGTGGGGAGAGGGAAGGGGAAGGGGTAATTTCAGGGGAGGGGACTAAGAGGTAGGAACTATTAGGTATAAAATAAGCTGCGAGGATATATTGTACAACACGGGGAATACAGCCAATATTTTATAATAACTATAAGCGGAGAGTATAACCTTTAAAAATTGTGAATCACTGTATTATATACCAACTCTACTTCAAGTAAAAGATTAAAAAAAAAATTAAGGGTTGACTTCGTCTAAAGGTTCCATGTTCTGGTATGCCAGTTCTTTGCCTGAAGAGATTAAAAGTATTTCTAACACTTTTCTGTTCTCTTTTTTAAAAAATTATTTTCTGGGGATAGTACTTAAGGGACTGTCTGCCTTTAAACGCTCCATTGAACGGCCTTGGTTCTGACTTCCCCAATTCAGAATGATTAATGGCCCCACCTGTACTGCCAAGTCCTGGTGATTCCAGCACTGCCCAGAGCAACGCTGGCCAAGAGTTTCATCTCCCCTGGAATTGTCCTTGATCTTCCAGAGCTTTGTGTGGGGTAAAGCCTAACGCTTGGGCTCTGCCTCTGGTTCTGCCACTAACCAGCCCTGTGACCTTGACCAAGACTCTTAATCACTGTGTGCCGAAATTTGTCCACCAGTGAGGGTGACGATAGTAACCAGTACCATCTGCTGGGTTCTTGTCACATGCCAGCCACTGTTCTCACCACTGTTCGTGAATGATTTCATTCAACCATCCTTTTTTGAGCAGTTACTATTCATCAGATGCATTTGATGTGGTCTCATTGAATTCTCACAGCAACTCTGTGAAGGAGCTAATCTTACTCCCATTTGGCAGAAGAGAAGACTGAGGGTTACAAAGGCCAACCAAGTTCCTTGAGCAAGGTTCCCCTACAGTAAGGGGCAGAGCAAAAATTTGAATCCAGTGCAGTCTGATAACCAAGCCAATGTTTATAACCATGTACATAGCACACTGCCCCTCATCCAGCTGTTTGTAGAGGACAAGCAGGATTTAGATAAGAGGAGACGGGTTTGAATATTAGTTTGATCAAAGACATGGAGGCAGGTAGACCTAGACAGTGGTTCTCTACAGGGACAGTTCGCCCCTGTCCAGGAGGCTCCACTTCCTGACACCGTCACATTGGGGATTAGGGTTTCAGCCTATGAATTTTGGAGGGACACATTCAGTCCATGACCCTGCCCCACCTATGTCTCCCTCTGGCATAAATAACAAATAGGTGGAGAAAAAGGGTGGGTAGACTGTTCTTTCTTAATAGACAATAAAATATGAAACAAAATTGCAAGCTACTTTCTAGAAGGAAAGTGAAAAAAAAGTGAAGCGAGCATTTCTGGGGACAAGGTCATCATCTGTTTTGGAGAAAGTGATTGGTGTAATCTGTTCTTTGTGGTCCATAGGTAGGGTGATCACAGAGCTCAATTTGCCCAGTCCAGCCCTGGTGGGTACCAGTCCTCTTAGCATACTTACCAGCCCCTTCCTTTCACACTTAACAATGTCCCAGCCTGGGTATTAAATCCTACAGTCATCTACCTGTAGAAAAAACCATTTCCCCTCCTGTGGAAGAAAACTTTACACACAAGTAAGCACGTTCTGTGAATGAAACAGTAAGAGACCGGAGAACAGAAAGTCGGCTGAACGGGACTGTTTTGCTGATCTTTCTTTTCTTGTCAACCACTGTTCTCAGTTATTTTTTCGATGGAACAAAGCTGCATTTCCTCTTCACGCCTCGAGGCAGAGCCTTGCGTTCTCAGCCTGTGTTTCTGTTCCACTTTCACAAAAGGGTCTGATGGTCCTGATGGCACCAGCACAAGAACTTCATGAGACTCACATCTAGTTTCAGGGGAGTCAGCCCTGGATGTGTGGGAGGCTGCTGCCCGCCACCTCTTTTGCTTCCAGCCAACTTCTGTCCCTTTCTTGCTCTCTTCAGGAGGCTCACATGCACAGCTCTCATCAGCTCATCTGGGAAGCAAGGGCTCCAGCAAGATGAAATAAATTGTAGCTGATGTAAGGCCAAAGGGATGATTTACTGTGGTCCAGAGAGTTCTCAATGCAGTTTCAACTCCCGTGCTTGAGATTTGAAAACATGTGACTGCCGTTTAAATTATTTATGGGCGTGTGGGACGGCTTCTTTCAAACACAAACAAGCTTTCGTGTTTTCAAGTGTTCCCCAAAGCCGCATTTCGTAGGAAAGACTTGTGTAGCTCACAGGATCCGAGAGAGGGACAGTCTGATTGTGATGAGAGTTCAAACACATTCTGCCTTTAGCTGAAGGAGATTGACAGGTCTCATGGATGCCTCTTTTGATGGAGGAAGATTTAAATCCTGGGGCCACAGAGCCCCAGCTGTGGCCACACCTTATCCGTTCCTGGACAGAGTTCCCACTCCAGGTAACTTGTCCCACCTCAAAGATGGTGTTGTGGCAAAATCTGCCACAACAATATGGACACTGCTGATTTTCGTAATGGAACACAGATGTTACAGGCACTGGTCTGACCTTTTAGGAAATCTTTTATGGTGTGTTAAGATACCTGGTAGAATTCTACACATCAAACCTTGACCTTGTATTCCTTTCACTTGAAAACTTTGTATTTAGGTAAAGAAACCAGCTCACGGAAATGGTAATGAACTCACAGTGGATATTCCCCCACTGTTACTACATCTGTGGAGCAGCTTTTATATTTTAGGAGACTCTAGTCCAGTGTTACCATTTTTTATGCATCATTTGCATGGATAGAGCGTGAGAAAGGAACCTGGCTTTTAGAGCAAATGGTGGGGAAGCCCTTGTGTCTCCATAGCTGGGTAGCAAAGTGGGGGTCTTGGTTCTGGGGTCATTCCGTTAGTACTTTGTCATCACTGGTCTCTGACAACCAAATAGCTTTTCTTTCTCAAGAATTATGAAGTAGGTAATACTCATACCAAGCTGGAAAAAAGCATTCATGACTTTTAGTGACCAGCTGTCAAAAGAACAACAGCGATTATGTGTGCCGTCTGATGGCTTAGAGGAGGTCTGTGTTTGGGAGAATATGGCGGAGCCAAGTCCAGGCTTGGCAAAGTCGCCAGTTGTTTTTTGCATTGTGATGACGTTCTCGCCATGAACTCTAAAGGGTCACAGAAGGTCCAAACTCCGTGGACCATAGACTCAAAGATACAAAAGCAACAGTGACCTTTATTTTTTGTAGCTAGGATGGTATCTACTATAAAATCCTAGCCTGCTGATGGTCAAAGTGTAATCTTATCCATAAGTTTGTTTTCTGTGTCTGTGTGTTACCAGAGGGTAAAGGGGGTGAGGCGGGATAAATTGGGAGTTTGAAATTTGCAGATACCAACTACTATATATAAAATTGGTAAACAGCAAGGTCCTACTGTATATAGCACAGGGAACTATAGTCAATCCCTTGTACTAAACTATAATGAAAAAAGAATATGAAAAGGATTATATATGCATATAACTGAATTACTATGCTGTACACGAGAAATTAACACAACATTGTAAATCAACCATTAATGAAATGAAAGAAATAGTGTTTTCCTAAACGACAAATCCAAATGCCCGCAGGTCAAGAAATTGAACGGTTAAGCAGAATTCGGAGTGTCACAAACAGTTCTAGTCAATTTGTTTTATGCTTATTGTTCATACTGGTTATGTTTCTTCCCTGTACTGCTATTTTTTTCCCCACCAGTGCTTGCTTTTTTATTTTTACATGGTATTTTACAAATTTCCCTTTTTCTATGATTTTTTTTTCTTGAGTAGGCTTGGGTTCTTTTTTAAATTAAGTAATAGTGTAGAGGTTTAAATTTTTTATTTAGATATCAGCATTATCTCCTGACTTGCATAAAACGGATGACTTAGATTTTATACCTGGAAATACAAACCTATTTTTTAAGATTTTTTTATTTAAATCTTTATAAGACTCCTTTAGGAGATTAGTATTTCTTGTTTTAGAGAAACCTTTTTCTGAAGTCAATAGTTTTTTAGTTTTTCTTAAAGGTTTTTTCTGATAAATTTAAGTAAATTGATAAATATAATGCTTTTATTTAATGAAAATGTTCACAGTGATTGTCTTTGATGGGTGGGGTCATTCTGTCCATTACATGTGTGTATATTCTTCCAACTCATCTACCATGACCATGTTATTTTCTAAAGAGAGCAACCATAATCCTTTCCAGTTACGACGTGGTTCACAGTTAGAACTTGGCAAACAGATGTCATTAGAGGCCTTTTATTACCGTCACATGCCTGTAAGCTTTAATGAATCACTTAACTTCTTTTGGCCTTGGTTTTATGAAATGGAAAATCAGGATGAAATTTGTATTTGAGACTTTCTAAAAAATAATGATCATTGCAGACCTGTTTTTTCCTAGGAACTATCTCATTTCCAGCACTGTACCTCTGAATATCTTCGGATCATTCAAAACCTCGCATCATTCACGTAGCTGTCATGTCCTTGAGTTTTGTTGTGTCTGTACATTCAAGTCCCAACTTCTAGTGCAGTTTTGCCTCTGATGAGGGGTGAAGCCTTGGGCGTATCATCTTGTGGCTCTGTGCTTTATGTCTTTCAACTTTCAAGTAAAGAGGTTGGAGTAAATTACCTCTATTGACCTGTCTAAGAATAGAGGTTAAAGTGATGCTGGAGAAAGAAGAGGAGGGTACATCTCAGTGGAAGAGTGTGTGCTTAGCATGCATGAGGTCCTGGGTTCAATCCCTGGTACCTCCACTAAAAATAACAAATAAATAAATAAACCTAGTTACTTCCCTCCCAAGAAAAATTTTTTGAATGAATACATTTTTTTTAAAAAAATTAAAAAAATAAAGTGATGCTGGAGAGAAAACTTGATCACTGGGAACCTTTGGGAAAAGTAATTAAAACTGAGTGAAATAAGGAGGTCCGATGCTTGCATTCACGGGTATGTGTAGAGCTTGGTCTCAGACGGACTAATTAAGTGACACACAGCAGAAATATATTGTCCTGGGGATACTCCTAGGCAGGTTGGGGTTCATATTATCGATCAGCTGAGACCAAAGTTTCTACCATTTGAAAATCTCATCAGGTTCCCTTGTTCACAGGACCCTCCAACACAGCGTCCCCTGCTACCCAATGGGTTCCGTTTTTGTAGTTGGAGAAGAACCCAGTGAAAGCAGAGAACTGGGGAAGAACAAGATAATAATTAAAGTAAAAACAATGCAGTGATTGTAAGAACAAAGCCATCAACAGGAGCGATTGCTAAGTGTAATTCTATAAATGTATGAATTAATGGAAAGAACTGAAAACCGCTATTACCCAAGGACAGCACTGGTACTTCCCAGCGGCACAGTTACACACATCAGCTTGTGCACTGAGTCAGGAAGCTCTTACATCTCAAGTGGTCCAACCCAGGTCTTCTAATCTGGTACTTATCAAAGGTAAAAGGGATGCTGATCATCTGGGAATCTGGTTGAAATGCAGATTATGAATCAGTGGGTCTATGTGCTTAGGTAGGACCTGGGATAATGCTTGCTTGACAGTCCAGCCCCAAGGCTGCTGCTGCTGGCCTGTGGTCCACAGGTTGGACTGTCAGGACAATGTACAGCACTCATTAGGAAGGCCTGGTAAGTGTTAGCAGTTATTATAAATGCTACGAGGTACAGGAATTCCAGTTCCTCCTATGCCCATGTGCCCGTGTATTGAGTTGTGCAGGAGCCAGATTTGTTGTTGAATACAGTCATCCCTCTTGGGGATTTGGTTCAGGACCCCCGTGGATACGAACATCTGTGGATGCTCAAGTCTCTTGTGTAGAATGGCACAGCATTTGTGTATAACCTACACGCATGCTTTAAATCATCTCTAGATTAGAGATGTGAGCACGACACAAATAGTTGTACGTGCAGTGTACATATGCAGTGTGCCCAGGACTGTCCCCAGGTCACGGCATAACCAGTTGCACTCCCCCCTCCAAAGTGTTCCAGGTTCAACAACACATGGTAGAGTAACCCTAGTTATAGTGGACAATGATGACAAGTTCCTGGCTTCATCCAACTTGCCCGTTTCTTCCCAAACTTTCTACCACATGGAGAGAAGGGAATTCTCAGTCAAGTCGCCCTTCTTGACTGATTCTCTTCCACAACACAC
Organism: Camelus dromedarius; assembly: GCF_036321535.1. Classification (NCBI taxonomy): domain Eukaryota; kingdom Metazoa; phylum Chordata; class Mammalia; order Artiodactyla; family Camelidae; genus Camelus; species Camelus dromedarius. Next base: position 30,879,736 of record NC_087454.1, on the reverse strand, counting down.
ACCTCGCTGCTGGTCTGTGAGATACGCATAAGCAAAACTGACCGAAGACAAAAGTTGGGTCCATGTCATTGGGTTGAGTTGCCAGAGAGGACGTGCACCGGCTTCTCTCTGCCACAGGTGGGTTAAGACTGTGGCTTCAGGTACTAGACTGTCTGGGATGAAATCTGCGTTCCGTCACTGACCAGCTGGCCACATTAGGCAAATGACTGAATCTCTTTCACCCCATTTCTCTGTCTCATAAATTTATTGTGAGATCCAGTCTTATCCATTCTTAGCCATACCTGCAGTCCTTATCTGCTGTGTCATAAATGTTCAAGGGAAAATTTAGCCACTGTGCAAAATTGCAGTCCAAAACCAAGCTCAGTGTGTTGGCCGCAGTGTGGACCGCCATGTTTCAAGTTTGAAAGGCTTTCTTTTAGCTATCTTGTGTGCTGAATTTGTAATGGGTGGAAACAAATCATTTTAGTTTTTAATCTCAAGGAATTTGAACATGAGCACTTTAATTTTATAGAAGGGTTTTATTATCACGTATATTTCTGTGGCATTATCTAAAGTGCACAGAGAATAGAACCTGAATAAGACAGAAAAGGAGAGATTGAGAGGAAGAAAAGGACTAGTGAGGAAGACGGTTAAGAGCATCACAGACTGTGCATTTTCTTTCTAGATTTAAAGATCGAGTCATAAAACGTGGCTCATCTGCATCTCAAAAGAATGCAAATGCTGTCCCAATTTCACGGGAAAAATAAGTGAAGGATACCACGCTGCCTGAGAAAAGCTTACTTTGATCGTATGCCAAATGGCAAAATGAAGGGATTAAATTTTAAATTGCCTATCTTCAGAAGGACATGATATGGAACATATTTAGGATTTAGCCCTTTCATTTAACATTAAACATACTAAAAATGTCCACATCCATTATTGACAGCCCGATACTAAAACAGAGGCTTCACTTCAACCTTGAGAAGAGAGAATGCTGCTTGTGTTCAGAAGCATGTTTCCTCCCTCTTTTGACAGCAGCACCGTGTGGCGTTCTCGAGAGGGATCATTCCCTAAACTGGTGTTGGAGCTGGTGAGCGGCTTGTCCTGTCTTGACTCCGTAGGCTTACGACCCATAGCTTAGAATTCAAATGAAATGTGTTCAGTGGAGCAGACTGCTGGGAAAATAAGTGTGGTTAGAAACAGGGAAGAGCCGACCCCTAAAATGATAACATCTCAAAGCTTGTTTGTTTTAGGTTTTCTACAGTCCTAGCCCTAGTTAATAACAGTTGTGCATGTGTGCAAAGCCACGCCCAGGGAAGTGTGGCTTAGGACTGACTCTCACGTTTGTCCTCTTCTTCCTCAGCCCCCTCAAAGCCCTTTTCTTAGAAGTGGCATCAGAGTAACAGGAATACATAAATCCTTTGATGATGCTGCTCTTGCCTAGGATAAAATCATCTTCTAAAATCTCTCACCACCTAGGCATTTCCACACAAAAGTCTATCCATCTTGCATTTACTATTTATTTCTTCCCGGAAGTATTTCTTAATCGCTCTTTTTTAAAATTTCCTCTCCAATCTTTATTACTTCTTTCCTTCTGCTGACTTTAGGTTTTGTTTGTTCTTCTTTTCCTAATTCCTTTAGGTGGTAGATTGTTGTTTATTTGAGATTGTTCTTGTTTTTCGAGGAAGGCCTGTATCACGATGAACTTCCCTCTTAGGACGGCGTTTGCTGCATCCCATAGATTTTGTGTGGTTGTGTTTTTATTGCCTGAAGTTTCTTGACCTCCTCTCCCATGCCATACACACAGTCTTTGATGATGCATTCATTATTCTGAAAAGAGATTCAAAGTGTTTTAAATAACCAACGGAGGTGGAGATTAAACCTGGGTGGAGGAAGGGAATGTCAGGGGAAAGGGTCAAGAAAGACTTCAAGAAGGAAACATGTACAATTTGATGTGGGCTTCCCTGTTATATTATACGGTGGAGCATCTTAATCCATGTGTTCAGTACATGTGGGCTTCCCTGTTATATGGAGTATACAGCATGACCACCGCAGTCAACAACACTGTATTGTGAATTTGAGAGTTGCTAAAGGAATAGATCTTATAAATCCTCATCACAAGAAAAAAAAAAGGAGTCACTATGTGAGGTGATGAATGGTAACTAAATATATTGTGGCAATCACTTCACCATTTATACACTGATCAAATCATTATGATGTACACCTTATACAAGGGCAATGTTATACGTCAATTATATCTCAGCAAAACTGGGAAAAAATAATACAGAGAAAAAGAAAAGGAGTTATCTGAAGAAAAAGAGTGTCACTGGTGGGAGAGAGAGCTAGTGAGAGACAGATGGCTTGGAGATTCGGAATAGCCTGTCTTTGAGAACCTGTAAGTCGAAGTTTGGCTGGAGCAGGTGGGAGATGGATTAAGGACAAATATGAGATTGGTCAGTGATTGATGGCCACTTTATAAAGGGCCTTTAATGCTAAGCCACACTGTGTTCTAAAAGCTGTTTGAAGCCACTGAAGGGTTTTCTGGAAGAGCTGTACAGCCAGAACGTTCTCTTTTAGGAAGACCCTCCTCGCAGTAGATTGATTGATTCGAGGGTGGCCAGATTGAAGCTAGGGGGACCTGGTGGGGCCATGGGGAGGGCTGTGGAGGGCCAAGGAATCGGTGTAGGATGGAGTAGATTTGGGAAGGTGGAGAGAACACAGGTGGACTGGTGGGATGTGAGGGAAGGAGAAGAAACAGACTAGGATGGCGTTCAGCTTCCAGGCTTGAGCAACTGGGGAGATGGGGGCCATTCATTGAGAGAGAAGAGCAGCAGATTTAGAGGTCCCCCAGAAAGAATGTGGCTTTGGCACTGTGAAGTTTAAGGCACCTATTGGATACCCCAAAGGAAATGTTCAGGAAACAGTTGAATATGGCGACTAGAGTTGCGGAGATGGGTTTGTTTAAAAGATAGTTGAAATGTGCTGGGACAGGAGAAAGGCTTAATGAATCTCTTCTGCATCTGAGCTTCAGGTATTTTCAGTAGCGACTGGGTGTCTCTGAGCCACAGCCCCTGCTGATGATGCAGGATCTCCAAAGGGAAAGATTGAAGGCAACTGCCCAGTCGATTTCTTCCTTAGAATTATTTAATTTAACACACTGCTTTTGTAAAGGAAACTTTTCCAGCTTAGCAGCCAAGAAAGAAACCAAGACGGTTAATTTGGGCTTTACAGTTTAAGTAGTCAATAACATCAATAAAATCACATTAGTATAATTAGACTTAATTTTATATGCGATGTCCCTCTGGGCATTCCTATAATTGCTCTTAATCTTTTAAGGATTAGAGACAGGTATAGATATAAATACAGATAAATGTAGGCACAGATATATTTATATACTTGGATTTAGAGATAGGGAAATTTGTACAGCTAGAGCTAGGAGACCAAATATAAACATATAAACAAAACATTGTTTATCTTCAAATAGTAGCAGCGCAAATAAGCTCATCATACTCAGTGATTTAAATATGTTAATTTACTTACCGCTGAGAACACCCCTATGAGGTAGATACAGTTACTGTCCCATTTTACAGATAAGAAAACTGAGGTGATTAAACTGTGTCAGGTTGCAGAGATCCCAGGTCCGGAGTTGAACTAGGCAGTATGGCTCTGAGTCCATGCTGGACACATGGCTTCATGTTGCCTCTCTTTATCAGTATCGAATCGCTAAATCAACATTTCAGTGAACTTAAAATGCAATTCCTGCCCTCTGACGTGACTGGGTAAGGTGTAAAGGAGGCCGTGCCTTTCATCCATTATGCATGCACGGTTAGAGCCTGTGTCTGATCAGGGCTGATGATCGCCACAGGCGTTCTTACAGATTGATGAACAGAGCAGAGGAGTTGCTGGCCCAGAGAAGGATGTGGCAGCCATTAGCTCTCAGCAGATGCCCTGAACCAAGGCAGCTGTTGACACTGTAAACGGAAATGTGGCAGCTGTAAAGGGACTGTCAAAGGCTCCCTTTGTATTTACAACTGTGCGGCGATGTCCAGCTTTGCGGCACGTAACAGATCTGTGCTCATGACCGCTCTCTCAGAGGTCTGGTTTGCCTGGTCCTCCCGCTCCCTGTCCCCAGTAGGGGGGGAGGTGCCCCTTCCCTCCCTAGGGGTTCAGAGACCCCTTGGAAGGCTTACAAGTGTCCTGGGGCAGGAAGGAAGCAGGCAGGCATCCGCCAGTGGTATCTTGCTTGGCACAGCCAGGCTCCACAGCTCCTGGTCTCACTGGTGGAGGTGGTGAGACCCAGCAGAACAAGCCCTGGATTCAGGTGCTGGGAGGGTCTCACCCACCCAATGGGTGGGCAGTCGCTGTACCAGGGTCCTAGGCAGCAGACAGGGCCACCTCTAGGCTCCTCTCTTCGTCCCCTCGCCGGGCACTTACAGCCCTTTCTTGGGCAGCTGCACAGCAGGGTCCAGGCACCCCCCTCACCCCTTCGCCTCCACAGCCCCCCATCTTGGGTAGTTATTAAATGGGTTCAAGCACATCAAGGGCAGACTCAGCCGTCTGTAATACGGCACATGGGCTACAACTTCGCAGGTTCAAGTTTCTTGGCCCTCATGCTGGGGAGTCAAACATTTAGGGAAGTGGACCTCATCAGTGGGGGTCATGTAAGCCCTGTACTCGTTTCAGCTGTCCTGGGAGCCCAGTCTCCAGGCTGCTTGGTGATGGCCCAGTAGACCTGACGTTCTCTTGCTCTTATTTCCTGGGAAATGAATGAAATTTCAGCTTAAGGGACCCTCCTTTACCTGTGCCCTGATAAGGCCCTGGCAACCTGTTCCCATGGTCATAGATTGTTTGTAAAATTTACAAAAGTTATTCGTTAAGAATTTTTGTTGTTTTTCTCATGCTAAGAAAAATCCCACATTCTTGCCTGATTTTGTATTATTTTGCTTAAAGAGGGCTTCCCACAGTGTAAGAGCTTCAGGCCCCCAGTGCTTAGGTGCACCCCTGTTCCAAGATCACTGCAATTTCTAGCCCTTGTACGTTTTCTTAGTTCTGAAGGAGTTGGGGGCTTTTGTTTTTCCAGTTCTAAAGGCACAGATGACGGCCTGGTAGAAGCAGAGAAGCAGAGACTTCCTTAATCAGCAAGCAGTAAAGATGGACTCTGGCACAGCAGTGTTATCCAGTCACCAGGAATGTTAGGGTCACTGCTGGGAAAGATAGAGCAGGACCGAACACAGACCGCGGAAGGCATTCTGCCGAGAGAGGCATTTGATAAATCCATGAGGTTTTAGGACAAAGCGGGTGCTTTTAGAGTTTGGGGCTGAGTTTCAGATCTTCGTCTCTCACAAGGACTCCGCTGAGAAGGGATCAAGGCTTCTGTGCCTTGACCGCTGAATTAGCCTTTCTCAAGGCCTTTCTGTGACATGAGGTCTGTTCCCTTCTTTTATCAACAAGGAAGGACTGAGAGCCACCTTTCACAATCATGTTTTTATTTAGGTCATCTCAGGACCACAAATGGAACAAAGCATGGTGTAACACATGTCTGCCTGGCCTAAGAAATCCAGATGAAAAAATCCCCACACCCAGGTCTGGTCATGCCTCTCACATACGGAGTCTGCATTCTGGAAGATTCACAGGAGCAGTGCTTTGGCAGGAGGCCCTCCTGAGCGGCCTGTAAAATCCACCGCGATCCTTAAACATGGGATTTGCACAGGGCCCATTTGGGGCATCCACCGAGAGGTGATAAACCTAAATGAACTGTTTCATTCTGCAGCAGTTTCTAGGAGGTGGTATCTGACGGATGAGAGCCTTGTGATTTTGAGGGAAGCTGAATTTCTTATTAAGATAATTTATACCCAAAAGGGATTGTAAGAGAGAAAATTGAGAAAATACATAAAGGCATAAAGCATCATTTGGAATAAAGTTAAAGATAGCATCAGATTTCTCCAGCAGCCAGGTCTCCAAGGACAGGACTGTGCTTCTGGATTGACAAGGAAAGCTGGTTTGCTCATTTTGGTTTTTCAGACGTCTCACTTGTTTGCATATTATCCGTGATACAGAGGTAGTATAAACAGTTTGAGCTTATTAGTTTTGGTTTTGCAAATTAGTTGGGTGACTTGGCGGAGGTCATTCACTTCTTTGGCTTTCTTCGTGTGTTACTCAAGGAAAATAGTAATTCCAGCTCTCCCTCAAAGGACCTGAGCGAGGATTTAATGAGATAATATATCAGGCAAGATTGTTTATCTGCAGCCTGTCTGGTTTAGAGTGAAACTGAAGGTAATATTTCAACATTCTAATATTCTATCAAACTACCTTGGGGTTTTGTATCAACCAATCAAGCAGAATACATTGAGCACCTCCTAAGTCCTGAGGATGGTGTTAAAGGCTATTGATTTAAAAAACAATCACTGCTTCCATTTTGATTGGAAACTGTAGTGGATCAGCGGCTCTTGGGCTGGGTTCTGTAACCACTGAGGACCACGATGGGGAGCTGCTTTACGAGGACCTTGGACAGATCCTTCCGCCCGGTTTTTCAGGCCAGGCTCGACTTTCACCTGTTGGCCCTGAGAATTTTGTAACTGATGCGGATGACCCAATCGTGTCAGCTTTGAGAAAAATTAGAGGCAAAATGTTGGCATTCACCCATGGCAAATGGTCAAGATTCTGTGAGAAGCTTTTCATCTTTTCTGAAGAGTCTTCCTTCTTGGCTCTACATTTCTGTCCTTGGTTTTCTCTACCTTATTTTATTTTATTTATTTTATTTTATTTTATTTTATTATTTTATTTTATTTTATTCTTATATATCTTTATAAGCCATGTTAGAATCCTTTTTTAATGTAGGGCCCAAATAATAAATAAAGGAATAATTATAACAGAGATGAAGCAAGAAGATTTAAGGAAAATGGCAGTGACCTCCAAGGAAAGCAATACATGCTTGCATTAGTTGCAATTCATCTGTACCTGTCTCCTCACTGTCCAATCGACTCAAATAAAGCAGATACTTTTAAAGGTAGAAAATTTTAAATCCCAAGGTTTGAAACCATAGAATTATTTGATTTCAGTCAAATTGCGTTAGGCCTGGATCTACACTGCTAAGCAGCCACTTTCGCAGTTTTCAGGCGTACTACCTAGCGTGTCTTTATGTGTACCTTGTAGTTCTTACTAGATAGAGAATAAAGCTGATAAAAATTGATGTGGGTAAAAAAAATCAAATTACTCTGTGGATCCGAAGCACTGCAGACCTGTATGTCCTTGCCATCTATCTCGCCCTCCCTTTCTGGCTGCCTGTCTACCCTGCCAAGGGGGTCGGTTTCTCGGGGTACCCTGCATTTGCACAGCATCCTGCCCTGTGTTCATGTCCTCATGCAGCCCCACTCTTTATCCATGGTTCTTCTTCTCCTACCAGCCCCGTCTCCTAGCCTCTCTCACTTTCTTCTCTAGAGACCCTGGTTAATTTTCCTGAGAGTACAATGTGGGTTCTAATGGCTCCTCTGCATCCTTCCCTGTACCGGATCCGAGATTCCTGTTGATGACACGTATTCCCTAAGCATCACTCAAGTGGAGGCAGACCCTTCTTTGACCTCCATCATGTAGCACCCTTAAGATTCTCACTAAATCTCTTGTCTTCCCCCGAGTTAACTAAACCCTTACTTTTCTCTGAGGTTCTGTCATATAGCAATTCTCCACAGACTCCTGTGAGTTCCCAAGACCATTTACCATGAGGTCAGAACTACTTCCATGATAATACTACGACATTATTTGCTTTTTCAACTGTGTTGACATTTGCACCCGTGGTGCAAAAGCGATAGTGGTTAAAAGTGCTGGCACTTTGGCATAAATCGGTGCAGTGGCGCCAGACTGTGCCGCTAGTATTTGTAGTCCTCAAGTCCACACGCTCCCAGTTTTAAAAAAGGGGGGGGGGTGGAGTGGCAAAGAGTGCAATGAAGAAAAATGCCAATTTTATTTCATAATGTCCTTGATGAAAGTTACTAGTTTTATTAATGCTTTGTTCTTGAGCACGTGCCTTTTCAATAATCAGAATAATGAAGTAGGAAGTACACAGAAAGCCCTTCTGTGGCGTACCGCAGTGCAGCATTTGACTTGTGGAAATGTTCTGAGACGTTCAAAATTGCACTAGACACTTCTTTTTCTCATGCAACACAGTTTTTGCTAGAACGAACAACCAACAGACAAACTGAAGTCATGCGGACTTAGTTGCTTGGTGGACATTATCAAAAATGATTAAGTGTATTACTTCAAGGAAAATAACCAACAGTGTCTATTGCCAATGATAAAGAATGTACTTTTAAGCAAAAATTAGAATTTTGGAACCTGGATCTGACAGCTTTCCATTATCTAAAGACTTTTTGATACGATAGGTAGCAGTGATTAGTGAATGTGATTTTTAATACTGTGTAATGAAATGTGTCAACATTTGAAAAAGCTGCATATCTCAAGAAACTAATATTTTCCCAATGACGGATGTACACTATGACAGAATCATGCACAGGTGAAAAAAAAGCCATTAAAGGTGCAAAATAGATAGGTGGATTTTCAAAATAAAAATGTTATTTGATTCTGGCTTCAGAGGCAACATTGCAGTACATGTTAAGAAGCTGTCACTTGCTGAGTTTTGATGAAGTATCCAGGAAGAAGATTCTCAGTTATTCGAAAAGCTATTAAAATACTCCTCCCTCTTCCAACCACATATTTAGGTGAGGCCAGCTTTTCTTCCTACCCTTCAGACAAAACAGCTTAATGTAACAGAAGCAGATCTGAGATTCCAGATCTCCTATTAAGTCAGGAATGAAAGAGATTTGCCACAATGTAAAACCAAGCCAGTCTTCTCGCTTAATGTTTGCTGGTTTGGGATACAGTTATTTTTCAGGGAAAAAAAAAAAAGATTATTTTGACATAATGGGTTTATTATTGTTCCTTGGAGTTGAATTTATAAATAAATATTTTTAAGTTCTCAGTTTTAATATCTAGTACAATAAACATAAGTAGAGAAAACCCACAGTAACAAAGCTCTTCAGGCTCCTGCATCATTTTTGGTGTGTAGTGAGGTCCAGAGACCAGAGTTTGCAATTACTGCTGTAGGACTTTATTCAAACCAGTGGCTAAAAAGAGACTAACTATGGAGTAAATGAATTTATTGGGTTTGTGGGTTACCAGGCTGGAGGAAACTGGCAGTCAGAGGACAGCGAAATACTACTGTGGGCCTGGTGGGCACCCGGGCATCAGAATCACAGAAGATTCGCTGTAGAGGCGGTGGAGGGCCCCGACCGCTGGCTCTGATCCTGTCACTGCTTTGCCTGAGGGTCCACCAGAGGCGGGTTTCACTGTGCCGGTGCTGCCTCAGCCAGTGAAATGTCTGTCATGTCACTAACAGAAAAAAAAAGAGGTGGCCAACAAATTACCAGTTCTTGGCCAGCTGTCATCTCCGCCACTACAAGTTACCGAAAGAACTCTGTAGAGAGGACAAGCCAAGCAAATGTTAGTTGTTTGTCATTATTAATATTATTAATAATAATATTGTTGTTGTATAGTTGGGCTCCAGATGGGCCAGTGAAAACCCCAGCCTCTGAGCTCTGGGCTGCACCCCAGGTCTGCAGACCTCTTTTGCTTGTGGTCTAAGCCCAAAACAAGGGATCACAAAGAGGATTTGCTGGTGGTCCTGAGGGGGACCCTCTTTTGAGGAGTAGTGGAGAAAACAGTTACAGTCGTCACTGACACCTGCACAGGCCTCCCGACAGGAGCCTGTGGGACATTCGTAGTCACCGCTCCCCTAAGCCTAAAGCCTGAACTCCTTGGTTCCTTTCTCCTTTCTCCTCATCTCCTAAGGCCAAGCAGCTCTGAACAACTGAGAAGTGATGTGTAAAGAAGGCCTAGAAAACAAAAGGCAAGGAATGAGGCTCCAAGGAGAAGAACACCTCTGCCCCCCAAGCCTGGGCTCAGTGCCCACCCTGAGGCCGCGGAGAGGGAGCTCCCACACCGCAAATGAAGAAAACAGAGCCACAGAGAAGACCCATGGATTTTGTCCTAAAAGATATAATGTTCTACATAGAAATAAGAGCCTTTCATTTCTTAGTTCCTCCCATTCCTGAAAATTTTGAAATCAATCAAACCAGCAGCTTTGATTGGATTTTACTCGCGTTGTGAGGAACCAGAAAGCATTTTATTCACCAGGATTCTTGTTCAGGAAAACACAGTAGAGTTGGGAAGTTGGGAAAGAACCGTAGAAAGCCCCCTTGGACTGGTGGCGCTGCCCCAGGCTGGGGAGTTGGCTGATCCCAAGGTTTGAGAGTTGAGAATAAAAATCGCCCAGACAACAAACAAGGGAAGTTTCCTGTTTTGTCCTTGACAGGGAAAGACGAGGAAAAACAGAGCCAGAAAAGCAGAGACAGAACCCCTCAGATCTCTCCATAAATGTCATGAAATTGAAAGGGAAAAAAAAGCTCTTCTGAATATATTCTGGACTGGATAGAGTATGTGCAGACACAGGAGTCAAAAATGGTAGAGCGGGGGTGGACCACAGGCTGGGGGATCTCAGAAGTGGGCAGCAGCCTTGGGAGGATCACAAGCGTGGACCAGAGGGTCTGAGACAAGTTCACTTGGATGCCCGAGAGGCAGGAAGACTTTCCTGGACATCTGAGCCCCTCTTCCTGGGCAGCCTCGGAGGGCAGTGATTCTGTAACCCCGCATCCTGGTGTCCATTCTCTCAGATGTGGTCACACGGAGCCACTCAGGGACCCAGGCTTAGAACAGTCCTACTTCTGACTGCGCCACCATCTGGAGCGCGTGACATCTTCAGGGAAAGAGACTGAAAATTTCTCGAGGGCTCTTTTCCTGCCTTCTATGCCCATTTCATGGGCCAGAATGAATCACACAGCACCACCCGACTACAGGGGTCTTGGGTAGTGTGGGCTCCCATATCTTCAGGCAAGAAACGTGCCCCCAAGCTTGATAACCACTAACCGTGTCTGCCACATGTTCTACCCAACAGCTCTGATATTTTGGAGCTAATGGACTCCTTTGAGGATCTTATGACAGGTATGGTCCCTGTCCCAGGGAAAACACATCTGTGTGGAAACACTCAACATTTTGCATAATTGACAGGCTTTTCATGCATTTTAAACCCCATTCACTGGTCATCTGCAGATCCCTGGATCCAGGTTATGAATCCTTAGACTGAATCCACAGGCAGGTTTAGCACCTGGCAACAGACCAACAGGTGGAAAAAATACATTACAAAGTTCTGTTTTAATTTTATGTAAGAAGGAACCTATTTATGTACTTAGTTATTTGTTTTTGTCAGATCTGACATAGGACCAGATGTGTGACCAATGGATTTTCCTCTGTGTTTGTTTTTATCAGGAAAAATTTGAGGGTCTGTTCCGGACTTATGATGACTGTGTGACGTTCCAGCTATTTAAGAGTTTCAGACGTGTCCGAATAAACTTCAGCAATCCCAAATCTGCAGCCCGAGCCAGGATAGAGCTTCATGAAACCCAGTTCAGAGGGAAAAAATTAAAACTCTACTTTGCACAGGTGAGATCTTTCTTTACCAGAGTTAATCCTTTTGTCCTACCTTGTTTGTTTACTTTTTAAAAATATAAATGGAGCCCTTCCTGCTTTTCAGTTTGGTTTGCTGTTTATAATTAGTTCACTGAGGAATAAACCTATGTCATGATTCCCAGGCAGGACCGCATAGTGGTTTAGAAAGCTGTCTCTGCGGGTTGGCATCCTTGGCTCTAATCTAGACAAGCGACATATCCTCACTGGGCCTCAGTTTCCCCATCTGTAAAATGGGGATAATGACAAACTATGCTAATGTTATGAGGATTAAATGAATTATTGTTTGTCAACGTGCTCAGCATTTGGTAAATGCACAATAAATGCCAGCTAGTACTTGTAATAAGAATGCTCTGATCACAGCTACTCCTAACTTACCTGGCAGGGTTATAATAAAAGCTTAAATTATATGACAGTTTTGGTGGACTGTATACCTTTTCAGTGATCCCTATCCGTGAGAAAAAGTTACAAATCTATTGAAGTCAAATTTGTGTTTTATTTTATCCAAAAATAAAGTCCGGCTATTGCAAAAAGGGCGTGGGTAATTCTTGGCAGTGTTCATGAAGTCCACCGCAGCAGAAAATCAGTGTCCATAATGTTTCATCAGTGTCCTCACTTCATTATTAGATACTTCAATCCATCTATTATTGGTCTGTAAGCATCATTTCCACCTTTGGACTCTACAGAGTTGACCCAATGACGTGAACATAGACTTGGCTTCTTTTTAAGGCTCAGTAGCATTCCATTGTACATATATATCACATTTTCTTTATCCATTCATCTGTCAATGGATGTTTAGGTTGTTTCCACGTCTTGACTATTTGCAAAGAGTGCTACAATGAATGTAGGAATGTTAATATCACTTCAACATCCTGTTTGCAATTCTTTTGGATAAATACCCAGGAACGGAATTTTTAGATCATATGATAGTTCTATTTTTAACTTTTTGAGGAACCGCCCTTCCCATATTTTCCATATGGAAAACCCCCTGTGTTTTCCACAGTAGTTGCTCAGTTTCATTCCCACCAACAGTGTGCAAGGGTTCCAGTTCCTTCACCCCCACACCAACACTTGTCTTTTGTTTTATGATCACAGCTATTCTGACAAGTGTGAGGTGCTATCTCATTGTGATTCTGACTTGCAGTTCCCTGATGATTAGTGATGTTGAGCATTTTTCCATATACCTGTTGGCCATTTGTATGTCTTCTCTATAGACATGTCTATTCAAGGCCTTAATCCATTTTTAATCAGGTTATTGGGGTTTGTTGTTGTTTTACTACTGAGTTATAGGAACGCCTTATATATCTTGGAGACTGACCCGCTTATCAGATATACAGTTTGCAAATATATTCTCCCATTCCCTAGTCGGCTTTTCACTTTGTTGCTTATTTCCGTGGCTGTGCAGAAGCTTTTTAGTTGGATGGAGTTCCACTTGTTTAATTTTGTTTTCATCGTCTGTGCTTTTGGCGTCATATCCATGGAGTCTTTGCCAAGACCGATGTCATAAAGCTTTTACCTTATATTTTCTTTTAGGAGTTTTACAGTTTCAGGTCTTATGGTTAACTCTTTCATCCACTTTGAGTTGATTTTGGTGTGGTTTAAGATAAGGGTCCATTTCTTCTGCATGTGGATGTCCAGTTTCCCCAGCACCATTTGTTGAAGACACTCTCCTTTCCCCACTGTGTATCCTTGGGACCCCTGCTGAAGACCAGTTGACCCTATACGCATGGATTTATTTCTGAGTTCTCTTTTCTGTTCCATTAGTCAATATGCCAATATCATATTGCTTTGATTAGATAGCTTTGAAATGTATTTTAAGATTAGAAAGTGTGATGTTCTTTCCCAAGATTGATTTGAGTGTTTCTGGTCTTTCGTGGTTCCATATGAATTTTAGAATTGTTTTTTCTATTTCTGTATAAAAATGCCCTTGGGATTTTGATAGGGATTGCATTGACTCTGCAGATCACTTTGGGTAGTGTCAGCATTCTGGAATACAGGACAGTGTGGATGGACTTAGAGGACCTTATGCTAAGTGAAATAAACCACTCACAGAAAAACAAATACTGTGTGGTCCCACTTACATGGGGCATCTAATATAGTCAAATTCATAGAATCAAAGACTAGAATGGTAGTTTCCAGGGTCTAAGTGTGTGTGTAGGAGGGAAATGAGGAGTTACTAGTCAACATTCATAAAGTTCCAGTCAAGCAAAATGAAGAGAGATCTACTGTACAACACTGTACAATAAATAGTCAATAACAATGTGTCACACACTTTAAAACGTGTTAAGAGGGTAGAACTCATATTAAATGATCTTACCACAATAAAATAAAATAAAAACCAAGAAAGAGAAAAAACTTAGACTTTAGCCTCAGACTCATACTCAAACCCACCACGGCTAATAACTTGTGTGACTTGTAGAAACCTCAGTTTTCTCATTTGTTAAAACCTTACTTGGTTCTTTAAAAATGTAAAACATAAGCTTACCATCCAACCCAGTGATTCCTCTCCTGGGTGCGTATCTGAAAGAAGTGAGAACAGGTCTCAAATGAATACATGTTTGTATACACATGTTCACAACAGCACTGCTCACAATAGCCAAAGTAGAAACAACCCAAATGTCCAAAACTGGGTGAACAGATATATATAAATGGTGGTCTGTCCATTCAGTGGAATGTTATTCAGCCATAAAAAGGAGTGAAGTACTGAGACATGCTGCACCATGGAGGAATCTTGAAAACATTATGCTAAGTGAAAGACGCTAGATACAACGTATCACCTGTTTTATGAGTCCATGTTTATGAAATGTCCAGAAGAGGTAAATCCATAGAAAACAGAAAGCAGGTGAGTGGTTGCCATGGTCTGACGAGAGGCAGAAATGGTAGTAACTGTTTAATGGGTACAGGGTTTCCTTTGGGATGATAAAAATACCATAATAATAAAAACTAAATAGAAGTAGTGATTGTGCAACATTGGGAATGGATTAAATGCCACTGAAATTGTTCCCTTTAAAATGATCTAAACAACAGGTTTCTACTGTATAGCACAGGGAACTATATTCAGTATCTTATAGTCACCTATAATGAAAAAGAATATGAAAATGAATATATGTATGTATATGTTTGACTGAACTATTATGCTGCACAACAGAAATGGACACAATGTTGTAAACTGACTATAATCAAAAAAAATGGAACCATAAAAAAATGTTTTAATGGTCTAATTTCATGTTGTGTGAATATCACCTCAATTAGAAAGAAGGAGAGAGAAGGGAGAAAGATAGGAAGGAAGGAAGGAAAAACTCATGGTGGGGAGGAAGGGGGAAGGGAGGGGAGGGGGAGGAGGGGAAGCTGTGGGGACGGGCAACATCACCATCACCTGGGGACTCGTTAGCAATGCAGATCCTCAGGCCCTGCCCCCCATCGACTGACTGGCCGAGAACTCCAGGAGTGGGGCCCAGCAGTCTGCCTTAGTAAGCTTCCCAGGTAATTCTTGTGCAGCTCAAGGTTGAGAACCACTGTTTTAAGGCCCAAATAAGATAACTGAGCACATGGGGTATGGTCACAGTAATTATAATTGCAGCCTGGCCCCTTGGTTCATCCGTCACAGGCTAAAAGCGGCGAGACTCTGCATCTTAGTGAAACAACATGGCCCCTCCGAGGCCAGAATGAATAATGTGTCTTCATTCCTCCTCTGTTTGAAAGGTTCAGACTCCAGAGACAGACGGAGACAAACTGCACCTGGCTCCGCCGCAGCCCGCCAAACAGTTCCTCATCTCGCCCCCCGCCTCTCCTCCCGTCGGCTGGCAGCCCATCAGCGATGCCACGCCGGTCCTCAACTACGACCTCCTCTATGCTGTGGCCAAACTAGGACCAGGTAAGCCCTGCGGCCCTCCCGCAGCATACGCATTTGTCAGCAACCCGGAAAAGCCAAACAGGATTAACAGCCCTGAAATCCTGGGTTCACGGTAACATCTGCTTTTCTAATGGATTTATTGCTCTATGTGGACAGCAAGGGGAATGCCGAGGGAAAATGCAGCGTCAGACTTTGTCCCTGTTCGAAAGCAGCCCAGGAACTGGCACTCACACGCCAGTCCGTGCAACTTCCAGATTGCTAGGCAGGCATTTTAGGATTGCCAAGTGCTACCTGATTCTTCTCTCCAGACCATAGGGACATCTTTTCCTCAGAACAAGCTGGCACAAGGCACCTATGCCGTGCAAGCTTGCTTTCTGCTGCCACGGGTGTGCCCAGGAACCCTCTGCTACAGAGGGCCTGAGAGGCTTCACCTTGGCCTCTCAGGCCCCAAGAAGTCAATCACAACAGGCTCTAACTTTAGAAAAAGCTACGGTCATTTTGTTACAGCGTTGGTCAGCGTAGCTTGGACACTGTCATGTTCACTGCAGCGCAATATTCCACGGGGTGAGTCCAGAACCACTCTGTGCTCACCACCCTCCTGCTGATGGACATTTAGATGGCTTCCCGTTTCCTGTCATTATGGGCAGAGCCACAGTTAACATTCTCGTGCCCAGCTCCTATGTACTTGTCCAAAATTTCTTTATGTTTTATACCTAGAGGTGATACTGTCCACAGTTTCAGCAGATGGTGCCACCTTGCCCTCCAGTGTTTTTCCTATATTACAACAGGAGGGGACGTGGTGTAAAGCTGGGGGCCCAAACCAGGTGACAGCAGAGGTGTTAGGCACCAAAGGTCCAAGATGAATAATGGCCATTGTGTTTGCCTTCTCTGTTGGTTCTCCTGGAGGGAGAGGGGGCTGACCGCACCCCAGGAGATTCTCATTTACTTGGTTTGGGTCAAATCATGAACGGTATTTTCTAAAATTTCCCCAGGTGATTGTGATGTGCAGATGAGCTCAAGAACCACTGGTAGCAATGCCAAATGCCAGGGGTGATAAGTTAATAATGAGTTCTTACCAGTATTTCTTACTGTAGTCAGGAAAACATTTGGATCAGCATCTCCCACCCCAGAAATCTGCAGTTTTAATAAGCACGCATGTTGATTCTCACATATACTGAGATTTCAGGCTCCTTGGTGTGACGCCAACCCACTGTCCTGGATCACCCAGACTTGGGTTCCTGGGAACTTGTGATGCTAAAACCAGGAGATTCCCAAGCAGTTCAGGAAAAGCTGGTCATCCTACTGGGTCTTCAGGTTGGGATGAGGCTGATTGATTAATGAGTACACCCTGCAAGAGAATTACTGGCTGTCCCATGTGTGGCCTTAAATTACAGCACTTTCAAGAGCAAGGGCGTTGGGGGGGTTCTTTGTAATTGCCATCCAGTCACTCTGCTTCTAGGGCCATTTAAAATGGCCATGGGTTTCACCATCGAGAGCCATTATGAGAAGCACTACTAAGGTGGTGATTAAAAAAGCAACAGAATAATAAGGGAGTTGCTTGTGAAGTGTGGCTTCCTTGAAAGTCTAATCCACATACAGGAATTCTGAGCTTACGCGCTTCCATGCAAAGAGAGCCACGTGTGTGATATGTGCAGAGGTTGTTGAGTGTATAAAATAAGTCAGGTCTGCTCAGGTCAAGCCTTGTGACCCAGTTCCCCTAGGAACTCAGGACAGCGGGTGAGCACAGCCCTAAAAAGGACCGATGAGAGCGCAGTCCTTGGAGCTGCTGGTTTGAGTCCCAAGCACAGATATTAATGAGGTATGAACAAGGCCACAGCTGAACACCTTGTATGGCTGTTTCAAATGTCAGCAAACAGAGCTCTACATAGAATCATTAATGTCTTGGCTAGAGAGCCTAGCAGTCACTGGCCGACTTGCACTTTACAGGAGGGGAAATCAAGGCCCAGGGATGGGGGAGCGGGAATGACTTGCCAAAAACAGGGCCAGGGCTCTTCCTACCTCACTCTTCATAAAGGAGGCTCAGGCTCAGACAGACTTTCAGATCCCAGATGGCCTCTGGTCCACTCACTTGGAGTCTGTAATCCAGTAAATTCAAATCGTTTTTCTATCCAGAGCCAGAATGAAAATTTATTTACTTTTAATGGCCACAAAGCCTGACTCAAAGACAAGATAAGGTCTGGAGGGCACTGCGGGGGACGGGTGTGACCGAGGCGGGAGGAGTGGATACAGTGGGAACTAGACCTCAGAAGGGATGTCACAGCCTGGTACAGAGGAGGCGGCAAGTAAGAAGGAAACGGTCTTAAAGAGCCAGAAAAAGATGGAGTTCTTTTTAGAGTTGTGAATAATTTATCAATTGTTAAAAATGTGTGCCTTGAAAAACAAACTTATGGTTACCAAAGGGGAAAGGGGGTGGGAGAGGGATAAATTAGGAGTTTGGGATAGCAGATACAAACTACTGTATATAAAATAGATAAACAACAAGGCCCTACTGTATAGCACAGGGAACTATATTCAATACCTCATAATGCCCTATAGTTTAAAGAATATGAAAAGGAATATATTTATATACACACACATGTATATATGTATATACACATGTGTATACATGAATCACTATGCTGTACACCAGAAATTAGCACAACATTGTAAATCAGCTATACTGCAGAGAGGTGAACGCCCTTCCCCAAGGTGACACAGCTGGCTGGGAGCAGAAACCAGTGTCAGCCCTGGCTCTTCTAACCACCATTTAGCCAGATCCAATGGCCTTCTGTTAAGGATCCTGGCTGCCTGGGTGGGCTTGAGGCCGGCTCTGCTAGGACACAGGCAGAACATTTATCCCAACCCATTGACAATCATCTCTAACACCCCTATAACTTCCAGAAAGCCTAACCCCGGGTCTGGGTAAGTGTGCAAATGAAGATCTGTGTGCTGTGTGTGTAAGGAAGGTCTCCTGCTCTTCCCGGATGACTGATGCTGTGTCCCGTGGAACAGCTGCAGTTTGGCTGTCTTCTCTTGATGTATCTCTCTCTCCATTCCTTGCCAGCAGTTTGAGGCTGTTTCTCTTTATTTAGTTATCCATTCGTCCTTTTCCGGTATCCCTGAAGCTTCTACACCCCACACAGATGAATGATTTATATCCAACAACTAAGTTGAAAATATCACAGAGGTTATAGAGGAGGCTGGGGCCTCTGGCGGCTGTTTCAGCTCCAGTGATGAGACAGTGGGGCCCCGCCCTGCATCCCCTCACCTGCATCTCTGCCCCCTCACCCCCAACCAGGTGCCAGGGCCGGGAATTACTCCTTCAGTCTCCTTCTGACCTGACTCGTTCCACAAAAGCTCACTTCTCCTTGTGGTTAATTTTCTATCATTCAGCTTTCTGTCTTCCCTGCTTTTGGAGGGGAGAAGGCATGTTTTTTTCATTCTGGTATTCCCAGTGCCTGATAGTTTGCACATAGAAGATGCTCATTAAACACTGAATGAATGAATGAATGAATGAATGTGTGAAGATATCAGAGCTATTAGCCCTAGAGATAATTTCTTCACTGGCAAGTTGTTGCTGTCTTATGGCTTTAGCCAGACTGAGTCAGACAGCACTAAATGAATATTTTTTCCACCAAAAGGACTCTGAGCATTTCCACTTGGGAAAAAAAAAATGACTTAGTAAAATTCACTTTTAATCCTTAGGCAGAATCATTTCAGTAACAAATTATAAGTCATTCCATGTTAAGGGATGGCTACCTCAGTTCCAGGAATAGAGAAATAAATTAGAATGGGAACAGAGAAAAGCAACTTAGATGATCAAAGGAGAGGAGTTTTGCTTCCTTTGGAGGAGTGACTAATGGTGCTAAATTGGTTGAGCTGAGTGACTGAGAAGGGATGCAGAAATCTAAGGATGCTGAGGAAGAGCAAGTCTAAAGAAAGAGCAGCTCAGAGCCGGGATCCAGGGTGAGATGGTACTCCGGTCTGGGATCACTTTGGTAGACGCAGGGGCTTGTTGGAGCTTTGACACATGTAGCTGCCCATGGAAATGCAGTGACGTGGGTCATCACGACCCTTTCATGCAGGGTAAACGAGAGCGTGAGGACACAGGCCTCAGCTCAGACAGGAGGGGGCAAGACAGCACCTTGTTCTTGAAGAAAGGAGCACCAGTGACCCTCTTCCAGAGAGGACAACTCAGGCCCCCTGGAACTTCTAAAGAGGCCCACGAAACAAGCATGGCTAGAAAATGCAGCCACAGAGGAACCACGATGAAGCCCGAGCCTGTGGGTTTCCTTTGAAACCCTTAGTGGGATGTGACAACAGGAGACCAGAGTCACCTAACTGGTGAAGCATCTCTCCATTCTGTTTATTATCATGAGAATAAGTGCATGGTCTGCAAAATATGAGAGGCACGATTCCAAACATTTTTCATGACTGTATATTCTGGTTTTGATCCAGAAAGTAAGGAAAATAGATATTAGGGGGAAAATGTAAATGGAAGCAATGGCTAAAGCTTACATACAGCACTTAATATATGTCCGGCGTTGTGTTAAACAGCTTACTATATAGATGATCTCATTT
The DNA here is from genome assembly GCF_036321535.1 of Camelus dromedarius. Classification (NCBI taxonomy): domain Eukaryota; kingdom Metazoa; phylum Chordata; class Mammalia; order Artiodactyla; family Camelidae; genus Camelus; species Camelus dromedarius. The sequence goes on along the minus strand of NC_087454.1, from coordinate 30,859,752 downwards.
AATGCTTACTGCGACTCCAGGAGACAGGTGTTACTCTCCTCATTTGTACAGCTGGGGCATGTGAGGCACAGGGTGGTTAAGGAATTTGCCTAAGGCTACACAGCTAGTAAGTTAAAATGGTCCCTCTGCCCCTGGGAAGAAACAGAAAGGATTAATGGAGCCAGCACCCTTGCCCTTGAAAGGTGGAAGGTCTGAGAAACCAGATAGATTTCTTAAAGAACAAAATTAATTTCTCCAGAAGAAGTTCAAGATTGTTGCAAAAGAATGTTTTAAAAATACAAAACACCTTAGACATTCTGTCCCTCCAGATTGCGTTTCTCTGCTTATTGGCATCTCGGAAAACAGATCCACTGCATTGGTTCCTTTAAGTTTGACTCTTTTCCTCTAGTATCAAGCAGGACATGTGGATCAGAATTTGCCATCCTCTGCTGTTTAAAGGACAGGTCTCTCCCCTATAAAACAGAAGCTTTCTGCATTTATATCAGTCCCCCGGTGAATTTAGAGAAGCCCACCGTTTAACAATGATCTGGACAAAATAAGATGAGCTTTGACCTAGTGGAGAATGAATTGGATATTCACTTTTGTTTATTTCATAATGCCCATTGTTCCAGGCTCCAGAAAGACTATAGTGCTGTGTTCTTTGTGGATGTAAAACAAAATAGGAAAAACAAAACTCAGCCCAGCAAAGCAGCTTATCTGTGCTCGTCAGCAAAATAGCATAATGGAGATGCCCGTGGCAGTAGATGGGTGGTAAATCATAGATGGGACGTGAAATGCCGGCCTATTCTGCTCTCTAGGATGGCTCTGGAAGGTCAAGTTCATTGTCACTGGAAATGCCTGCAGGGAGAGAGATGAAAAGTCATTGTCTGTTCCCCTTTTTCCTCCTATTTTTAGCTCTTGCTAGGGAGATCAGTTTTAGTTAACTGCAAAGGAGGGCTTAAAATGGCACTGGAGTTTCAAGTTGCGTACATCTGCTATATTTAGATTTTTTTTTCCAAATTCTTCTCTATCAAAACATGCCAGAGTAAAGCAGTTTTGCTGGTTTGCTGCTCAGTATACATTGTTTCCCCCAAATGGAAAATAGATTTCATTAATTCGTGTCACTTATAAGGAAGAAACATTTTCCATTCCAGGCTCATTGACTGAAAGGTAGAGAAAATTCCATTTTTAAAATATAGATGAACACCTATATTTGGGATGCCTGTGGTATGACCAGTTATATAAGCCCCGGTTCTTGTCTGACAATTGCTATATTCTGATCACAGACATAAAAAGCAAATAAAACAGCCAGTCCCAGTATCCAGTGCAGTCTCTGTGCGTCACTGCCCGCCCGAGGGACGCAGATTCGTAAGCCCGGAACATACACTCCTAGTTTTCTACCCCTTTTGGAAGAATTTTCCCTGGGGGTGGAAATGTTAAAAGGGCGTTTCTTCTTAGCATTATACTTCACAGTTATCTTCAGTCAGTATTGAGTAGTAATATGAAGCATTTCCTTTACTTATTTCACAAGTGAAATAAGCACGTTGTAGAGAAATTGGCACAACCAAAATACGGGCACAGGTGTGCGTGCGCGCGGTCGTGCGCATCCCCACAGCTGTTCCCGGAGCCCGGCCCCTAATACCGGGAAAGGTGGAACAGAGTGATCACTCGCACAGAGGACAACCTTCTGAGTCTGTGGCCAAGCGCACAGAGAGCCCGTCCACACCGCTCTTCCCTTCCGCGCGTCTGTGCTGTCCTCTCGCTCCGGAGCACCAGCACCACATTGCAGCCTTCAGAGACCGCATCTCCCTCCTCTCTCTGTGTCTTCCCACCCATCTCCCTCTGTGGTTCCGTTGGTTCCTTACCTCCCTTCTAAGTGGTTGTCTCAACCACTAATTCAGGTCCTCAATCTGTTGTCCCCATGGCGTCCTTTAGGTCCTAACTGACTTAGGAGGGAGTGAAGATAAATAGTCCCTTTAGCTAGTCCTAGAGGAAAACCTCAAAGAGAAGCAAACTCTTCTCTTTTTTTTAATTGAAGTATGGTTGATTTACATTATATTAATTTCAGGTGTACAGCATAGCAATTCAGTTTTTTATAGGTTATATTCCATTAAAAGTTATTACAAACTAATGGCTCTAATTCCCTATGCTGTTCAATATGTCCTTGTTACTTATCTCTTTCATACACAGTAGTTTGTATTCTTAATCCCCCACCCCTATGTTTTTTCTCCCCTTTTCCTTCTCCCCACTGGCATCTACTAGTTGGTTCTCTGTATCTGTGAGTTGGTTTCTGTTCTGTTATATTCATTTGTTTTATTTTTTAGATTCCACATATAAGTGATATCATGTAGTATTTGTCTTTCTCTGTTTTATTTCACTAAGCATAGTATTTTCTGGGTCTATCTACATTGCTGAAAATGGCAGAATTTCATTCTTGTTTATGGCTGGGTAATATTTCATTGTGTGTGTGTGTGTGTGTGTGTGTGTGTGTGTGTGTGTGTACACCACATCTTTGATGAGCATTGGATTGCTTCCAAATCTTGGCTATTGGAGATAATGCTGCTGTGAACATTGGGGTGCATGTATCTTTTCAAATTAGTGTTTTCATTTTTTCCGGATAAACACCCAGGAGTGGAATTGCTGGATCACGTGGTAGTTCTAGCTTTAGTTCTTTGAGGAACCTCCATGCTGTTTTCCATAGTGGCGGCACCAATTTACATCCCCACCAATAGTATTCAAGGTTTCCCTTTCCTCCACATCCTCACCAGTATTTGTTATTTGTAAGAAATGTAACTTTTTGATGATCAGTGGAGGTGAGTGAGGAAGAAGACCTCTGACCACTCACGTCCATCTTCTTGTCCTGACGTGCACTTATCCCAGACCTACTGCGGCAGGGAAGTCCGTGCGCAGCCCTGATGTCTTTTCTGTGGTGGTGGTGGTGGTGGTTTACCTGGACTTGTTCTCAGAACTGCCAGTGAAATAGTTGGGTTGGTCTGTGCTTTGCTTTAGACCCTATGCCACCCAGGCTTCGAGGGCATCCTTTGACAGAAGCAGCTGCTATAGAAAGAAAAGGGACAGAGTTGCTGCTGAGTGATCCGCCCTGCCCTCGAGTCTGCCCACAGCAGTTTCCTCCCAGGTCTACCCAAGTTAAGTATGAGCTCGTGGAATCACTGAGGAATCAGAGAGAAAAAATTTGCAAAGGACTTCCCTCTCTGTAATATTTCTTCCTCCCTGGAACATTTCTTCCTCCCTAGAATTTTTTTTTTTTTTAATCCTGAATCCCTCTTTCCACTTCTACTTAGAAAATCAATCCTTTCTCCACGCTCAGACTGACCTTGTGAACAGGCAGCTACCAAATAGCTGTCCGTATGGACCTAGCGGTCCCTCCACCCTAGATCATCCCCTTTTTTTATTTCACAGCTGTCAGTGAAGCTCCAACGTGAAGAGAGAGGAGGAGGATGGAAACTCAGGATATGTGTTTGAATCCAGGCTCCACCTTTTATTAGCTGTGTGACTCTGAGCAACTTTCTTAACATTTCTGTGCCTTGGCTTCCTCAACAGTAAAACCAGATTGTTGGGAACATGGAATGAGATAATCCATGTACATCTCTATGTCCGGTCCTGGACATAGTAACTGCTCAGTGTGTGTTACCTACTTATGGTCACTTGATTTGCAAGCCACATCTTAGTCTCCTCCTAAAATGTGAGTGCCTATGCTAAGCTCTCAGCTCAGTGTTTCTCAGTGTGATATTTTGGAACCGACAAGCCTACAGATTGTAGTACATTTAGCATCTCAGGGGCCTCACCTACTAAATACCCTACCCAGTCCTTATGACAACCAAAAAAAAAAAATTCCCATCACATTTCCAGACACCACTGGGAGTTTCGCCCCCTTGATGAAGGAGCACGTTAATTAATTACACTTCTGTGGTATTTAAAGGTGGCAAAGAGCCATCAGAGACATAGAGGCAAGGAGTGCCTAGTAAGGGGTCAGGTCCCAGTGTGGAAGCAGGAGCACGAGCAGAAGCATGAGGGGAAAACAGTGCAGAGATGCTTCACCTGCTCCCGCCCCCTTCCCAGACACAGACACACACTCCCTTTCCTCCCCTTGGAAAAACAGGGGAAGAAAAGATTGTAGCAGATAACTTCAAAGTACTGTTAAATAGCATATCTCCATGCCCTGGGGACGGGGTGCAGCTTTGGGAAACTTCCTGATGGTTTTCACTATAACTCAGTCCTTCTACTGAGGAATGCTTTGGGCCCCAAACCAAACCAGGATCTGCCCTGCCAGGACTGAGAGAGGGTTCAAAGTCGCAGTAAGCTCAAATACAGGCCAGTGCCTGGGTGGACGGAGGGAGGTGCAGGTCAGCCGTCACCCCTGCCCTCCCCACCTCCCCCGCCTGAGAGCCGACCAGGGCCAGGCGTCTGTCTCCACAGTTGACAAGGGAGTGGGAAGCCGCCCCTCCCTGCCAAATTCTATCAAGTCCTAACTCTAACACTTGAAAGAAAAGGAAATCCAAACTTTCAAACACATTTCAAGTCATTCTGAACCCTTCCCTCAATCTCTGTGTTCAATCTCCCCAACGGGCAGCATGTTTAGTAAAAATAACCCATATGGAAGTTCAGTTTTACCTATTCCAGAGATCAGGACTGATACTCCCTACTTCCTCTTGAAAAAAAATCACATTTACAATAAAAAAAATATGGCAAGTGGGGGCTTACAGTGTCTTTTAAACATGAGCCAGCCTGAAATGATTTTCCTATTGGAATTTTCGTTCTTCTTAATTCAATGTAAGGGGCTCTTAATCCAGACTGAAGCGTAGCCCTCAGCACACGATGCACATGGCTCTGCATGCAAGGGTCCTGCTGGAGAGGCTCTTGGCACTTGCCTTGAGAAGCCATCGCCCATTCTTAAAATTCAGCGTGGATTAATAACTGACACTAACCTTTCCCTGTTTGGTTCCGGACTCGCTGAGTGTTAAATAAGAAGTAAGACAGATGAGATCAATAACGCCAGCTTGGTTTCTGATTAAAGGTGGAAGCCGAGAAGGCGGCTGCGGTGAGCTTCAGCCAGGGCTTCCCAGAACTGAAATTCGGAGCCATGCGGCCTCATTCTCCCTCTGTTACAGAGACGGAAAATGTCTGGCTGCTCCGCAGGGCAGAGTCTTTTCTGCTGGGCTCAGCACGTGGCTGAGAGCAGAGCAGAGCCCTTTGTAGGCCAGGATGGATCAAGAGAAAGACGCTGGAGGGTGAGCTGGCATTTCCAGTTTCCTGTCCCTGCAGGTACCTGAGGGATGTCACTCCTCTTGCCCTGAAGAGGAGTAGGAGAGAGGCTGGGAGGGGGTCCCAGTGATGTGCGAATGGAGCTCCCTCCCCTTGGGAGGAGCCATGGGAACTGGAGAAGTATCCACTGTAACAGAGCACGTGAGCAGGGAAGAAAAGAGGGAAAAACACCGAAGGCAATTCGCTCCAACTCAATAGTAGTGGTTTAGTTTGCTTTGGAACAGAGCCTTTATATGACCTGTGCCCCACTTATCAACTATTGCATAACAAGCTACCCCAAAACCAAGGGCCTGAAACATCGAGTCATTTACTTGGCTCACGGTTTTGCTATTTGAGCAGGGCTCGGGGGGACACCTTGGCTCTGCTTCCTGCAGTGTCGCTGCCCGCTCAGCCGGGGACTTCCGAGATGGTTCACTCGAAACCATCTGTTGGCTGGTGTGGCCGTTGGCTGGGAGCTCAGCGAGGCCATGGCTACTCTCGGGCGGTGGAGGGGGAGGCTCTTCTTGGGCTGTTTGGGCTTCCTCACAACATGGAGGCGAGGTTCCAAGAGGGAGCAGCCTGGCAGAGCAAGGTGGAAGTGCCTGGCCTTTCTGTGACCGACCTCAGAAGTCACACTGTTTACATCTGCCGTGGTGCATAGGCAGTCATAAAGGTCTGCCCAGATTTTAGGGGAAGGAACAAAGTGGGAGCAGTCCTCAGTGGAGGAGGGGCAGAGTTCTAGAAGAGTAATGAGGAGCAGGAAATATGCCCATCGTTGCAAAACACAGTCAGTCTGCTCCAACACATAACTTTCCTGTTGAGAATTCATCTTTACTGTGAGTTAGTTAAAACAAGAAGAAATCCCACAGGATCTTTTTTTTCTGGAGTTCAAAGCTACCGTGAGAGGCGCAGATTAACTCAGTCTACAGTTTATAGTCCCTTTATTTTTATAACTTATCAAGTGTTGTCTTCAAAAAGGATTCACTGTCAAGGAGACCCTACCTAGAATAACTAGCAGTTGGCCAAAACAAAAAGAGGCAAAATGTAGAAGGAATTAAGAGTCTAACTTAATAGCTTAATAGCTAGAGAACAAAGAGTCACTGAAAACGTGAGTTGCTGTCAAAGTAGGTGAAAAGCACAAGTTACAACTAGGCTTCCTTTCAGGGGAGTCTCTTGTGGGATCTGAAAACAGTGGGACTCATGAGAGGCAGGGCTGGACAGTGACTGTGCACACAGGCTTTGAAGTCTTGAGTTCGAATCTTGGCTCCGTCACTTACTACGTGTGATCTCAATGTCCTCCCGCGTCATCGAGACATTATGAAACCGGGGGAGGGTATAGCTCAGTGGCAGAGCACATGCTTAGCATGCACGAGGTCCTGGGTTCAATCCCCAGTACCTCCATTAAAAAAATAATAATAAAAAAAATTTTAAATTAAAAAATAAATTAAAATATAAAAACTAAACATTATGAAACCCACAGTACAGAGCTGTCGTCCATAATTAAATATTCAGTTTACTTGAAGTACTCAGAGCTGTGTCAGGCGCTTACTAAGTGCTCAGGAAACAGCTGCTGTTGTGTTTCAGGTGGGTGGCAAGTGTCGGCGATGCCCTCTGTGTCCTGGCACCGAGAGCTTGCCGGAAAGAGGACAAACGCCTGCCCTTAGGTAGTTTTCAGCTGTGTTGAAAAGCTAAAACTTACACAGATTCAACTGTAGGAGAAAAATGTACGTGGGAGTGTGTACCGGACGTTACACAGGTACGTCATCCATAGCCAAGCTGGACGCCGTCCACCAATCAGTAATGTATCTATTGGTCTCAGACATGCACCCTGAGCTGCAGCAATCACAAAAGAAGTGTGAGTCCTAACTTGAGTGGTTTGGCGTATAAGGCGTCCCCAGACAAAATAACTAATGAGTCACACAAAAGGTGCTATCATATAAACGAGTCATTCACGCTGTCCCAGAAAAAGGAAAATCAGAGACCTGATTGAAAAGCCAACTTGAGATGTTCCTTCTCACAGCCATAGAGGTATGGAAGTGCTTAGGAGGTGGGAGGAAACGGGGGAGAAACTTACCAAGGTGGGGAGCAGTGGTTACAGGGAAAAGGTCGTTCAGCTTTGAGGACCGGAACGCACAATGCCCAGCTGTTCATTTGAACCATGGGACTCAGCGGGTCGTCATCCATGCCTCGTCACTCTTAATAGCAGGTACTCCACCTCCAAGTCAAAGCTCTTGGCGATTATTCAGCTGCTTAATTCTGTAACTGTCGTGTAGTGTGACCAGATTCTTTCATCAGATTGAAAACTGGAAATTATTTTGGAAGCAGCAGTGACCAAAAGACTACCACCTTGAATAATCATATCATGCCTCTCGGGAAGGCTCGATAAAATATTGGTTACGTATTTTTTTGGTACCATCCCAGGAATGTGGTGGTTGTTCCCATTTTACTGATGAGGAAAACTGAGGCTGAGAACTGTGACGTACCTCTCAAGGTCACGTTGCTAGTACTCGAGAAGGTGAAGTCTCCAAATGTTGTATTTAGGAAGCTTGTTCTAGCAACGAAGATTAGCTCCTGTGGTGTGGAAACCAGCTAGGAGTCCTCTGGGTGGGAGTCAGTGAGCCTGGAGAGGATCCTTACAAGCAGGGTGTGTTGAGGGCGCACGCGGAGAAATGTTTCAAAACAACATTCAGCAGTGGTGGATGATGAACTACAGTGGAGGAAAGAGAAGATTCAAGGGTGCCCAGCTCCAAGGAGTCGTACCGAGAAGGCTGGAAGGATGAGGGCGGCTCTAAGAGGAATGTGACAGCTGGGAAGGAGACCTAGACTGACTGGGAGAAAAGTAATTCCATGTTAGATACGTGAGTTTGGAAAATAGCAGCAAACTTACGTAGAGACGTCAGTAAACTGAAATGTGGGCGAGATCAGGCCTGGGTACGTAGCTCCTTGCAGAGACAGGAATGGGGAGCACATGTTGTCCCAGAGAAAGGATCTTCCAAGAAGGAGAGCAGTGAGGCTGAGGGAGAAAGCAGTCCTTTGCCTCACTCCTGCTAGACCTCGCTGTGTTTTGGAAGCCTCCAGCACAGGGTTCCATCTCTTCCTTGGCAGAACTCAGACAAGAAGTCGTCCAAGGAGGCAGCCACGTTTTAGGAAGGTTTCCCTTTAGGAGTCTAAGCAGTCCCACCTCTGCTTCAATACACAGCTCAAGCTGTGTGTCCTCCCCCTGCCCTTACCTCGTCTGCATTATGCTGATTTTTATAAACCGTGTGTAATTACACTGATTTGTTTAGAGAGAATTCAAGAAGAGATCAAATCATGGCTCATAAGTCAAAGGAGGTGTGATGGAGAACTTCCAGAGACACTCAGACCCCCAGTCACGCACCCACTCCTCTGCGATTGTACCGGGACCAAGTCACCACGGCCCCCAGCCCCCTGGGCAGCACAGGGACCTGACTCCTCCCCCCTGAGAACAGGGAGCAGCCCACGGGCACCTCCGCTTCCCCCAGACTTTCAGGAATCGGGACATTGTGACCTGTCTCCATTCACCTGGGAAAGAGGATACAGAACTCTGGTGTCTATTTTGAACAAACCCCTGTCAGTTGCAAAGGCCTGAATGAGAACCGAACTTGTGACCACGTGCCAGAGGATTCTGCATTTGCTTGGCTGGAACTTTGTTCCATGGAGGGAGGTGGAAAAGCCTGATGGGTGCATTTTCAGAGAGCTTTTGGTCCCGGCCTCGTTTCTGCCCACGGGGAAAGGACAGTTTAGTACAGACGAGAGGAGTGAGAATGTGACGGCTGAGCCTGGGCCTGTCCTTGAACAGACCTGCTGGTCTGCCTGGCTGGGCTCCCTGCACCGTGGAAGGACCTGCCCCGCCCTGTGCAGCTAAGATGGTCCTTGTCACCTGCTGAGCCCTGTTGATCCCCTTGCAGGGTGACAGCACTGACGTCAGCCTTCACGGTAGAGGAATTAGCTGAAGCCCAAAGGGAAAGAGCAGCCCAAAACAGAAAAATTCAATCCAGCCAGACCAAGCTGTTTGTTTTTATCCTGTGGGCTCTCAGCAGCTGTGTGGCTTTGCTGGATTTTGATAGTAAGAAAAAGTTTCCAAAAATAGAACAGTGAAATGTCAGCGTTAATGGGATCACAGCAGTAAAATAGCTCTATGACCAAGCGATCGTCGTGGAAGTTGCCCAGCCCAGGATGGCCCCCTGTGCCTGAGGCACACCTAGTCTGGGAGGAGAACGTCTACTTTTGAAGCTATTAACACATTGCAACTGGAGGTGTCTTTGAGGAAATGTTCTTTATCCAAGCCACGGCAAAGAAAGGGTTTCATCAAAAGGCTAGCTTCATTATGTATATTTTATTCTTATTTTTTTAAAAAGCTAGCTTCTTTCCAACAGATGCAGAAAAGGGCAGCATCTGGTCAGTCTGCTGGCCAGGGTCCCTGCTGTCACCGTTGTCACTCCTGGGCCCCACGGTCTCCACTGTCACTCTGCTGTGGCAGATTCTTACCTGACATCCCTACATCAAAGGATGAGAGGCCGCCACCCACTTCATCCCTGCATCTCAACCAACAGGGCAACGGACAGGGCCACGGGGCCCCTCATGTGCCTGCAAAAGGCGCTTCTTCTCCAAATGTGAAAACTTCAAAGAAATTCTATACAGAAAAACAAGAATCACACCATCTGATTACTCAGAAATTGTTTCTTTCTCTGTCTTTGTCAAAACTGTCTCTCAACCAGAATGGCAAAGCTTTCCTCAAAGAAAGAGAAAATTAGTAACTCTGGGTACAGTGAACTCAATCACTGTCTTTGGGATTTGCTGTTCTCCCAGAAACAAAGATGAGAAGGCCGAAGATCAGTTAGCCCTGGGGCTGGGAGGGGCTGCAGAGCTGATCTGGGATGCCTCACTGCTTCTCCCAGCTGCATCCTCAGTGTCCCTCCCTCCACTACCTGCACTAGCATCCTTTTCCAATGAACAATTATGATGCAGGATGGAGGAAGGGAGGGGCAGGTTATTCACATGCTAGCATCCCCACAGGACCGCGGCCCCCCGCCTGTCACATCAAGCCGTGTAACAGTGGCCACCCGGACGCTGAAGCACAGAGAAGCACCTGGGCGTGCTGGGTACCAAAGTAGGCGTCGCTGCCTCTGAATTTGCAGGGATGCATCCCCATGCTGGTAAACTCTGTTTTCAGCAAGCGCCCCCAGTAAACTGTCAGGTGCTTGGAAGCCACTGCTCAAAGATGCCACGAGCCAGGTCTGCCCACCTGTCGCCCGGAACCTCAGATGAAGAGCAGCTTCACGTCACTTGCTCTCCTGAGCAACGTCAAGTGGTTCTTCTCTCTTGGGATTTGGATAAAAAACACAGACTGCTTTAAGGAGAACAAAACAGACCCAGTTCAGCGAGCTGTGGGCAGTGTCTACACACATAGCACAACTACAAGTGCGTGTCGCACAGTAACTGCGGCGTGGGTTACGGCGGCATTAGATCTGTGCAGACCGTCGATCTCCGCTTTCCAGTGAGGAGGCAAAGCCTCGCATGAGGGACTCAAACAGGGTTCTCCTTCCTGCTTCTGCTCCGTGTCCCTGTGTCTGTCCCTCTCCGCTCCTGAATGCAAACCGGTCCTGAGGGCTCACTGTGCCAGAGATTTCAACCTTGTCGACACATCTCTCTACCTACGACTTCACACAATCTAGACTTTAAATTATTGAGTCTTTATGGCCACATTTCTCTGGCTCTGGCTAGTTCTCTCCCTCTCTGCTGCCGCCAAGATCAGGGATGTGCTGGAGGTGTCACGCTCTGCTCCTGGGGACGGTCCGCTGTCCTCATCCAGGAAAGCCTTTGCCTTACACACCAGGACGTCGAGCAGGGTCCAGCAGAGGCCTGTCTGACGCATAACAGAGAGAGGACACTCTGAGCAGGATGTGGCTGCACTCATCCACTAGGGCTGCCGTAACTGAGCACCACAAACTGGGCAGCTTAAACGACAAAAACGTATGGCCTCATGTTCTGGATGGTGGACGTCGGCGATCAAGGCATCAACAGGGCCACGCTCCCTCTGGAGACGCCCGGGGAGGATCTGTGCCAGGCTTCTCCTGTAGCTTTGGTAGTTGTTTGGCTTGGTCAGCAGAACTCCAGTCCTCACGTGGGTTCTCCATGTGTGACTGCACTGCTGCGTCCTAATTTCCCCTTTTTATAAGGACACTGGTCATTTTGAAGTAGGGCCCACCCTCATGGCCTCATTTGAACTTACTCATCTGTGGAGACCCTACTTCCAAATAAAGTCACAGTCATAGGCACTCGGGATTAGGGCTTCAGCATCTTGGAGGGGGGCACGGGGGACACAATTCAACCCATAATGATGGCTGACTCCAAACACATCCTTCCCAGCATCACGTAGAAGAGGTCTGGTGCTTTATTGCATTATCAGTGTTCCTCGTTCCCTAACGTCAGCACAGGATCTAAAACTGTGCCTTGCAAGCATTTGATATTTGCACCACTGATGCTTACCAAGGTGTGCACAACGCAGGTAAATACCACCGTAGCACTGGAACTGACAGCCCTGGCTCTGGCCATCCAGAAGGGACACTTTCCCCTGCAGGCTGCGGATCACAGGCAAGATTCCTGGACTGAGTGGTGTCTGGCTTTTATCCTGGAGGGAGGTCAGGATTTAGGGAACCAGGTGAGACTCTGCCACATAAAAGTAGCTAATGTGCTGGGTATAGAAATATGGCTGTCACGATTGGTGAGAGATTTTTTTGTCCTAGTCTGAAAAATGAGGACTTGATCTGGCAAGACTCCGAGAGTCAGTGACCAGGAGGGTGTCTGGGAGACACTGCGTTCAGGTGTTTCCCATTCACGAAGGATGGGAAGTGAAGGACAGGTGTCGGGGGAAGATTAGGGTAAGTGCGTCAGCAGCTCAGTCAGGAAGTGACCAGCATGCAGCACGGGAAGGCCCCCTGCACCTGCCCACCTCCTGGGCATCTTCTGCTTGTCTTTTAGACCCAAGCCAGCTTGTCTCCTCCCCTAGGAAGCCTTTCAGAGCTACTTGCGCCTTACAATTTGGTACCATCGTCCTTGACATAATTGCCACTCCAGTGCTTACCATAGTGTTTTGTGACCCTTCCTGTTTCCACATGCCATCATCTTTTGTAAAAGACACACCTAGTTTTTTTTTTTTTCATTGTGCCTGGTATCCTTTATGCCCTGCAATGGGCCAGACCAGGGAGATGCTCCTAATATGAAACAGAGACAGACAGGGGGCCAGCGGCTAGTAGTGACCTGACTCCAAGACGAACCCATCAAGAATGACAGAGCCTTGGAACTGGCAAGGACCTCGACAGTCGTCTAACCCAGCTACCCAGTACCCAGTGCAAATCCCAGACCGCGGCGATCCACCTTCTTCCATCCTGGGCCAGCTCTCGTGATAAGAAAGGGACCTCTGGAGGATAACTTAGAGACGGCCTTGTCCAAAAGATGCGGAAGTGAAGCGATGGGCTCAAGGTGACTCAGAAGTTAGCGGCGATGCTGGGAAATGGAAGAGAAACTTGGTGAGTAACTGCCACACCCACGTAGGCATCGCCACCATCCTGTGGTCTGTAGTCAGCACCCTTCTGAAGTTTGCAGTCGAGCGTGCTGAGGCTAAGAGAGGTTAGGTGGCCGGCTCAGGCTTGCGCAGTGGGGAGGTGGTAGAGCTGAGATGCAGTGACAGCTCACACTCGTCCCGCTTTCCAGCCCCATCCCTGGATCCGAGCCGGCACGCCCTGGGACTCCGGACAGTGTTCCTCCCACGTCCTGTTCAGAGATCCCTCCACCTTCCTCACCCCGCTTTCTCTTGCTTTTCAGGAGAGAAGTATGAGCTCCACGCAGGGACGGAGTCCACCCCAAGTGTCGTCGTGCACGTGTGTGACAGTGACATCGAGGAAGAAGAGGATCCAAAGACGTCCCCCAAGCCAAAAATCATCCAGACCCGGCGTCCCGGCCTGCCGCCCTCCGTGTCCAACTGAGCTCGCCGCTCCGCCTCCAAGAGAATATGTGTCTCCTCTTGATCATGCTTTTTCCCTCACCCCCTGTTGTTTGTCAAAAAAAAAAAAAAAAAAAAGAAAATTGCCTTTAAATCCCTGGGTGTTTGGTTGTTTGAGATTCTTTCCTTGTAATCAAGCCTCTCGGACAAAAGGGCTAGGAAAAGGTGACACGTTTCCTGATCATATCATACCCATCCAGAATAATCCATTATTTAGAAGGTTCTAGAAAAAAAAAAGTAGTATTTTCTTATTAAACGATCAGCACAGCCTAGACCTTCATACTCTCATGTTGATCCAAGCCAGAGACATCAGTGACAAATAGCACCTGTGTTGTTTGTGAGCCGTTCCAGTCCCAGTCCTGACGTGTGTGCGATGGTTTTTTTGTTTGTTTGCTTTTTTTTTTTTTCCTGGCCACTTTAAGTAGGACCATAAGTAAACTTGACTTTGACTGCATGAGATACCCCTATCTGGTCTCACTCAGTCCTCTGCATCCCAGCATTCCCAGGACATGCATGATCACCAGCATTTATTTCCATGATTTGAGGATGTACTAAAGTCACAGATTGTCGGCATCCAGCCATGTCCTTTCTAGATTAGGAAATTTATCAGCATCGTCCAGCTTCCCAAGTCTGGGCCTGGTCACTCTTTTGAGTCCAATACTTCATAGCTCTGTTGAAATTCCTGGAGGCAAAAACTGAGCTGGGCCCCCAAAGATACCCCTCAGTAGGTTTCGAACATGACTTCCCTGTAGAACTTTCCCAGCCTCCTTGGGGAAGGCTCGCCCAGGGCGATGGAGACCGATTTCAGACGAATCTATTTATTACAAAAGTTTCACAGTGTCTGAATGATTGTTGTTGGTTTTTTCCCCACCTCTTTGTATATTTGTACAAATGTTTCAGCTATGCTTTTAAAAATCTGGATGTTTTTATTTAGTGACTGTTCCAGCCATTCGCTGCTTAACGACGTCTGTGTTATCGCTTATGAATGCATTCGTACACTAGTCCAGGTCATCTGATAATACTGCACTGTATTAGGGGTAATGCTGAATTTTGAAAGGGCACAAAACTTCTCATGCCAATATAGAAATGATTAGCTAGCATCTTTGCTGGCAAGGCCACTTGTTTTTAAATAAAGTGAAGACGCAAGTGTCGGTTGCAGCCGATGTGAATGGAGCTAAGTCAGTGTAGCAGCCACGGAGCACATTAAAAGGGGGAGCTGGAGAGGGGGACGCATACCAGTCCTCCTCACGCGAAGCCCCTGTTGCTCAAAAACGTGTTTGTTTTCGTTACGTGTGATTTTTCTATTTCTCTAGCCCAAAGTGCATTATGGAAGCTACACCTGTAGAACCATCACCTTCTGCTCTGTGTGCCAGGTCTCATCCACCCCCGTCCGTTAATGAGTTACTTTAGCTGCAAATGCCCATTGTGACGGAGTGGGGGAGATACTTTCATCACCCTCAGAGAAACACACAAGAACAATAACACACCCGATGGAAGGATTGTTGAGGCTTGCTTTTTTTTTTGACTAAGGTGTATGTTAGTTTCATCAGAAACTTAAACATGAGACTGATCACTCAGAAATTTGAAGTCCGTTCTACTGTGAATATAGCAATATAGTACTGGACACAGTACAGGTGAAACTGAGGACAGCCTTGCTTGTCAAATCCTGAGTTTCCATAGAAAAAAAAAGAAGGCTCCTTTTAAAAATGTAACCTGAGGAGTGTATAATAAGCAAATGCTTTGACTCCTTTGCTGTGGAGGTTTTTGCATTTTTATGGGCAAATAGTATCTGACTCAATTGTGGAGAAATGCTGCCCTCTAGTGGAGGAAATCTTGGCCTCTGCTGCTCAGAGGACCTGAGAGCTACAGCTGACAGCCGTTTTATGCTGTCTCTTCTCAGTGCTTGGTGGGTCCTTTGCTATGTTAATAGACACAGAATTTTCAGAAGGCAGGTTCTAGTGACATCTGGATGAGCGAAACTATTTAGAAATGGCTTTTCAATGTTTTAAAAGAAATCCATCAGACCTTTCCAACCAAATTCAGCAAAAGTTGAAATGACCATTCTGTGTCATCAAAAATAAAAATAAAAATTCGTGGCGTATATGACGTAAGTGGTTAGTCCTGGTAACATTTGTTGCAAAATGTCCATGTTCACCTGCCTCAGAGAAAGTCATTCTTCCACGAGGTTGGGTTTGGGGCCGTGGGGAGAGGAACGTGTCCCAGGAAAGGGGGGCAGAAACAGGAGGGACGCCTTGAAGTGTTTCTGTGGAAGCTCTGAGCGCTGTGAAAGTCGGGATGGCCTCCGCATCTCCATGAAACACATGACACAAACCTCTTTGGCACTATTTTAACTTTGAAAAGTTTAAATGTGGAGGGGGAGGGGGAGAGTTCCACCAACTGACTCATTTGTGCACGTGTATAGCTCAAAGAGCTTAGATTTCAAATATACCTGGTGAATGACTCTGTCCACGTCGTGTCATTTCTGTGTCTTCTGCCTGAGTTGAATTTCTGAGTGGTGGTCGTGGTGGAGTGCAGTTCCGCCTCTAGTCTTTCTGAAAACTTACCGACAGATGAGATGAACTCATCTGAACCCTTTCTGAGACGAGCAGGAGGGGAAGCTGGTTGGCAGCATCTCATGAAGGAAGAGGAAACTGAGCGAGGCCAGGAGGGGTGGGGTGGGCTCTGATGAGCGGATCTTCCACCATCTTGGTCCTAAAAGCCATTTCAGGTGTACACAGACACTCTTTTAACATACCCCCCAGCTCTATACTTTGGTTTAAAACACTGTCATAGACCTGAAGTAAGCAAAAATTTGCTACAAAAGCACTATCATAAAATAAAAGATGGGTACAGTGTCTTTCATTCAAATTAAGAACAGCTATTCTTCAAATTACACCATTAAGAGAGTAAACCGGGAAGTCTCAGAGTGGGAGAAGGTATTTGTGTTACATACAGTGGTTAAATAACTCACATCCAAAATGTAAAGATGATCCTACAAATCAATAAGAAAAAAGAATTCATTTTTTAAGAATGGTCAAAACATTAAACAGGCAATTCGCACATGTGCGCCTATACCCAAAATACCCCTGTGGCCCCGTAGACGTTAAAATGTGCTCAACATCATTTGTCATCAGAGAAGGGCAAATCAAGACCTCAGAGAGGTACAGCGAACACCCATCAGAATGGCCAAAACGCAGTATGGGGAAATAATGAAGTGTTAGTGTTATCAGCCAAGGCAGAGTATAAACTGGTACCACCGCCTTGGAATCTCTGCCAAGGCTAAGTATAGGCGTACCTGGGAGCCATTCCACTCCAGGACATACATCCAGTAGATGCGAGTTCTCACATCCACCAAAGTTCTTGTACAATCGTGTCCTCAGCAGCACTGCTTATGGTAGCCACTAATGGGCTACAACCCCAGTGCCCTTCAGCTGCTGAGTGGATAAACTGTGGCATGTTACAAAGGGGTGAAAGAAAAAAAACAAATTCCTGAGACATATAACAATGTGGTTGGGTCTCAAAATCACACCTTTGAGCAAAAAAAGACACGTGAGAGAATCCACGATGTACAACTCCATGTATGATGTTAAGAAACGGGCAAAACTGACCTAAATTGATAGAAACTATACTAATGTCTGCCTTTTGGAGGACACTGACTGAGAGGGGACATACAGGAGCCTTCTGGGTGCTGCAGACATTGGGCACCTTCACCTAGACCTCCGTGCATGTGTGCGTATGCAAAATTCATTTCAAATGTGTGCAGTATGTATGTGAATTACAGAAGGCTTGCATGCAGGAAGTGGGGAACAGAGCAGGTGATAAAGAATGATGAGCCAAGGATTCGGGAAAACGTTCATTGAGCTGCTGGTACAGAGTGTCCCCGCCAGGAGCCACCATGCAGAGCATTGCTGAACACTTGGCAGGCTTCCCCCTTAAATGTACAATCTGAGAAAGGGAAAATTTCAAGCAGTTTTCTGTCAAACTCATTCATCTACTCCTTTCAAAGATAGTCTAGGGAGTGGGGGTGGGTATAGCTCAGTGGTAGAGCATGTGCTTAGCATGCACAAGGTCCTGGGTTCAATACCCAGTACCTCCATTAAAAATAAATAGACCTAATTACTTACCCACCACCCCAAAGATAGTGTGAGGAAATGGATTCAGGAGCTTTTTATGTCCCTGAAAGGAAGCCACATCCAAGGTTAAATGTATGTGTGTGTCTGTACCCAAGTGCATTTGGTCTAAGCTGTAAACAGGAAACCCAGAATAGGCTGAAATGATTGAAATACTTTGTCTGAAAAGTTTCCTTCCTTGGCTCTTTTGCATTTCTTTCATTCTCACTCAGTAATTGAGTTTGAAAACTGATGGCGGGGCAGGACGGCGGGCATCCCTGAGTAGTTGCAATCCTTAGTGAAATCATTATTATTCCCCAAGCAGGCTTGGGATTTGCCTGTAGGTAGTCATTCGGTCTGCAGCCTGCCTTAGTGCACAGGCTCACCCACCACCCCTCGCCCCAGTGGTACCCAGCACCCCTGATGCCTAAGGCTTTCTAGTTCCGTCTCTCCATGGAGGAAGCCTAGATGAACAAAAGTTAAATAGCCCAAAGTGTTGCATTCTGAGCTCAGGCCGTCTGAGTCCAGAGCCTACAGTTAACAGGACACTGCACCCCACCCCAGTGGGAGGCGTGGTTACAGTGACACAGTGGCAGACATACATCACCGTGGGGCCTTGAGGCTTATACAGTGCTGGCACACGTGCTATGGTTTTTGTTTTTTTTTTAACCACATTTCATGCCCATGGGACACTAGCTGATGGAAAAGGTGAAACACCGTAATACACAGTGTGAAATCCCTCCAGACGGGCAGGAGCGCTTCCGCATTACTGTTCAGTCCCACCCTAGGACTTAGGTTCTAGCCCCTCCCTGGGTCTGTCACTGGCTCAGTGGTTTCCAGCAAAGTGCACAGTCTGGGTCTGGGTCCTATATTGTTTCTGCCCCTGAAGGGCAGGCCGACCTTCCCAGGAGTGCTGTGCTCAGGTGGTGAGAGCTCCGACCCTTCTTAGGACGCCTTGTCATTCTTCTTGCTGGAGTTGGACAGTGGAAGTTGGCCTTGGGTCCCTGGACTCTTAGATGCCTGAGTAGAAAGAAACGTAAGCAAATTCTGCCCTAACTGAGCTTACGTTTGATAGGTATTTAGTGTTTGGAAAGTGTTATGGACTAAATTGTGCCCCCACCCCCCAACTAATTCATATACTGAAGCCCTAACGCCCAATATGATTGTGTTTGGAGGCAGGGGCTTGACAGAGGTAATTCATATTCAATAAGGTCATATGAAGGGGGCCCTAATCTGACAGGACTAGTGCTTTATAAGAAGAGGAAGAAACACCAGAGATCTTTTGTCTCTCCCCCCACGCAGAGGAAAGGCCAGGTGAGGACACAGCAGGAGGTGCCCGCTCATAAGCCAGGAAGAGAGCCCTCACCAGAGCCCAACCCTGACGGCATCTTGGCCTTGGACTTCCCATCCTCCAGAACTATGACAAAATGAATTTCTGCTGTTTAAGCCTCTGAACCTGTGGAATTGTGTATGGAAGCCCAGGCACAAAGCACCAGGGGTCACTGTGAGGAGAGGAGAAAGGAAAGAGAGAAAATTGCTCACAGGACAGGAATACTGAATGATTTTGATCATCAGTTTGAATTCTTGCTACTGATTTAACAAGCTGAGAGCACTTCTATTTTTTAAGGACGCCAGCAAAGGGAAGTCTGCGTCCCTTGAGACTCCCCTTGACGATGACTTGTCTCTTCTCGACCCTGTCTAAAGTCTTTCACCGCCTGGTTCTGTTTACTGTTTACCTACCTCCTGAGGCCCGGAGCGTCCTCCCCAAGCAAGTCTCAGCCTGGTGCCTCCACCAGCGGCTGTTGCTCAGAGTCTGTCCTAAATAGGGCTGCGTCCCTCCCAGGGTGTTTTCATTTCTCCTGTGAACCAAATGCTTCAATTCTCAGTTCTGGTTTTAATTGGACAACTGGGTAATGTATCTCCATATCTGAAATATCTCTCTGCAGTATTTCTGAATCCCCAGGAGAGTCTGCCCTCCTTTGGCTCTTGGAATTAGGGACGCATACAGCCCTGCTAACTGCTCCCGGGGCGTGGTCCTTGCTCCCACAGCTAACCCTGGGTGTCTGTATCTGTTGTCTAGTGCCATTTAACACAGTACCATGACATTAGTGGTTTAAGCAATGCACATCTATGATCTTCACTTCCTTGGGTCAGGAATCCAGCTTAGCCAGGTTTCTTTCAGGGTCTCTCACAAGGCTGCATCAAGTTGTCTTATCTGAAAGCTTGACTGGGGAAGGATCCACATTCAAGTTCACCCAGGTCATCATGAGAATGTTGTTCCTTAAGGGCTGCTGGACTGAGGGCCTCCGTGCCTTGCTGGTTGTGGACCAGAGGCCACCCTCAGTTCCTGGCCACATGGCCTCTACAACATGTCTGCTTACTTTGGTCAACCATGAAAGCCAAAAGGGCAAATAGAGGAAGTCGGCTGGCAACACAGAGGTGACAATCTCTTGTAACCTGATCATTGAAATGTCATCCCATCATCTCTGCCATTGTCCTGTGGATCAGAAGCAAGCCACCAGGTCAAGATCGCTCAAGGGGGAGGGTGTGGGCTGATTACCAGAGGACGTGAATATCAGAGGTGGGCACCCTCAGGAGCTGTATTAGAAGCTACCTACCCCAGTACCGGTGAGCAGAAAAGAAGCCATTCTGAGCCAGTAGTCACCTCTCTGTCTCTTCTGCATTCCCGGAAGAACTGTCTACCTTCTAGTTTCTTAAGAAGAGAAAACTTAGAAGGTGATACTGATTTGATTGTGATCATCAGCTTTTTAGAAGTCAGGTCGATTCTGTCTATGAAATTTCTCCTGCATGCCTGACACCTGTCACCCTCACAGACACTCGAATGACTGACAGGTACCTCTTGTTAAATGCCTCCAAGATGGAACTTACATAATGTCTGCCCAACGCCACTCTTTCTCTCTCATGAAATGGACCATCTTACCTGATTTCTCAGGCCAGAAAATAAGAGGTTACCCCTGACTCCTTCCCCTCTCTTACTCTGCCTTCAGTGAATAAAATATTCATAAGTATTTCAATAAATGATGGTAAGTTTAGTAGAAGTGGACCTACATATAGGGCTGGAGGGGTAGTCATTTGGTGATAATGGAAGTGGAGTCACAAGGAAATTCCCATGTGAATTGGGTAAATTAATTTACCTCGCTAAGATCTAGCTTTCTTTACTAAAAAAGATGAGATAATCCTAGGAGACATAGGACAAAGAGTTGTTGTGAGAATCAGATGAAATGATATTGATAAATTCTTGGTATATGATTTTACATCTTAGGAGCCCTCAATATGTTAGCCACCACATCAGCTGTTGGAGAGCCACGCTGTGGCGTTGTTTTTTGCTCACTAACTAAACCGTCTCTTCTCTCTTCCACTTAAGAGGCTGAAAAACTAAACACACATTTCCCCAACCTCTCCTGTAGGTGGGGATGCCCGGGGACATTGTTCTTAGAAAGCTTCGAGTCTTCTGATAAGAACCTCTTCCTTCCTTGAATAAGGATTCAGCGTCTGCACCTTGAGCGTCCGTTGGCGTCCATGAGGTAACAGGTGTGTGGCTGAAGCCTAACACACTCAGATGGTGGAGTGAGACGCGTCTGTGTCCCTGATGACACTGCCAAGCAGCAGAACCAGTGCCAGCGCCCAGTCACCTTCAGGCTTCTTGTTGTCTGAGAGAAAGAAACCTCTGCCTGTTTAAGCTACTGTGGGTCAGGTATTCTGTTATTTTCAGTTGAAAGCACTCCTGACAGACACACATTTCGATAGCCTGGAACTCAGATATCTGGAATTTTAGGACAGAAATCTTGGCCAAGGTCACAACTTTAGAAATTCTGTCTTTTTCCACATTATCGAATAACTTCTTATGGGTGGTGTTCATGCAGGGAAAGTGTGTGGACTTTATCATCTGTCCGGTTTGTTTTTCTTATTAATTTAGTGCATTTACTTAAAAATGATGCTCCTGACCGTGAAAAGAGGCCCACCTATTGAAGGCTCTAATATAATGTCCAAGAAACAGTATAGGAAGGGAAAAAAGGGAGGGGAGCAGAAAAAAGGGCAGAGCCTCTGAAAGAGACAAGAAACAAAAACGGAGGTAAGAATATTGATGCAACTGTATGTAATAATCAGCGTTTAATTTCCAAAGCTTTTTCTTTTTTATAGTATTGACCTTAGACTTTGCCTGTAGGAGTAAATTTACTGTGAAACTTTTCCCCTTGTTCTGTCTCTTCCTAAGAATTCCCAAGAGTGATATTTTAGGATAGTAAGAGACATATACATAGACATCAGACGGGCAATGTGCGGAGCAGGTATGCCCCTCACCAATGTAAGTGAAGGGCCCAGGAGGGACTTCCTTGACACAAAATATTTGATCTACACTCCTGCCCAGAGCGCCGAGACCTGGCTGAATGTGCTATCATGAGATTTACTAAAGTACAGAAAATACGGCCAAGAACCTGACTCTGGGGTTGCCATGGCTACAAGCTCCCTGTGACTAAGGAGCCCCCGAAACGTGGCCAGTGCCCTATGTGGAAACGAAAATATTTTGTATATGTTAGGACAAAAGAAAATATATTCTGAAACTAATTTAACCTGTTTCTTTTCATTTATTTTAATATGGTCACTAGAAATTTTTTTTTAATTATACAAGTGGGTCTTGCTGTATTTGGATTGGCTCTAGAATATGATGGCTCTTATGAGCCACGTGGCCCAACTTCATTTACCAGATCGAAAGCATTGAGTCTCAGCAGACGAACCATAGGATGTGGACGTTTCCACGTGGAGGACAGAAAGCTTGAAAAGGATGGATCTGAGCAGAACGTGGGCGTGATTCGAACAAACAAAGAGCGTGCTTCTGTGGGTCTGCAAGAGGATGGAGGGAGTGGAGGGAAAGGGAAGGTCCTTAAAGAAGACAGTGGCTCTAAAAGCATGTTTAGGCCGTGGTGCAGTGCCACCTGGGGCCCCTCCATCCGTCTTGTTGTGTTGTTTCTGCTTCTCACATCACTTGTCCACCTCAGTCACCTTCTCAGGGATGCTTGGTCTCCATGAGCGATTTTTCTTGGCTGCTTCTTCCAGCCCCTTTCATGTCTCCTGGGGGGATGAAGGATTTGAATGCCCTGGGGCCACTGCTATGGAAGTCTCATTGCAAGGTGGGTAAATGGAACCAAAATGACAAATGTTTTTCTGCACAGCAGACTAGAGCAGTTAACTCAGACATGGAACGGCTGAACTCATAGTAAAACGAGCTGCGGAATCTCATCTGTCTTCTGCTTGACGTCCTTAGGGTCCCCGCCCCCTGTGATATATTGTCAGTTTCCATGAGAAGCCCGGATTCCCAGAGCCCGCTGTCTCTGAGGAGCCTTGGCGGGGCTGGAGAAACCCATGAAACGAAACAAGTCAGCAGAGCTTTAACAAACAAGCCGATTAACAGCCCGGTAGGAGAGTTAACGATTCCATAAGTAATAGATTTAAAACCCTACTAGTCCCAAGTTGTGGGTCAGCAGAAGCGTTTGCCTCCAAATGTTTTCTGGGCAAAGAGCCATTACATTACCTGGTGGTCTCTGTGTGGGTTCCTTTTCAACTGAGTCCTACTTGAGAGTATCAAAAAAGGCATTTTCCAGATGATAGGACTTTGTGTTTTATAACGTTCTCTGAGCCAAACTCAAAACCTTCCACATTTTTAAAATTAATGAAGCAAAAAGAAAATACATTTACTTGGAGTTGGAGCTACGAGTCAGATTTGAAGGATGTTTAAGCTCCAGTGAAGGCCCTAAGTACAGAGGACTCCTGGCAAGGGCTTTCCCTGTCTTTGTGATAGAAGTCGAGCTCTTCCAAGGCCTTCGAGTCTTCAGCCCAGCTCAGTTAGTGTGAAAGGAGGGCAAATAGCCACACAAGCACTAAATTCTGAACGCGAGAAGAAAGGTTGCGCCCCACCCCAATGAAAAGTCCGCTGGTGGAGGTCACATTGATGACTACCGTGGATGAATAAGAAACCTGGAATTGTAGGGAAGCCATCCCCAGAGGTATATAAGGCTCAGAGCATACCTCCCTTGCCTGGGAACAGCCTCCAGGAAGACAGAGCCAAGAGTTACAAGACGGAATGCTCTGGCTGAACGTCACTAAGGAAACCCACCCACCTCAAGAAGGATGTCCCTGTCTGGGAGCTACTCGGGAAGGTCAGCCAAGCCATGGCTGCATGAGAACTCACCCTGGGGAGGGTGGCTGGACACTGCCAAGGAAGAAAGTGGGAGTCCCTTGACTGGCGTAGTAAGAAAGACAGCGATACCCTGATGCTGGTGAAACCATTCGCTTCAAGAGTGCCGTCAGCGGCTGAGTTCTCCAGGTACCAGTGCTCGGCTCTGGGATTCGGCCAGTACCGGTGCTGTGGTTCCGTCTGCCTTCTCCTGTCTGTGACGTGGTCCCTCTACTGCCCTGACAGATGCTTTTCCCCAAACGATTACATCCTCTTTTGTCCTTGCTGGCAGAGGTTTATAAAGGCTAAAAATGCCAACTGCTTGTCTTCCAACATCCTTGAAGCTAGAACTTAGTTCACAGGACCTTTGGGGAAGTGTACTACGAGCTTTCTGAAAAAGGCTCCTTCGCCTGTGAAAGGAAACCTATGAGAAGGAATGCCCCTTTCATTCCCTGCGTTAGTTTCCAATGGCTGCGACGACAAATGACCACCAACTTGGGGGCTTAAAACAAGAGAAATTGATTGTCTCACAGGTAAGGAGGATGAAGTCCAAAATCATGTCACTGGGTCCAAAGCAAGGTGTTGGCACAGCCAGCCTCCCTCCAGAAGCTCAGGGGAGCATCTGTTTCTCGACTCCTTCAGCTTTGGGGGCTGTTGGCATTCCTTGGTGTGCAGCCACATTACTCCAGTTTCTGCCTCTATCTATGTTCACATTGCCGTCTCCTCTTCTGCATTTGTGTCAAATCTTCTTCTGCCTCCCTCTTATAAGGACCCTTCTGATGGCATTTAGGGACCGCTTGAATAACCAAGGATAACCTCTCCATTGCAAGACCCTTAATTTAATCATCTCTTAAAGTCTTTTTTCTTTCTTATTTTTTTGCCATGTAAAATAATATTCACAGGTTCCAGGGATTAGGTTGTGGATCTCCTTTGGAGGACCATTATTCAGCCTACCACACTCCCTACGGAAGTGGAGGAAGGCTGAAATGTTTGGAGTTGTGGCAGCCAAGGTGAGCATACAGGTACAAGTCTGAGGATGCCAGAGCAGAAAGAAGAGAATGGAGCTGGGTTCTTGACATGGTTATGCTGCTGACATAACGAAACCTGGAATCATTTACCTGGGCTTGCATTTAAGTGAGATAACAAATCCCATTGTTTAAGGTACCTGGAGTTGAGTTTAGTGTTACTTGCAGCTTAATACTTCCTAATGGATACAACTACTGATTTTTTTTTTTTTACCTAAGAAGGTGGCATGGATAAAGATGATACACTAGATGTGAATGGGTCACTTTTGCCATTATTCATATTAAAAATTTTTCTGATTCACATAATTTACCTTTTGATTAGATTTCCTTTTGTAATGTTCTATAATCTAATTGTTTATCTGCATACTATTAAAGAGATGATTAAAGAGAGAGCTTGATGAGAATGGGGTGCTGAATCGTCTGACTCTTCCCTGTGGGCACAGGGAGTCCTCATTAAATTTCCAGCTACTGGATCAGTTTGAGTATTAAAATCCTTCATTAAAATTGATTATATTTTGATTATCTGTGGCTTCCCATACAAATAATATAGTTTCCTATAAGAATTAATAGCTACATTGTGTTCATATTTTATATACAGAAAATAGTTACCTTTAATTTCTTGAGTGCTTATATGGAGTGCCAAGCAAATAGCATTTCTGATTCTCTCTTTATCTCTGTCTCTGTCTCTGACTCTGTCTCTCTCTCTCTCTCACACACACACACGTTTCTCATTTAATTCTCATACTATTCCTCTAAAATATGATTATCTCCAGCTTACAAATGAAGAACCTGAAAGCATATACTAGCTAAATAACTTACCCCGGATCACAAAGCTAGTAAGAAGCGAAGCTTAGATTCATATTACATCCATCTGATTCCAGATATGTTAATGAACTAACTCTTACTCATGCTGCCGCCCACCATGCTTGTCTGTTTCTATAAAGTGATGCAAGATTTATCTCAGAAAGGTTGGGGGAAAGCGGATTGAACAAAAAGAAAATAAAAATAACTAAAATACCAGTTGGATTGATTGCTTTACCCCTCACTTAAAGTCTAGATTAAGAAGAAAGGTGGGGAAGACACTGTGGGAAGGACAGAAGAAATCAGAAAGCAAGAAAAAAATTGGAAGAAGGACTGAGACCCTTTGGAGACCTGCCCCCTTTATCATGACGATGATGGGGACTGTGGCCATGCACGTGAGTGGAAATCACCAGTTTCCATCTACAATAATGTGTTTATAACTGACAGTCACCAACATTTCAAAATTAAGGATGGATTTTTCCCTTCAGGTCACCAGAGAAATGTCATTGTCTAAGAGCAAGCAGGACAGTCATCCAGTAATAGTGAGGATTATCCCCAGTGATAAAGTTTAGAGGGATGGCAGGAAATAAGGATAAAGTCCTGCCCATTCAAAACACATAGATTGCATATATGTAAGTATATATAGTTATATATATACTATGTATATATACATATGCAGTATATATAGTTATGTACTGATAGATAAGTAACTATATATAGTTGTGTGTATGTTTATATATCTCCAAAGACATATTATTAACTGATAAAAAGCAATATGCAGAATAATAGGTACAATATAAATACCATTTTAAAAAAAACAAACAAAATCATCTAGAATATTCTTATCTTGACTTTCCTTATTCTACCTTGGAATTTTCAAAACTTAACAAATTCCAGTAAAATTCAACTACCTAACCCCAATTCCAAGCATTTTTTTTCCTTTCACATTTTCCCCAACACAGTTTTTAAACACAATAGTGGTATCTAATAATTTATCATTGACTCTGATTCTTTCCAAAAACACTGGACAGGATGTAAATTAACTATAAACAGTTCATAAATTATTTATGTCTGGAAATCCTGTTTCAGCAACTTCTCAATAGCCAAGGTATGTAAACCCTTTCAATTATGAGTCAGCACGGCTTCACTATTTGTCTCAGAAAATTCTTGTCCAGGAAAATGAGACTCTTAACCGATAAATAATGTGATTGCTTGTGTAAGGAAATTCCTGCCCGTACGCTTGTCCAGGCAGTTTGCTGAAATGGAGAAGCAGTTCTTCTCCTGAGACAGCAGAGGGCTCAGCTGGGCAAACCCCTCGCTGGCCACATGGCAGCTTAGTTTTCTAGATTCACATCAAGACCCATGCTTGTTGCACCTACCGGCCCAAAGTACATGATGCTGTAAACTCTGTCCAATTCACAAGTGGTTCTGTGCCTTGAAAGACCCGCCTTTAACCCTTTAACCCCCAGCAACAAACTCCTACAAATCACCTCTGGTGACCTCCCCTCTGGGCCATGATAAGACTGTCAAAGCGGAGTTCCCTTTCACTGCAGTGGGTCCAGCAAACTCGGCTTTGCTCGATCCGTAGATGTTCCAGTGATCTTCTGGGGAGTCAACGGTCAACTCCTCTACCAGGCTGTAAGTTAACGACTAACTGTATTACACGTGGGGCACTCTGATACTTCTGTTCTGATCCATTGTATTCTATTTCATTCTTTTTTAATTGTAGCCGCCAATCCCTGAATGAATTTGACCAGCAATGAACCCCAAGCCCCAGGCTGGAAAACACTCTCAGAGGTAAACCTATTACAGAAATTGGGGCATCTAACCGCACGGCAGCCAGCATCTTGGTCCAGGCTCGGCGATCGGAATCTCAGCTTTGACCCTGCAAGCTCAGTCCAGAGAGGTCATGAGGCCAAAGTGAGTCGGGCTGAACTGATTTCAGGGCTCGCTAATGAGTCACACCCACAGAATGAAAATAAAAAACCCAGGTTCATTCCTAGATTTCCTTGGTTTCCAATTCCCAGATAGGGTTGGGAGAAACAGGAGCCAGTAAACCTCCCCTGACACACAGCCACTTAATCCTTGTGACACAATTGTTCACAGTGTTCCCTTCTTTCCTTTCTCCCATGGATGGTGATTCTAGAACCCAGGATGTACAAATAAGAAGAAAATGTGTTCGAAGACTCCTGGTAACCAGAGGAGAAATGGTTCTCTGCATTCCCAGGTGAGGACAGTACTGGTGAATGTTCTCCTGGGAAAAAGGAGTCTTTTTTCCTTCTTTTTTTATTGAAGTATAATTGATTTACAATGTTGTACTAGTTTCAGGTGGAGCAAAGTGATTCAGTTATACACATCTATATGTGTGTGTATGTACATATATATGTCATTTTTTTGATTCTTTTCCATTATAGGTTATTACAAGGTACTGAACATAGTTCCCTGTGCTGTACAGTAGGCCCTTGTTGTTTATTTATTTTGTATATAGTAGTTTGTACCCACTACTCCAAGACCCCTAATTTATCCCTCCTCCTTTCCCCTTTGGGGAACCCTAAATTTGTTTTCTATGTCTGTGAGTCTATTTCTGTTTTGTAAATAAGTTCACTTGTATCACTTTTTAGATTCCACATATAAGTGATACCATATTTGTCTTTCTCTTTCTAGCTTATTTCACTTAGTATGATCATCTCTAGGTCCAACCATGTTGCTGCAAATGGCATTATTTCATTCTTTTTTATGGCCTAGTAATATTCCATTGTATATATAGACCACATCTTCTTTATCCAATGAAAGAGTCTTTGCCTGGGGAGAAGTGACTCTGTCCCCAGGCCTGACTAGACCTTGTGTGACAGATTTGCCTGGGACTATGCACGTGTGGGAGTGTAAGCACCTTTTGTTATGATTGTCCAGAGAAGAAAGACCCCCATATTTCCCCAGAAACTGCAATTTAGACAGTTTTTTCAAGATTCTAAAAGTCCTAACCATGAGAGAGGAGCAATATTGTAAACATGTCCTTTAACTTCTGTTGAGAAAAACAGCAATATAGGTAAAATCAGGAAAATAATTTTCATAATTCCAACTGTGTACACAGCTCCTTTCCCATCTCTTCGGAAACGAAGACCCCAACGGCCCATTGCCTAACCTGCTCTGACTCCTCCCACTCAAACAGAATGTCACGTTTAGAGTCAGACATTCACAGAGGTTGTAGAATCTCATTTTTAAAATATCAAATAGATTCTTAGTTCATGCTGAATGATGCAAGCCAGAAAGTAGAGACAGGATGAGAGGAATAGAGTTTGCCAGTCTTCCTAAGGATAGCAAAACCGACTTTGCCCCAAGCAAGAGCATTTAGGTCTAGAATCAAGTGGAGAAGTTACCGAGAGATCATGGCCAAAAACAGGACAAAACAAAAACAAAAAACAAAACAAAAAAACCTGAAGGTGCTGTGCACACAGTTGGCTCGGAAACCACTCCATGGTCCAAACCTTCTCAGCAAGTGAGGTCAGACTGCCCCTCCCTGCTTCCCCCACCGACCCTTCTGTCACACACTTCACAGTGGGTTCCTTTCTTCCCTCAAGGCCGCATATCACGTTTCCTTAGCCTGGGGACTGCTGGGTGCTGGCTGGGGACAGGAGAGAACTCAGAGTGACTTTCCTTGGATTAACGCCCCCAAGAGTGGGTCTGTGCCTTCCCCAGCAGAGCTGATAGCATCTGGGAGGAGGGTTGATGCACCCAAAAACAGAACGGCCCCAAAAGGCACACGGGGCCTCACAAAGGCTCTTGGAGAACTGCCTGGAGCACACTGTCCAGCAGCCACTTGCAAGAAACCCGCTAAAGTAGGGAAATCATTTTTAAAAACATGACTAAGAGGTCCCTTTATTCCTTAAACTTATGACAGCCCTGGGAGGAAAAGATCATGGAAACATCCCCACTGTACAGATAAAGAAACCAACCAGAGAAGCAGAGATTTACTTAAGGTTCCTCATCTCGTAAGTGGCAGAACCAAGACTCAAGCCAGTTATAACTCCAAGGCTAATGTTCCTCCCTTGGGCTTGTCAGGGGCAGAGGAGCAGATGGAGTCTTGGGGGAGAGTAATGAGGTGAAGTATGTGACAAAGTGTTGGGTGACAAGCCTGCCCTCAAAGCCTGTTTTTGCCATTTCAGCATCCCTTCCAGGGCTGAGATGCTGAGATGCTAGAAAATATTTCATTTCCGGGAAAGAGGAAATTATATTGACTCCCTGTTGCGTTTAATTAAACACCATTTACCTGTAAAACTTTATTTGGAATGAAGCAATGTACTCGACAATTTGAGGATGAAGATTTAATCCTAAAGGCCTGTCATCTTTTTTAATTTTGGGAAAGAATGTGCAGTCTGTTTGCGTCCCCTCTCTCGGGTCATATGAATTAATTTTAAAGAGATGACTTAAAACAGAGAAACATTCAGATGTCGATCACATACTCCTGCTGAAGGTTTTCTAATGCAGAATATTCTGATTTTGAGTCCAGTGAGGTCCTTCCTGGACACTGTTTTGTGCAGATGGAATGGCAGCCCTCTCTTG
This sequence comes from Camelus dromedarius, assembly GCF_036321535.1. Taxonomy (NCBI): domain Eukaryota; kingdom Metazoa; phylum Chordata; class Mammalia; order Artiodactyla; family Camelidae; genus Camelus; species Camelus dromedarius. Next base: position 30,829,803 of record NC_087454.1, on the reverse strand, counting down.
TGTGGGAAAGTTGTGTGTGGTGGTCACCATCTTCCCCTTTGGAGCTGGGAAGGTTTTAATCTACTGTTCCTTATTTACTCACTTAAGAAACACTGAGCTGAGTGCTGCGTGGTGGGTGTTGGGGACACACTGGTCTCTGCTCTCAAAGAACAGACAGGCGGAGGCGGCCAAGATATTAACAGAGCCTGACCATACGAGGCAGTGGGTGGTTCAGAGCACACACACACATGCTGGAAAGACCCACGGATGGATCCCAGCTTCAGGGCTTCTGGTCCCGTGACTTTCGGCAAGATCTCAACAGGGCTAAGTTCATTTTCTCGTTTATAGAAGCAAGTAGCATTTAGACCTACCCCCACGGGTTACTTGTGAGGATTAAACAAGCAAGTTCATGTAAAGATCTAGGCGTCACCCAGAACATAGTCAGATCTCAATACACGTCAGCCTTGACGGAGGAGAGTCAGGAAAGGCTTCCCAGAAAACAGGACACCAGAGCAAGGAGAGGCAGCAGAATTAGCAGTGTTTCTCAACCAGGGGGCTGGGGTTTTGCTCCCCCATGGGACATTTAGCAATGTCTGGAGACATTTTTTTATTGTCATGCCCTGTGGGGCGATCAGCACTAACACTACTGACATCCTATAAGGCACAGAACAACTCGCCCCCAACAAACAGCTGTCCAGCCTGAATGTCAGTCATGCTGAGGTTGAGAAACTCTGGTTTAGAGGTGGATTCTGTAGCCAAAATGCCTGGGTTTTTATCGGGGCAGGAAATCTTATTTCTCAACTCTCTAGGGTTTGATAACTGGAGACTGCCAATTAAACTGACAAAAGACAGATCAACAGCAGGAAAGGGGGAATCCGCATTGCACATGAGGGCCTCTGAAAGAAGTAGCTGGTGCATTAAGTGGTTACATTAAGTGTTTAGACATGCATCTAACTTAGTACAGGGAAGGGAAGGGGAGAAAGGCTTATGGGGGAAGAGCAAATAGGCGTCTTTAGGAAGACAAATGTGTTGTTGGAAGGATAGGAGATAAAGTTTGTGATGATGTTTGTCTACCCAGGCATGAGTGGTCCTTCTGTCTTCTTCAGGACCACAAAACTCCCCCAGAGACGGGATCTAGGGTAGGTTTACTGCCGGGAGTAGAAGTGGCCCCCCAGAGAGAATTTATGACAGCCCTCATTTCTCAGCCGTCTCTGTGTTTGGTCAGATAAGGGAAGCTCTGAGAAGGCTACTTTCTGCATCCTTTGAATTTCACATGTCTTCTGCTTAAAGTAATCTTTATACCAACTCAGAGGTTCCAAGTGGGACCCAGCAGTTTCAATCCTGGCTGTGTCACTCACTAGCCACACACTTACTGTGTGACTGGGCAAGTTACTGAAACTTTCTGTGCCTCACTTACCTCATTTGTCAATGAAGAAATTGAGAAAACTTACTGAGTTATTGATAAATACCTGGAAGATAGTAAATACTACATTTACACTTACGTAAATTCTAGTGTCTAAGTCCTAAAGGATCGTTTCCCCCAAGTCCCCCAAAATGACCAAAGGGGTCGTTACTCCCCTACAAGTAGGAGTAATGACCTACTGAAACCCGCGCTTTCTATGCCCTATGTAGCATCTAGGACGATCACTCTCAGTTCCACGGAGTTCTAGTGATTCTTTCCTTTGGCCTCTGTATCTTTAGCCAAGTTTCAGCCTAGTTTATTTGGTTCCATTAGTCCAGCATTATCTAAAATTCATGTATAAGATGTGCAACATGGAAGCAAGGACCAATCTGAGATGCCGCTGGAGGAAGGGCAGATGGGGCGGGGAGGAGGCAGAGCTAGGGAGGACCCTTACTAGCATCTCTTCTGCAACTTCTGCTTTTATTATTTTATGTTTTCTTTCAGTTTCGCCTTGCTGTTTAAGACATATCTCCTCTGCTATTTGGGGGGAGGGGTTCACATTAGTTATTTATTGATTCAAAATATATTGCATGTACCTATCATAAATGGGAAGCTCTTTTTTATTGAAGTATAGTTGATTTACAGTGTTGTGTTAGTTTCTGGTGTCCAGCCTAGCGATTCAGTTATATATATATATATATATATATATATATATATATATATATATATATATATATATATATTCTTTTTCATTATAGGTTATTACAAGTTACTGAATGTAGTTCTCTGTGCTGTACAGTAGGACCTTGTTGTTTATCTATTTTATATACAGTAGTGTGTATCTGCTAATCCTAAACTCCTAATTTATCCCTTCCCACTTCCCCTTTGGTAACCATAAGTTTGTTTTCTATACCTGTGAGTCTCTTTCCATTTTTAAATAAGTTCATTTATATCATTTTTTAAGATTCCACATGTATGTGATATCAGATGAAATTTGTCTTGCTCTGTCTGACGTATCTCACTTAGATGATAATCTCTAGTTTCATCCATGTTGCTGCAAATGGCATTATTTCACTCACTTTATGGCTGAGTAGTATTCCATTGTATATATACATCACATTTTCCTTGTCCAGTCATCTGTTGATGATCACTTAGGTTGTTTCCATGTCTTGGCTATTGTAAATAGTGCTGCTATGAACATTAGGGTGCAGGTGTCTTTTTGAATTAAGTTCCCTCTGGATATATGCCCAGGAGTGGGATTGCTGGATCAAATGGTAAGTCTATTTTCAGTTTTTTGAGGAACCTCTGTACTGTTTTCCATTGTGGCTGCACCAAATTATATTCCCACCAGCAGCGTAGGAGGGTTCCCTTTTCTCCACACCCTCTCCAGCATTTACTGTTTGTGGAATTTTTAATGATAACCATTCTGGTAAAATTAAATATTTTCAGATATATAGTTCTCTGGATTTTGACAAACTTAGACAGTTGTGTAACCACCATCACAATCAGAATTCCCTCACATCCAGACGTTCTCCTGTGCCCCTTTACAACCAGTCCTCTCCCTTCACTCTCAGCCCCTGAGAACCACCAATCTGATTTCCGTCCCTGTCGTTTTTGCCTTTCATAGAAAGTCATAGAAATGGAACCATACAGGAAATAGTCATTTGTATCTGGCTTCCTTCACTTAGTGAAATGCTTCGAGAACTCATCCAGGTTGTTGCGTGTATTAGGACTTCATTCTTCTTGTTGCTGAATAGTGTCGCACTTATGGATTTGCCAGAACTTGTTTATCTAGGCACCACTGAGGGATCTTTGGGTTTTTCTTCTAGCTTTTGAGGATGAATAAAGCTGTTACAATATGCTTATAACTTTTGGAGTGGATATCTTCTTTTTTTCCGCTAAATACCTAGGAATGGGGTTCCTGGGTTATAGGATAAATGCACATTTAACTTTATAAGAGGCTTCCAAACTGTTTTCCAAAGCGGCTGTACCAGTCCCACCTGCAGTGTATCATAGTTGCCGCTGCTCTGCATCTTTGTCAGCAATAGATGTTGTCAATTTCCTTGATTTGAGCCATTTTCGTAATAATTCATGGACTTCTGATCTAGGCTGAGCTGTGGAATTAAACATCCTGCCAGCTACTGGAATGGATAGTGTTCCCCCCAAATTCACATTCCCCTGTAACCTCAGAATATTACCTTATTTGGAACTAGGATCTTCGCAGCTGGAACTAATTAAATTTAGATGAGGTCTTACTGGGTTAAAGTGGGCCTTCATTCCAATGACTGGTGTCCTCACAGGAAGGCCACGTGAAGACACGAGACATGCAGAGGCGAACACCACGTGATGATGGAGAAAGTGACTGGAGTTATGCTGCAACTGGCCCAGGAACCCCAGAACCACCTGAAACTGAAAGAGACAAGGTGAGATTCTTCCTTAGAGCCTGGGGGTGGGGGGAGGGTGGCCCTGCCAACATCTTGATTTCAGATTTCAAGCCTCCAGAACTGTGAGAGAACACATTTCTGCCGTCCTCAGACACCCAGTTTGTAGTAGTCTGTTATGGCAACCACAGGAAAATAACACACTATGAATACAATATGCAAAATACAGTAATACGAAGTGGTTTAGGAGGTTAGATTTGATTTACTTAAAGCTTCCTGAGGATAAAAGCATAATAATCGTTTGTGTGAAAATATAGTTCTAATTAGGGCAGATACATCATTAGCAGCCTAAATTATTATTAGGCATAAAAATACTTGGACTAAGTCTTCGAATATAATTCAACTTTTCACTCATTGGGCTGGACTTCTGCCAATAAGTCCGAATTAGTGAAGACGTACTGTTTATCGAGAAGTGAGCTCAGTCCAGACCCAGAGTCCTAATCTGTGGCCATTCAATATGTGAGACTCATATTTTGCAGAATGTTCTATAAAGGATTAAGAGATAGACTTTGTTTTAGTCTGGGCATTGTGATAGAATACACTACAACCTTAAAGATGATTAAAATTGTAAAATAATTTGCTCCTTTTCCCTGCCACAGGGTACAGACTAGTTCTGAAAACAAAACTTCTATAGCAGAGCCAGTCTTGGCTATTTCATAAGGAACAGATCCTATTTCAGTTTTAGCACAAACCTCTTCCAGCTCCCGAGGAAGACAACAATTCGGCTATCAAACTCCTATCAGACTTCTTTCAGGCAGAGGGACCCCCATCTCCACCCAAAAACCCATGAAAGAAGTTGATTCTTCTGTTACCCCATTAGTCAGAAAAATATTACCAGTGTGATGATGATTACATAAATTAATACAATAATAGAAAACTAAGGAATAGCTATAGTCAACAGGTTGTGGCTTATATGACCATAATTTGCTGAGTAGTTACTACAGTTGGACAGAAATCAAGGCCACAGGCAGGGCAGAAGGCCCAGTATAGTTGTGGTGTCAGGAATTCCATGTTTTCACAGTCATTCCTCTATCTCTACTCATTAAGCCAGACTTTTTCCACATTAGCAACATGAGTTAAATAGCAAGCCTACCATGCTTGGATGTCATGCTCTGGAGGTCTGGGAAGTGTCTTTGGCACTCCCTGAGCCCTCCGTGAGTCATTTTCCGCGCTGTGCACTGTGGTTAACAGCCGCGCAGTGCCAATTTCGCAGGGGTAGCTCGTGAATTTGGTCGTGTCTTCCATCAAGAGTTTACAGAGAGCTGTGCCATCTGAACGGAGTCCAGCAATGTTCAGTGATCCATGGAAAAGACAGGCCTGTTTCCCTACTTCTGCTCTCTAATGAGCATATGCTGTTCTTTGAGCGTTTGAGGGAAACACAGTGTTGGCCTATTTTGGGGGGACAAAGGCTGACAATATTGGACCACCCCATTCCAAGTTGGGGCAATTTCAAAGGACAGGGCTTTGGGAACTTGGAACAACATGTACAGCTTCACTGTCATGAAGTCTGGCTAAACACAGAAACCAGCCTCCCTCTTAATCTCCGTCCCACTTGTGGAAAACCGTAAACTCAATTTATTACAAATCAAAGGCCAGGGGAGAATGACCAGATGTCCTTGGGGATGGTATGACACAATTAGGAGGGAGCCATTGGGGTAGGGACTGTCCCTCTACAAGAAGTTGAGAGAAAGAAAACACAATGACCCAAATGTTTGCCTCATTTAATTCAACGCCAGCAGGAATGTCTGTTCATTACACCCGATAGGGAAGGTGAGCTTCGGGCAGGAGCCAAAGCTACTTGTTTTGCTCTCCATTTTAACGGCTAATTAGATGTTGAAACTCAAGTGTGACAACCAAACAGATATTATTGCCCATTGCAGGGTGGTCAGAATTAGGCCTGGGAATTGTGTGGATGGACGGATTCTTTCAGGAGAGCTCAAAGTCACTGCTACAATTTGTGATATAGTTGGTATCAAATTGGCAAACTCCGCACAAGCCGGCACTTCCTATGGCCTAAAAATATCATCAATTACCAAAAAACTGCCCCAAAACTTGAAAATGAATCCACTGGAGGAAAGGAACAGAAGAAACAGGGCCAAAGAAGACTTTCCAAAAGAGAAATCAGATCTGAAGTTCATAGCTTTATTGCATGTTTGGAAACAAGGCTGGCTGCAGAGCCTGGCTCCTGGATGCAACCATTAGAATAGCCGTTCAGCCTCTTGCCCTGTGCAAATTAACCTGATTCTGAGCCTGGCTTGTTTAATATGTGCATTCTCAGGTGCCACACTATTGCAGATCCCTCAAAGACCTGATATTGCAAACACCTGGACAATTAACACTGGTGCTGCAGAGCCGACTAAATTAAATCCTTTTAAATTAGATTTTGCATCGTCCCGTGGACATGCTAGGATGTTTCAGGTGTTCCTTGGAGCCAAATCCAGGGTATGGTGCTACCTATTTGTGATAAAAAAATAAAACCTGAGAGATCAGATAAGAGAATAAAAGAAACTTTTAACAAAAACACCTGGGTGCTGAAGCTCACTAACCACTGGGGCAGCGCGCTATGATCTCTCTGCATCACTCACTACAGCACAACTGTCCGTCAAAGTTACGGCACAGTGCAGAGGTTGGTGACTTGGCAGACAGGACCTCAGCGAGCGCCCGGCGTCTTCGCCTCGCCGCCCCTCGGGCCTCCAGGCCCGGTCCGCACCCTCCTTTGCTCCCAGGGCTTCCGCCTCAACCCGCCTCGGAACTCGTCAGCGCCCGCCCCGCTCCCGCTGATTGACAGGCGAGGCAGCGACTCCCGGGAGCCCGGCTTTCGCTCTGCAACCCCGGCGGTAACTATCCCACCGTACCCAATGGGAGCCAAGAGGCGGGGCCTGCTGGGGGGAGGCGGTGCTGGTCAGGTGCTCTCCGTCGAAGCGGCGTGCAGGTGACCGGCCGCGGCTTACGGGGGCTCCTCTTGCTCCTACCGCCTCCCAGCTATTGCCCCCGGTCTGCGGGAGGGAGACCCTCCGGACCCTTCCTCCCACTGCCCCAAGCCGATGCGGATGGAGAGGATGAAGGTAGGAGTCCGGGGGACTGGGCAGCTGGCCTCTCGGGGACCCACATGCCTCCGGTGGGCCCCCAAACTACCTCCCCACCCCCAGTTTCCATTGCACACATACACAGCGCCCTTAGGGCTTCTGCCGGCCTCGATAGGCGGGAGTTATGCGAATTGGGAATGTACCCTGCGCCGAGACCCTCCCCAGAGCTAGGATAGTATCCCGGTGGGGAAGATGGGGCGATGCATTACCCTCCTCTGGACGTCTCATCCCTCTACACACACCAACGCGTCCTTTACTTTCCCTCGTCACGTTTCTCGGTGCCCCTTCCCTCCAGATTAACAGGGCTGTATGTGGGGGAGGGGAGGAGGACCTGGAAAGCAGCCCAGTGAAATCCGGACCCAGAACTGGGGATTCCACTGCACCGTGCAGCGTTTTGTGCACGGAAAAGAAAGAAAACAGATTTCTTTCACCCCCCAGCTCTCTGTTTATTGCTTTATGTCATCGATGTGATAATGTTGATTCTTATCAAACATTCCTAACCTTGAGGCAACACTTCGGCTTCGTTTATCTTCCTTCGTCCCGGGAAAGCTGTCTTTCCTGCTTACTACAGCTGCTGAATTAATTTACTAAATGAGAGGAGAATCAGGTGTTTCTTGTAATTGATTCTTTTTTTAGCCTTAAATCATATTTGGTTCAAAGTATCCTTCCTTGTGTTAGGAAGGTGAAGAAGAGAGAAAGAGGGAGGCAGGAATTACTATCCTCAGCCAGAAATGTTAGTAAATATATTTGCAGTCTCTTATTGGAACTGATTTTTGATGTTTCTTCCAGAATTGGAAACTTTATTGCTATTTGAGAAATAATTTTTAATTTTTGAACCATTGTCTGGAGACCAATACTTAAAACAATTTCAGTTTAAGTAATGTTCTAGGGATGGTGAAATCGTGGTTAAAAAGCAAATAAAACAGAATTATTGCACCTGAAAGCAAAGCATGCCAAGCAGTTTTTATTTACCAGCACCTATGATATAGTGAGGCTCTTAAGACAGGGCCCATTTCTTGAGGTTTTAAAATGTCTTCAGCATATTCAGATTGTTCAAATTAGGAAGATGTCAAAAGCCAAATTCAAGAAATTTCTTGGCACAAAACCTTAGATCCAGGTTTTGGTGGGCTTATAAATACCTTCATACAAGAACAGTCAGCAGGAGAGGACAAAAGATTCTTGTTTGTTTGCAAACTCTGTAGGAACTGACAAAATTTACATCTGGATTGTTTATCCATATTGCTTCTTAATAGCTTTCTTGAATAGAATAAGTTTTTTAGAAAGAGAGGCAGGTAGACAACAACCTTGATCCAAAGAGATTCTTTAATCCCAGGAAGTCCCTTTCCTACACATATCGCTGATAAGATTAAATGTTGATGAATTTTAACATTAGGAAGGTCAAGGCTAAATTTCAGAATTACGTTTCCATTTATACTTAGTTCAGAAGCTAATTGTTTAATTTAAAGAAGGCTGGGCTTTGATTATTAATAAATGAGTGTAGGTTACATTTCAGGAATATATTTGAATGTCACAAATTTTATGTGACTTCGGGAACCAAGTTCATCTATTTTCTCTCTCTTGTGACATAGCTCACCATGATGAACCAAACATAAGGCCTTGGCTTTGAAAAATGGAGGTGTACATACATACTTTTTAAAAGCATTGTTTTTGGACTTGCTAGTGGTAATTCTTTGTTGATAGGTTCCTATAGTCCGTCTAACCAAAATAATAAATATGTCCATAGGTATTTGATGTGATATAAAAGTTTCTGACCAGGAGTCAGAAGTCTGAGTCAACCCGAAAATGTCTGAAAAGTTGTATGTAAATTATATCGTATTTTAAAATGATATTTGAGGAGCTGACTTAATTTCTTTGAGGAATGTTTTGATAAATTCTTAGAAACGAAAACAGTTTTTAAATGCAACTAAACTTCTTAGCTTTATTATACAGGGAGCCCCAGGTCTCTTGTTTAAGGTGAAGTTCTGCAGTGTAATCCTTCCAGGCTGTGATTTATGCTGTAACTGGGATTGCTAAGCACCATCACTCTCCATTTTGGGTAAAGTATACAAAGCAAAATTATTGCCATTAATTTCTCTATTTTCTTTTATACAGATTCTCTTACACTGAACCGATCAAGAACTTTGAAAATGACTTCAAAACGTCTCTGGGTGTCCTTCGTACTTGCTGCAGTCACACTTTCAATTACATTTTCTCTCCAACCAGACCAGCAAAAGGTTCTACTAGTTTCATTTGATGGATTCCGATGGGATTACTTATATAGAGTTCCAACACCCCATTTTCACCATGTGATGAAATACGGTGTTCATGTGAAGCAAGTTACTAATATTTTTCTAACAAAGACCTACCCTAACCATTATACTTTGGTAACTGGCCTCTTTGCCGAGAATCATGGTATTGTTGCCAATGACATGTTTGATCCTATTCTGAACAAATCTTTCTCCTTGGGTCACATGGATATTTATGATTCTGAGTTTTGGGAAGAAGCGACACCAATATGGATCACAAATCAGAGGGCAGGACATACTAGTGGTGCGGCCATGTGGCCCGGAACAGATGTAAAAATACACAACAGCTTTCCCACTCACTACATGCCTTACAACGAGTCCGTTTCATTTGAAGTGAGAGTTGCCAAAATTATCGAATGGTTTACATCGAAAGAGCCCATCAGTCTTGGTCTTCTCTATTGGGAAGAACCTGATGACACCGCCCACGATTTGGGACCAGACAGTCCGCTCATGGGACCTGTCATTTCAGATGTCGACCGCAAGTTAGGGTATCTCATACAAATGCTGAAAAAGGCAAAGTTGTGGGACGTTTTGAACCTAATCATCACAAGTGATCATGGAATGACGCAGTGTTCTGAGGAGCGGATCATAGAGCTTGACCAGTATCTGGACAGAGACTACTATGTCCTGGTCGACCAGTCGCCAGTAGCAGCCATCTTGCCCAAAGAAGGTGAGTCTGAACTTTGTGGTGGGCTGGGTCTGTGCGTGCCCAGTGCGACTGAATTGGGATTTTTGTTTCTGTGTCTTTCAAGTGTGCTTGCCTTCATTGTGGTAATATTCGGGATTTAATCCTTTGACTTTGAGAAGACAAGCTCTCTTTTCTCAGGGTCTGATTTTTCACTTTTTCCTAGAATATTGAAACGGATGCTCTCTGTCTATGATTGTCCCACTTAACCATTTTGGAGTCATCGGATATGATGAACGCTAGCTACAGCCTCTGTTGTCAGAAAAATTAAGTTGGGAGGATACATACAAAATGCATGCAATTACAGGGATTTTATTCTATTAAAAAAAACTAATTTCCATTTATTTACTTTTTAAGGGAGGTACTGGGAATTCAACACAGGACCTCGTGCATGTTAAACACGCGCTCTGCCACTGAGCTATATACCCCACCCTCCCACAGTGATTTTATAGAAGCCTTGAAGCCTTCGATGGATTCTTAGTTAGAACCTGCTCAATAGGGAAGTGGTGGGGTATCAGAGGAGAGAGCTTTGCTGGTCCTGAGATTTAGTTTTCTTATCTGTAAGTCGGGGAAGGAATAACAATACCTGGAACTTGTTACAAACCTCTCCTCGAAGCCTCATTATTTCTGTTTTAAATATCGGTGAACGAGCTCAGAAGTTTTAAAATCCCCAGGTCACAGAGTCAGTGCAGAACAAGACTCAGACCTGCTCTTCTGACTTCTGTTTTATCACCTCCTGGGGTCAGAGTCAGTACCAAATGAGAAAACAGATTTTGAAAAGTGGAATAACTCACCAATGAGACTTACATCCCTCGCAGGGGAATGAAGAGATCATAGGACACAGGGAATGTTAAAAATATGCCCGTGCAACAAAGGAATTTGAAAAACAAGAAACGGACTCAAGATAGTGTCCAGGTTTACTGCGTTTGAAGTCACGAGGAGTCCTTTGGCAACACCTCCAGGAAACGTTAAAGAACGTTTCCATTTTAAAGCTGCTTTGCTGGTCTGGTCTGTCCTTTTCCAACCCTCACCCTTCACTTATTGTTCTTGTCTAGAGATTCTCTATCTCTGTCCTCAGAACTACCAGAACTACCAGAACTTAGCCCTTTGCTTTTGTTTGGGTGTGCAGTGCCCAGACATTTTACTTAGTGCCACCAATGAGTGTGTGTGTGTGTGTGTGTGTGCGCGTGTGTTAAAGTCTTTAGAGGTTAGAGATGTCCGGTTCTATAAAATGTCCTCTCTTCAGGTGAATTTACTTTAAGAGGAGATTATTTCTCAGTTTCCCCTACAAGATTATTTCCTGCAAGGGGGTGGGGCTTCTAAAACATCTGGCTAAGTTTTGTGAAGGTGAGCTCGCTCAGATGTCTGCGTTGATGGACCTCTGATGCCATGGCTGTTTCTTTGACGGTCGCAGTGAGTGTCCTGTCCTGAGTGCCTCTCTGCCTCCTTCCCTTTTAGGTAAATTTGATGAAGTCTACGAAGCACTAGCTCACGCTCATCCTAACCTTACTGTGTACAAAAGAGAAGAGATCCCGGAAAGATGGCATTACAGGGACAACAGTCGAATTCAGCCGATTATTGCAGTGGCCGACGAAGGGTGGTATATTTTACGGAATAAGTCAGATGACTTTATGTGTGAGTATATTACAGTGTTTCTCTCCATCCTGTCATTGTTTGCTAAAGTGGAGGCCAGATGGGAGTTGTTTCTGCTCTATTCAGCAGTTTATTTACTGATTACATAACTAGGGAGTGCGATACATCAATAGTTAAATAAAGATCCAATAAACAAAGATTTATTGGGGCTTTAAAATGAGGTCACCTCTTAAAAGTGAAACATTTACTTCTCTTGAAGCCATCAGACCAAAGACATGCACAGTGACCTATTACTGCTAATTTTAACCATCGTGCTCCTGAGAAAAAATAACTGAAATTTAGAAATTGAATCATTTTTCTGCACCTGCTTTATATTCTGATTTCATAAAAATTTAATCTCTAGTTTTCTTTGCTGCCTTTATTTTTCTAGTTTCTTTTGCCCTTCTGGTTCTACCAAATATAGGCCAGCTTTGCTTGTCATGTTGGAAACATTTCTAAAAAAAAAGTGCAGATGGCATGGATAAAAAATATATCCAGACATATATTTTCGTAATTAATACCTAGCGATGTAATTTGGGAAATATTTCCCCTGACTAAATTTAGAAAATATCTTGGAAATCCCATTTCAAATTCAAGCATGCAAAGTAGCTTCTTGCCATCATTAATGTGTAAATTTACCTTCTTACATAGCTTTTAACAACTTAGTCAAATGGAAAAGTTATCGCAGGATTTCACTCAAGTTTATTTGCATATTTACTCTCAAGCTCCTGTTCTGCTTTTTGTATCACCAGTGATGGATCCCTACAGACTGAATTTCCTAGGCTACTTTGTAGACGGGTTGCCGGTTAGATTTGGCCAATATTGGACCCTGGCAGGAATGTGGAAGGCGGGGGTTTGGGAGAAGCCAGCGTATTTGTCCCCCAATCTCTCTGCCCCAGGCTGTTTCTCTAACAGTAGCTTCGTGTCCTCTGTGATCCCAGCTCCTTCTGGACAACTCTCTCTCTGGCTTCAGCTCCTACTGGCTTTGGGTCTCCGGGGACACCACCTCTTCCTTCTGTCCCTCCAGCCTTGGGGGCCTGAGGTTCCCACTGTTCTACTGGCTGGGTAACCTCGCCATCCCATGGTTGCCTCTCAGCTTCAGCAGTTTTATGAAGAGCTCCTTATTAAAGGACTTACAAAGTCCCCTCTCTTGTACTGCCTGGCGTGGATTCTGCTTTCCTGGCTGATACCGGTATTAGCTTGCACCACCAGTCCAGGTCACTGAGAGTTGCTTCCCTTCTGTTCCTTGAGTGTTGAAGGAACCACATTGTGTCAACACCATCTAGAAATGCTCTTTTAGGCATTGATCCTTGATATGTATCAGATATCTACAAAAATATCCCCTTAGGTAGAACTGGCTTCCTATCATGCTGATTGGTGAAGAGAAAAGCCATTGCCTGGCAGTGAGATTTGTAGAGTATGTGTGAGTCATACCGGCAGATGTGTACAAATACCTGGTTCCGGTCCTTAAAACAGGTTCTACATGTAGATAGTAATCTGAACCAGTATTTAATCAGGATAGGAGAACTGTTTTCAGAAGGCTTTTAAAATTAATTCCTTTGGCTATGAGAATAATTGCTACCTTTTTATGTTCAGATTTTCATGTATTATGCAAATAGCTATTTTATTAGAAGGGTTGTTCAAAAAAGAATTGCTGTCTCGGAGGAGATTTATACTTTAAAGTTGACATAAATTTAAGGGGCTCTCTTGAAATTTTGGTCTGGTGAATTATATAATAGATTGGTCACACCAACTTTTGATAGAAAATGTTAATAATGCTTGATGTTAACATTATGTTCAACGTAATTACTTATTCAACAAAAAAATCTATAAAATAATTACTTTTTTTCATTTTTCAGTTTTATTAGGTAGAATTGTTAAAATTTGACTGCACATATACAGTATGTTCCATGTAAATACATATGCACAATATACTGCACATTTTTTTTTAGTTTGCATATATGTACTGATCATTATTTCTAAGAACAGTTTAGAGCTTTAGCTTTTTAAACTTACATAGTTACTTAATGGAGTAAAGCCAACTACAAAACAAGAATCAACAGAATGTGGTAATCCAATCATAAAGGACAGTCAAATGTGCTTACACATATTCAAGAAATCAGCCATCTCAGTTATAACTAATAAGTAGTTCATTTGTGTCCTTTTTTTTTAAAAAAAAAATTCCACATGTAAGTGATATCATATGGCATTTTTCTTTCTCTTTCCGGCCCACTTCACTTAGAATGACGATCTCCAGGTCCATCCATGTTGCTGCAAATGGCATCCTTTTATTCTTTTTTATGGCTGAGTAGTATTCCATTGTGTGTGTGTGTGTGTGTGTGTGTGTGTGTGTGTGTGTGTGTGTGTGTGTGTGTGTGTATACACACACACCATATCTTCTTTATCCAGTCGTCTTATTTTACAAATAATTAAGTACTGGCCACTACAGCCCTTCACAGCCTGAGTTCTACAAGAGGATTCAAGTCCTAATGTCCAAAAGCAGGAGTTCTCAAATGTGTTCCCGGGACCAGTAGTAACCAAATCTCCTGGGCGCTTGTTAGAAATGCAGATTCTTGGGCCGAACCTAGACCTACTGAACTAGGAACTCTGAGGGCAGGGCCCAGCAATCTGTGTTCTCGCCTGTATCTACATCCCCAGAGCCTCATACACACTGAAGTTGGAGGACCACTGCCCTAAGCATTCGTTATTAAATACTGTCTGCTGGGTTAAGCCTTTATGGTAGGGGCTACCACTGCAAAAAAAAAACCCCTGTTCGTGGGAGAGGTTTCATAAGTCATAATGAGTTCATCTCAAATCTGATTTTCTAGTAAGAAGTGTGATGTGCAAGAGTCATCTTTGCCTTTGTGGCTGAAAGTCTGGATCCGGCTTCTCATAGAAATGAGCCCAGCAATCATCCCATCAATTACAGATCACATAATGGCACATTTACCAATGTTACTACTGATTAATGAACTAGAAGAGCAGTCCCCTGGCAGATGACTCCCAGCAATTCATAAATCCAGCATTATTTCCACTTGAATAAACTCAAAAAGAAGCCTGGCATTTAGAACGACTTCTTTAGATGGATTTTGCAAAGTAGATTTGGAATTCCTTCGAGATGACTTTCAGAGGAGTTGATTTAGAATTTTCTTTTTTTGCAATGCTGTGTTCCCACTGCGTATTGCCATAGCAAGTGTAAACAGTAGGGACTGATCTGCTGGTCATTCTCACCACCTTCAAAATAAAGCCTTTCATGTTTCTTTGGTTGTCATCTTAGCAGTAGCTCCCTCGCTTTGTCTGTCCCCTGACAGTATGCTAGATGCATACGCCTTTAAAATGCAGCTTCTATTGTGCAGGAGTTTTCATCCTTCAATTTTGTATCTTTTTCTGACTTGATAAATCAGAAGACTCCTAAAGTTTTCACCCTTTTTTTTGTAGCCATACTAAAGCACATAATGCTAGGTTGGATCTGAACCACCAAAGGCAAGACATTACCCTCAAGTCCTGACTTTTATTTTTCAATAGTGGATTGGAACTGTAACTGGAGGTTTGATTTTTGTGGTGTCTTTTGGTTTTCTTTATTATTTTTCCCCTTATTGATAGCTATGGATTTACTGCCTTCATGACTAAGAGCATGTTTATCTTTAGAACAGTAACTGGAACATAGTAGGTATCTAAGTATTTGCTGAATATTAGTTTACTTGCTACCAAACAAACAAACAGAAAAACAAACACTTTCGAGTTCCCCTGATGTGGCTCCGCTTTGCTCTTTATACGTCTTTAAACTCTGTTGCTTAAGGTTGTGTCGGCCTGTGAGAAAGATTCCTGGTCATCTGACTTTTCACTTCCTGAAATGAAACTGTGATGCTGACAGCAGCAGAAATTGCTTGTAAAAGATTCTTCTGTTTTGAAAGTTGCATTAGATAGAGTTTGCATTTAAGTTCAGAATTTGACGATACAACAGTTATTTCCGTTTTAAGACCATCGGGTTGGCTGACCCATTCATGCATTTTATCTCCACAGTGGGCAACCACGGCTATGATAATGAATTAGCAGAAATGCATCCCATATTTCTAGCCCACGGCCCTGCCTTCCGAGAGAATTTCACCAAAGAAGCCGTGAACTCCACAGATCTGTACCCACTGCTCTGCCACCTCCTCAATGTTACGGCCATGCCCCACAACGGATCCCTCAGGAACGTCCAGGATCTGCTCAGTGCAGCAGCCCCAAGAGCCGGTCCTTACGGTCCTTACACACAGAGCCCTCCACTCCTCCAGGGTCGTGTCCCACCAGGGGAAAATGAGCAGGAGGCGTCATACGCTTACTTCCTAGGGGTCTCTCTTGGTAGCATTATAGTTATTGTGTTTTTCATAATTTTCATTAAACATTTAATTCACAGCCAGATACCTGTCCTACCAGATTTTCAGGCTGAAATATCTCAACCATTATTACAAGCCTAATGCTACTTTGATGTGGAGATTGCATAGTTATGTCAGTGTTTAAAGGTTTCAAATCCTAGGAAACCAGCTTCAGATATTTGCACAGACCATTCAGCAGATGTGTACATATAGAGGCGCAGTCACACACACACACAGTCACACTCTCACTCTCATGCTTACACGCACATGGACCAAAATACACACACCTGCAAAGGATTAATGACGTGGAAGTACGTTTCCGTCATTCGCTCTGGCTTCAGGCTCTGGCTAAGCGCCTGCTTTATTTGGACTTGGCATTAGCAATTTTGCACTATTTGAAGTACATTTCGTATTGCACTTTACTCTCGGAATGGGTACTTGTATGTGAAATGCACTATATCAGCAATTTTGTCTTCTCACTCAGTTGAAAAAAAGACCTTTTGCACCCAGGTCCCAGGATACTTGTTATTCTTTGCTCAGAGTGAATTTTCTGAGAATTCCTGAATACTGTACAAGCCTATCTCCTTAAATTGGGAGAATATGAAGAAAGTGAAAACTGTTGAAAATTCCACATGATGAGCTCTGCACAGTGACGTTTGGAGAGATGTATTCCCAACGGCAGGGAGCACCTGCGGGATCTCCTTGTCATATTTCTTTCCAAAGGACATGGGTTTTCATTTTATACCCCCCACCAAAAAAGGTTCAAGAGATTCAAATACTGACAGATTCATTCTAGCCATATTGTTTCTGTCATGAAATTCATTATTGCTATTTACTGATTAGTCCTTTTTCTCTGATTTTGATCATCAGACACCATGAACATACATTTCTTTCCTGTGGAGGCCAGCACTGGCCTGATTAAAAGGGGCCAGGCACCGTCTCAGCAATGTTTTCTCTTGATTATTTGCTTCCTTAAAAATGAAATCACTAGTAATCACATTAAAATCAAATTAGATAAGACCAATGTTTTCTTTCTGGTAACCTATAGTAACAGCACAAGCATCTTTTAGATTTGAGCATTGGAAATTCCCTGAATTGCAGAGAGCACAAACTCTGCTAGGGAAAATGCAGGCCATGCCATCTGAAAAGAGCTGTGTGGAGCTTGGGGGAAAAAAAAATTAGGCAGAACCACTAGTGTTCACAACGTTCCCAGAATAGTGCTGAAGGCACCCTGATGGCACAGAGGAATGAAACAACTCTTAGAGGTAACAATATTGAAACAAGAGGAGTTGAGGTTTATAGCCTTGTTTTCTCAAGTATTTGAATATCCATTCACCAAGTGCTTGGTGGAAACAAAGGTGAATCCAAGTTCACAAATAAGACTTCTGCCTCCTGGGTGGGATTTGTCATTTATCCCCCACGTAAAGCTGTGCTTTAGATCCCTTGAGTAGTCAGGGTGGGGAGAGGGCGGTTTTACCTATAGTTTCTTAAATGAAAAAGGAGGCCCTGGAAAGAACAGTTTTCCTTGGAGAAATTAGAAACCAGTTTATAGACACTTGGCTCATAGATAATACTGTGATCTTACGTATATTTATGTACCCACTGGCTAATAAGTAGGGAAAATGTTCGATGCCTTCCAGAAAGGATAAACTTGATGTGAAGAACAGAAGTGGCATAGTTAAAAATATAATTGAATTTAAGTGCTTCCTAAAATTGGGTGAATGAATGATATTTAAATGATAATACCAATAAAAAAATGTTAGCACCTAAGTCTCATTTCATTACACAGCATCTTAATGGGACAGAATGGAATCACTAAGAATGGACCGTAGATTAAAAAGCTGCGAAGTTCAACGGTAGAGAGCAAATTCCTCAAGAGGTTTGCACTCTGGATTAGACGTTTTAAACTATGTGCTGGCTTGCTTGGTAGTGTGAACCTACCTGCATTATTGAGGTGCCGATCTGATGACTGAAAGATGAAATTGGTCTAAAAGCATTACTGTTCAAGTGCTAACTGTACATTTCAAGTAATTGTTGCAGTAAATTCAGTTTAGAGGGTGCTATTACCATAGTGGTAAGAAGAAAGTAAATTCTGTGATGTTGATGAAATCATTAAAACTTGGACATGAAGATTTGAAGATCGAATGGCTTCTTTCATTTATAGATACTTTCTTGTAAAATATCAGCAGGACAGTTTACCTGAAGGAAAATAAAATTTTAAATGTTGCTGGGAAAATCTAGTCCCTCAATCATCGTGGGATCGCTTTGTTGGCTTTGGTTTTTACCTGCGTGTCTCTGTGGTCAAACTTTGTACGTAGTGAACACAGATCAGCACACAGAAATAAAATGTAGACTCGCTAGTCTTCCTACCTGTGAGAATTTGGAAAAGGTCAGAGGAATGGAGCTCCACACCCCCTCGCAAAACACTTACATTGTTGCTGAACATCCTCCATCAGCTATTTTGTAGTTTATTAATTGATATGAGTTTATTAATTGATGTGGCTCTTTTTCAGTGTATGTCTTGCAGTTTCTTCTCTCTGCCACCTACCATGTATAAAGTTGTTTTTCAAAAGGGATTCTGACCTCTTAAGGTAAAACTGGGGTCCTATTATTAGTTTCAGTTTCTTATAAGAAAGAATCTATTTCTAGAAAATCTGAGGAAGACCCTAACTCTCCTAGTTCTGTTTTTTTTTTTTTTTTCTTTCTTTTTTTTCCCCAGCTATTCATTAGCTAAGGCAACAGAGAGTCAGAGAGCCAGGAGGGATCTGAGGGGCCACTGAACCCCCGGATTTAACAAGGGCCCTTGAAAGCTGTGAAGTGGCTTGCATGGCATCTTAGTGCCAGTGGGAAGGAGGACCCAGGTGTCCTGATCCAGTGGCGGGTTAGGACATGAATGTAATGAAATTTGAGGGGACTCAGTAGCAGGCAGGACATGGGGTGGGGGACGACAATAAAAGCTCCTGGAAAAATGGGAAGCTGTACAAGATGCTTGGGCAGACTGCCCTAGGAGAACATCGCTGCTGTACAGAAAACGCATTCACAGCTCCAGCGTGATGATACTGCCTCGTCTTCTTCCTTCAGGGTGCTGTTGAGAAGTCTTACGCCAATGTATTGTCTCTCTTCCTTCCCTCCCTTCTGTAACCCATTCCCTGAAATTTTAGTTATTATCGAAGATACTCCACTTGTCGCTCAGGGGCCTCTTTCATTTTAAAGGCTCATTTCTCTTGTGCATTCTAGCCAATCTTCAGCATTTCTCATTTCTTTCATCCCTTTTCTCTTTACCATTTCTTGGCACTCACATTCCTGGGATGCTGAACCTTATGAACTGGTTAACTGTTTGTTTCTCCCAGTATTTTCCAGTTCTTCCTTTTGTTACATCATTCAAGACACTTCATCTTCCAAACCTTAGCCACCCCCTCTGCTTTTTTTTTTAACACACATTTAAAGTCTTATTTTTAATTTTCCAAATTTATTTCTAGTTCTTTGTAATAATGTACTGTTACTTAACTTTTTAATGGAGTGGAACACACTCAAAAATGCACAAATAGTAAATGTGGCCAATTATCAGTAAGTGAACAAATCCATGTAACTATCACTGTAGAAAAGAAATAGAAGATAGAGCATCACCAGCACTCCAGGAAGATCCTCTTAAGACTCTTTCCAATTATTACCTCTTCCCTCCTGCCTAAGGTAACACTGTCCTGAGGAGGAACACAATAGAATAGTGTCCCCTATTTCCAAATTTTATCTGAATGAAATCATACAATATATATTATGTTTGGCTCTTTTTCACTCAAGATTATGTGAGATTCATCCATATTTTTGTATGTAGCCATGGTTTATTTTCATTGCTTCATGGAATTAACATCTTCTGAATGTACTGTAATTTGTTTATTCTCTTTTTGGATATTTGGATCATTTCCAGTTTGGTAAGTAATGCTGCTGTGAACTTTTGGTGCATCGAAGCATACATTTTTGTTGGATCTATTATATAAATCTGCTATTTAGCCTAGGTTTTCCCAAAAGTAGAGTCTGAGACAAAGGCTTGTAGGTAGAACCTGTGTCCATCAGCTCCCAAAACCCCAGTGGTTAAGGGTGGCCACGTGGCGATTAACTCCACATACGTCTGGGGAGGGCGTGCACAGTGCTAGGTGTGTGTTCTCACAGGCACCCAGTCTTCCGGGCCCTGGGATCTGCGCCAGGAAGAAAGAGGCTAAGCCTTGTCAGGTTGCATCTGTGGGAAACTGGTTTAAGCCAGGATGAAACTGGAGTTAAGGCGTGGGCTGAGTGGACTGGAGGTTTGGTAAGCAGGCGATGTCCAGTACAGCCACACGTATATGGAGTCGGCATTTTAACAAAGGTCATCAGTTCTGCTCGTCCACTTGTCTATCCTGGGTCAACACCATAGTGTCTTCATTACTATATGACAGTTCTTGGCATCTGATAGAAAAGTCCTACAATTTATTTCTCTTCAACATTACCTTGGCCCTCTGCTTTTCTACGTACATTTGAGTGAGCTGATACAGATCCTTAAAAAATAAAACCCTGCTGGCACTGCTTGGATGCCATAATCAGTTTTGAGAATTTCCATCTTTATAATACTGACTCTTCCAACCTATAAATATGATATAGACGTCCGTTATTTTGGTCTTCCTTAATTCCTCTCGATGTTATGATTTCCTGTGCAAAAATTCTGCATGTGTTCTGTAGAGGCATGTATACTTATTCCTACATATTTCATGCTGCTTGATACCAATGTAAATAAGTTTTAAATTTTCATTTTGTTTTCTGCTGATACATAGGAAATACACTTGACCTTTTTATATATTGACCCCATCCAGCAACTTTGTTAAGCTCTCATCTATCTGATTCCTTTGGATTTTCTATATATGCAATCACGTCATCTGTGGATGACAGTTTTTTTTCTTTTTTTAACTTAAAGCAAAAATTCCTCTAATTTTTTTTTAATTGAGGTATAGTCAGTTATAATGTGTCAATTTCTGGCGTACAGCATCATGTCCCAGCCATGCATATACATACGTATATTCGTTTTCATATTTTTCCTTTAAAAGGTTATTACAAGATATTGAATATAGTTCCCTATGCTATACAGACATTTGTTAATTTATTTTTATATATAGTGGCTAACATATGCAAATCTCAAACTCCCAAATGTATCCCTTCCCACTGCCCTTCTCCCAGTAACCAGAAAATTGTTTACAATGTCTGTCAGTCTGTTTCTGTTTTGTAGGAGTTCATTGGTGTCCTCTTTTTTCTTTTCTCCAGATTCACATATGGGTGATACCATATGGTATTTTTCTCTTTCTGGCTTACTTCACTTAGAATGGCATTCTCCAGGTCCATCCATGTTGCTGCAAATGGCATTATCCATTTTACTTTTTTTTTATCACTGAGTAGTATTCCATTGTATAAATGTACCACACCTCCTTTATCCAGTCATCTGTGGATGGATGTTTGTTTCCATGTCTTGGATGTTGTATATGGTGCTGCTGTGAACATTGGGGTGCATGTATCTTTTTGAATTAGAGTTCCCTCCAGAGATATGCCTAGGAGTGGGATTGCTGGATCATATGGTAAGTCTATTTTTAGTTTTTTGAGGAATTTCCATACTGTTTTCCATAATGACTACACCAAACTACATTCCCACCAGCGGTGTAGGAGGGTTCCCCTTTCTCTACAGCCTCTCCAGAATTTATTGTTCATGGACTGTTGAATGATGGCCATTCTGACTGGTGTGAGGTGATAACCTCATTGTATTTTGATTTGCATTTCTCTGACAATTAGCGATGCTGAGCATTTTTTCATGTGCCTGTTGGCCATTTGTATGTCTTCACTGGAGAATTGCTTGTTTAGGTCTTCTGCCCGTTTTTGGATTGAGGTTTTTTTTTTTTTTTTTTTTTTTTTTTTGTTAAGTTGTATGAGCTGTTTATATATTCTGGAAATTAAACCTTTGTCAGTCGCATCATTTGCAGATATTTTCTCCCATTCCATAGGTTGTCGTTTTGTTTTACTTACAATTTCCTTTGCTGTGAAAAGCTTGTAAGTTTCATTAGGTCCCATTTGTTTATTTTTGCTTCTATTTCTATTTCCTGGGTAGACTGGCCTAGGAGAACATTGCTAAGATTTATGTCAGAGAATATTTTGTCTGTTTTCTTCTAGGAGGTTTATCGTTTCTTGTCTTATATTTAAGTCTTTAAGCCATTTTGAGTTTATTTTTGTGTATGGTGTGAGGGAGTGTTCTAACTTCATTGATTTACATGCTGCTGTCCAGTTTTTCCAACACCATTTGCTGAAGAGACTGTCTTTTCTCCATTGTATATTCTTGCTTCTTTTGTTAAACATTAATTAACCATAGGTCTGTGGGTTTATTTCTGAGTTCTATTCTGTTCCATTGATCCATGTCTGTTTTTATGCCAATAACGTGCTGTTTTGATTACTGTAGCTCTGTAGTTCTGCCTGAAGTCTGAGAGGGTTATTCCTCCAGCTTCATTCTTTTTCTTCTGTATTGCTTCGGCAGTTCTGGGTCTTTTGTGATTCCATATAAATTTTAGGATTGTTTGTTCTGGTTCTGTGAAAAATGTTCTGGGCAATTTGATAGGGATCACATTAAATCTGTAGATTGGTTTGGGCAGTATGGCCATTTTAACAATATTGATTCTGCCAATCCAAGAGCATGGCGTATCTTTCCATTCCTTTAGGTCATCTTTAATTTCTTTAATCAATGTTTTGTAGTTCTCCATGTATAAAAGACTTTCACCTCCTTGGTCAGATTTATTTCTAAGTATTTTATTGTTTTGGATGCAATTTTAAAAGGGTTTGTTTATTTTTCCTGCTGTTTCATTGTTAGTATAAAGAAATGCAACTGATTTCTGTATGTTAATCTTGTATCCTGCAACCTTGCTAAATTCTTTTATCAGCTCTAGTAGTTTTTGTATGGAGCTTTTAGGGTTTTCTATATATACTATCATGTCATCCACATATAGTGACAATTTTACCTGTTCTCTTCCAGTTTGGATCCCCTTTCTCTTTGTTACCTAACTGCTGTGGCTAGGACTTCCAAGACTATGTTGAATAGAAATGTTGAGTGGGCATCCTTCTCTTGTTCCAGATTTTAGTGGGAAGGCTTTTAGTTTTTCACCATTGAGTATTATTCTGGCTTTGGGTCTGTCATAAATAGCTTTTATTACACTGGGGTATGTTCCCTCTATACCTACCTGATATATATTGGTCCTTTTATTTTGTGAAATGTCCCTCTCAATCTCTGGAATTCTTGTCTTGAAGACTATTTTATCTGATATTAATACATGTACTCCACCTTTCCATAGTATATCATTTTCTATCCTTTCTCTTTCAATTTGCCTTTGTATCTAAAGTGTGTCTCCTGTTGACAACATATAGCTGGGTCTTGGGTTTGCACCCAGTCTGACAAATCTCTGCATTTAACTGGGATGTTCAGTGTATTTACACGTTGTTATTGATGTGGTTGTATTTTATCTTTTCCCTTCATTTGAAATTGGCCTATAGTTTTTTTATGCTATTTTAATTTTTATCAGGTTTGATATCAATGTTATATTCATCTTAAAAACTCAGGTTTTTTTTTTTTTTCCTAAAACACTAGTTTCATGAAGCAAATGTAACACTGATAATCAAACCTGACAGAGAGGCACTAAAAAAGATTATTATCTCTTGGGCCTGAAACTTTTTTGTATGATAGTTTATAACTTTCCCAATCTTTAAAAAAGAAATTGGTTTTAGTTTTCTTTCTCTGCTGCAGTCAATTGTATTCAGTATTTTCCCTAGGACATTACCCATTTCATCGACATTTTCAAACTTATTTGAGCCAAATAAAATAGGCTCTTATGATTTTTAAGCACTTGCTTCTTTGTTTTATATCTGCATTCTCTCCTTCCTTTACCACCACCTTTTGAGTAGGTTAGCTTTTCAGCTTCTCAGCTGCCTTTTCCAGAGTTCACAGATGCCGTGAGGGGCCTCACTTTGAGAGGTTTCTTCCTTCTGAAGCTTGACCTCTTGATTCTTCACTTGGTAATTCCTCAGTGCCTTTGCATAGATCTTGTATATTTTGTCCAGATTTCCTAGTCCTCAGCAAGAGGGCTGGTTTGAATTACATACTCTACCATCATACTGGAAACAGAAGTCCTCCTACATGTCCATTTACTCTTAAAAAAAAAAAAACTTCACAGAAATTGTGTGTAAGAAACATTCACTCTCCTCAGTGGACAATTCAATGTGTATCTCAACAGTGCTGGACCTGACCTATAGGAACCCTTTTATAAAATGTTTTGTATAGTGGAGTTGTCTAGAATTGTTTTGAGGCAGATTGGTTTTTGGTTTTTGTTTTTTTTTTGGTGAGGGGAATGGTAATTTGATTGATTTTTAAAGGAGATACTGGGGATTGAACTCAGGACCTCAGGCGTGCTAAGCACTGCACTCTATCACTGCGCTATACCCGCCCCCCTGAGGTAAATTTCTGTTTCTCCTTTCCACCACCCCTGTCTATGAAGGTAAGGTTAAAAATGGTAGCTATGTAAAGAACGCTGGTTAGGGTCACTAACAAGTCAGATCTGTACACAGGAAGGAGGTCTGAGCTGGAGACATGTGTCTGTAAACCATCAATTACGGAGCAGCCAGTGGAGGAGGTCACTAGATTCAGTTTACTGACAGTGGAAATCAGGTTTCAGAGGTCCAAGAGGCAGATTTGTGGAAAGACAGAAGGCCTGCACAGCAGCTTGGCTTGCTCAGTGGGTAAGTCTTTGCCTCAGACAGGTAATTCTGGCTATGAGACATCAGTCACAGGACCTAGTGCTTTCAACACTGACCACTACCTGCGTGCGCACACACACGTCAAGGGGAGGCCTGTAATGAAACCCAAGCACACGCACCAAGGAGTCTGCGGGAGAGGGAAAGAGGTGAATCTGGCCTTCAGGAAGCACAGGGCCTGGGAACCGGTTCTGGACCCCAGGATGTCTCAGCACAAGAGTTAAACCACAAGTAGACGGAAGTAATTTGTCGGTATAAAGTTTTACCACTCTTGAAATACTACAGACCTCTCTTCCAAAGTAAAGAAAGTACCTTTTTCTCGTTTTCCCACAGTTCCTAGCAGTGTTCAGTGAAGGTCAAAATAGGAAATTAATCACTGTGCTCTTGGAGGAAACTTGTTTGCATCTGTACTGTATTGGAAAAGATTAAGTACTCACAGCTATGTACAAAAAAAGTTTAAATGCTGTAATCCCGGCTTCATCCCCTAGTGTTTTGTAATCAGCTTTTTCAAACCTCTTCCCTTCTACTGTAAGCTAATAAATTATAGTTCTAGAAACTTTGCAAAATTTATCTTGGCTTTCTCCTATGATGTCCTCATGTTGGACTGTATATTTATACACGGCTTTAAAAATTTGGTTAAATGGTACACACTTAATCCTGGCTTAAGTAAGTGGATTCTTGAAGTATAACAAATCTGTCAACATCTATCACAACGTGTCTGCCTGGCAAGAGGGTGACAAATCATCAGTGCCATCGCATTGTATACTTAATAATTACAGTAAAAATGTTTTGGTAGATTTTATTCACATAAAACTTTTTAATCATAAGCAAAGTCATAACCAGGAACTCCAAACAATACAGTGAAAATATATTTTACTTTAACTTAAGGCACTAAATACAGATTTCTTTAGAGCACACTCATGTCATTTATTTACACACTATTTTAAGAATTCATAATAAATAAACACTTTCCATCTCACTTTGTCCTTCCTTTGTAGCTTTATATATATATTCACAATGAAGTAAAGCCTTCCAAATAAATGGAATTAAATGCAATCATCCTTAAAGTTTACCAGATACGGGTGAGAGAAGGAAACACCTAAGAACAATGCAAAGGCATCTTTAATCCATCAATTTTCCAAGAATTTATCTTTAAGCTCATGCCAAGCTTAATGGAACAGTAACACAAAACCTATAGTACAGAGCAGTGAAATGATTCTTATTCTATTGCTGTTTACCAGAAACACTTACACATTAACAGCAGCAGCAGACTGTCCCTATGTTATCAGTAAATGTACTTATTCTAAATTCATTCACTGAACTCACAAAAAACTTAGTGAAACGTTTTCCTATTACCTTTGCACATTGTTGTCACAAACAGTAAATGTTTCCTGGAGCCAAATACTTCCTACTACCCAGAAAACACAGCAGTATATCAGTCAAATATTTAACAAAATACACACCAAAACATTAGTGAAAAGGGCTGGCTTTACTAAAACATTTTTCTCAGTGTACTAGAGGAGTCATCGGCTCTGAGTGATAAGTTTTTAAAGATACAAATGAATTAATGTAAAGTTCAATATAATAATATATGTCTCTGATTAAATAAATACTGTTCTTGTCCACCTCTATCTATATATATATATAAAACATTTATAATTCAAGTTAATATTTTGAGAATGGAATGAAGGAAAAAGACAAATAGGTAAATGTATTTTGTTCAAAGGGCTGAGACACTGCCAGGGCATCCCCTTCCTAGTCTGTCCTGTATGAAATCCACTCACAGGCTGGATGCTATGTACAGATTTCTGAAACTCACAACCACCAGTCAAGCCAATAGAACCATTAAAGCTCACACTACTGCAAGCGCCAAGCTCTGCTCTATTAGTATAATTGCCTGCTACTATTTTAGACATTTCCAAAAATGCTCATGGCTCTAAATGTGACTGTTCTCTCCCTCTCTTTTTTTAATGGAAATTGAAGTAGAAAGAAATTTTTCTATCATTCTGTTCAGATCAACTATTAACCTTTAAGATAACTTATGCAATTTCATCTGAAATGAAATTTGTCAAAAGGCAAACTAGTCCTGTTGGTTTTATTTATTTATTATGCTGTTCTTAATACAGTTACCTTCTGACTGTGTGCACAGACTATTCACACAGGGTGTGCAAATGCTGCTCGAGAACCAAAGAACAACAGGCACCAAATGCCAGGATCAGGGCGTCCGCAGTGACAAGGATGGTGGATCTGCCCGGTACCTGGCACCACTGTTCTTTACCATCACAGATCATCAGCACTTAGCTGGGTGGCATATTTATTGCAGGTTATTTCTGCAGCTGCAAAACAGTTACCTTGTTTATTTCACATTGTCAAAACTTTGAAGATCACACGAGTAATGTTAATTCCTTGCCTCAGGTCCTGATGAACAGTTCTCAAACCCAGTTTTTCCTCTAATAGATACAAGCTAGTCTGCCCCAACTCAGGTTCTTCATATTAATTCTGATTATTAGAAGGTACCACTTAGCAAAGGTAAGATGACAGTTAATTCACAACAAACCCTGGGCTCCGAACAAGTATGTTAAGAAAAAAATAATAGGAGCAGAGTGGTTATTTCTATGAACCAAACATTGGAGGAAAAAGCAGAAGCAGCACTCACGCTCCTGAAGGTTAACAGAGCGCTGGGAGATCATTCAGTCACTTAACATACGATTACTGTAAAAGATCAAAGACCCTAAGTTCCATTTTAAATTCAGCTCTACTGCTTAAAAAGTAAGGCATAAAATTCCCAAAGGTAAGTATAAAAATCTCTCTTTCTCAGTGTGACCCAATCAAAACCAGACTGGTATTCAGGTCATAACTTTTCTGCAGGGCTTGGATCCATCTCTGGTTGCAAAAAACAACATGAGAAAGTTAAAAATGGTAACAAAAATTAATGAACTTTTAAAAATTGTGATTTTAAATAACTTGTGAGTTATAAGAAAGTAAATAAATGTCAAATACAAACATAACCTTTCCTGAGAGCTGTGTTCTAAGGGGATGTGGAAGCCTGCCTCTAGTCTAGTGTCCTCTCACCACCTCCTGTAAGTCACACGGTCTGTACATCCACACACACAAACACACACACACACACAACTACATAACTCACACAAAGGCATTAAGCACAGAGAGAAAAGCACTTTTCCTTATTTTCTGAATTTCCTATTAGCAATAACCTTCAAAAGATATCTTTTGAGGCTTCACTACCTTAAGGGTCTTAACAAAGACACAAGGGGGGAAGACTCAGGCTTTGTATCAGTCTTTTTTTTCTGTAACAGCTTTTCTTAAAATCATTTCTTCATTAGATCTGCTCTGCCTGGTTGATCCATTTTATTAACCATCACAGAGAATTTCCTACCTCAATGGTTTACTTGGGATACACACTCTTATTAAAGGTAAATATAAAAATATAGGAACCTTTTCCTCCCTGATACACAAAATCCACAAATTTTATTAAGATTTTTGTTGTTTAATTTACAAATATAAAAACTTATTCGAAAAGCAGACCCATGAAATTTTGGTATAGTTTCACCTGAAGATGTGTCAAATCTTCATTGCAAAGAGAAAAAAAAAAGGCAAAGGCAGTGTTTTTCTTAAAAAAAAAGTTTCCGGTTGGACAAACGGTGTTAACGAATGATTTTCTAGCAGTTTTTTCTATGGTCAGGGTCTTCTGTACTAGCTAATGCTGCAAAGCAAAACACAAGGAAAAACAGAACACAATCATTTTGGCATGCTTGGTCCAAGCGCTCTGTCTTTCAAAGTAGACTTTTTCATAGTGAGAACACCACTCCTGGGGTATGTCCTAATCAAAGCCGCTTTATACAAACCCCCGCACACTCGTTACCCAATTAAAGGATCGTCGTCGTCATCTTGCAGCTGAAGTCGGGAGAACGGCCGGGGCCCCGAGAGTCTGTTCTGCATGACTATGATGAGGCAGGTGAGAGTGGTTAAGACCAAGAGCACACCAATAACAATTCCGATGGCTTCTGGGAGATTGATGCACCACTGGTCGACCAGCAAGCACTTGGTATGACTGAAGGTTCCATTATTGAGACGTGGCTTTAATCCCAGGATGTGGCACATCATTGGGTAAATGTCCACAATGTTAATGGTGCTATGTTTGTAGCCTTTGTGAAATGCAGGCCCATGGGCAGCTAGGAACGGATTCATACTCAGCAAAGAATTATCATAACCATGGTCACCTACTGAAAAAGAACAACAGGACATTAATAAACAAGATCGTTTCTATCACAAAATAACTCACTTTTATTGTCAAGACACTAGGTTCTTACCAGTGCATTCTCACCCATTAGAATTCTGATGAATTGGGTAAAATTTCCTGTTTCCTTCGACTCGGCCACATCCCATATTTCACACACACCCCCTTTGTCCCAATCACTCATGGCCTCAGGCTTTAAAACTATGTCTCAACCTGATGTACTCATCTCTCAGTCTGAGCCCCATTTATATCACCTGTCCGGGTCCAGCACTGTTTGCAAAAGCATACTGCAAACAGCACCGGAGACAGAGTGGGTAGGAAGAGGAGTCAGTGAGACCAGTGCGTGGGGAGGCGGGGGATCTGCAGCCTCCCCTGTCAGCTGCTCTGGGACAAGAAACAGGACTGTATTACCTACCCCTGGCTTCATGACAGCTAACCAACACCTCAACGTCTGCAGGGCCAGGTGACTGACAATGTTACCAAAGGATCTTCTTGCATTGCAGGTGAAGGCTAAGCTAAGCTGACTTCCAACTTGTCAGTCCAGTGAAAGTCTAACTCAGAAAAATCTGATGGTCTCCGGTATCACTCCAATACCAGTCTCAATAGTGCCTTTTAATATACGCCAATTACATTTAATAAGCTCCCTCTCCCTTATGAAGTGCAGGTGGCTGAGTGATGAGTGTAACGTGTCTGTTACCTCATTCTTTAAGAGCATGTGTAAAACATTTCATAACAAAAATAACGCACGTGACCAATACAATGCAAAGCAGAATGTAACGCTATAGATACTATGATTTCAATACTGTAAATGAATGATTATAATATGAATAATATAAACAATATGACCACAATAAAAACATGCATGTGTATGTAACAGAGAAAAAGATTAGAAGGGGAAAACTCCCGCAATGAACACTTGTCTACACTTCTGTATGGAGGGATTACGGACAGTTTTTGTTCCCTTTTCTAAATGTTTTCTTTATTTTCTAAGTCTTCAATAATGAGTACATAAACATAAGTAATACATAAAGTCCAAAGGCCTTCAGTCTTATCCTCGCCTGGTGCGTCTGAGCTGCTCTGGATCAGGGACCTGCAGACGGCAGCCCCCGGCCACGTGCAGCCCCCCGCCTGTCCCCGTAAAGGAAGTGTCAGCAGAACACCCCGTGTCAGTCTGTTCACATACTGGCCATGGCTGCTTCCCCACCACACAGGCAGAACTGAGGAGCTGAGACAGAGACCGGCTGGCCCACAAAGCCTAAGATATTTACCATCTGCCCTTCCACAGAAAAATTTTCTAACTCCTGCTGTAGTCTACAAAAATCAGATTTTAAAAAAATGTATTCAAGATGTATTTACATATGGGTAAGTAAGCTTCAGTTCAGGGAAGATCTGGAATTCTCCCCTATACATTTCCTCAGTTTTAGGAGAGATTTGGGTCCATCTATTTAATCTACTTGGTAGATTTTTGCTTGCACACTTTCTGGTTCTTGCCCGGTGTTCTAAATGGCTGTAGCACTCAGGTAAAGGATTTCATCATTGGGAAAAGACCTAGGATTACCTAGACAAATATGTATTTTTAAACAAAAATAAAAAGGAATTTGAACTAGCTAATCTCTCCCCTTTTACTTTCTTTACTTTTTAGTCTTCTCTGTTCCTTTACTATTCCTTTATTTTTACAGGTCAAGAGAACCAACCTTGAAGGTTACTGACAGTAGTGCAGTTTGGGAAATAAAGTAAAATGACTCCTTGACCCTTAAGATCACCCAATCTTCTAATCTGAGGGTGAAACAGCAGTTTCTATAAATTGCTTCCAAATGAAAACCTGATAATAATCTAGTTGAAAATTAAACTAATTATACTGTGTCAACATCTCTAAATCAAAGTACCCTGTTAACGGGACAATGTCACAACATGTGATTTATCCCTGGGATCCAAAAGGAAGATCCTAAATCAATACTTACATTTTGGTGGTGATGATTTATTTAGCACAATTGTCCAGCCTTCATCAGCAACCAGAATAATGGGCTGAATTCGATCATTATGTTGGTAATGAAATCTGGCAGGAATGTCTTCTTTGAGATAAACATTCATGTGCGAGTTACAGATTTTCAGTTTGTTATAAGCCTCTGTTATGTCTGGAAGGAAAGGAAGTAGCAAGGAAAAAAAGTCATGGTTGACTGATAAGGAAAAAATATTTCTAACTAGAATAACTGGAAGTAAGTCCTGAACAATGTTATCCATTACATCACTTTTAATCATTTAAAAAACAGAGCAATAATAATTATGTAACAGTGTTGGAGACAGACAGACACACACCTTTTCAAGTGTTCACTTCTCTGTCTCTCTCATGTTGTGATTATCCCTGGTGGACTTTTACACAAAGAGGACAAATTTCACACCTGGCTTCCTAAGTAAATATAAACTCCTTACATATTATTACTCATTACTAATTCTAAGATCAGTAAATGAAAGGTAGATCTCACACAAAAGTCCAAGATGTTTTTTAAGGATCAAAATTTACTTTTTTCATTAGTGTGAATAATTAAGAAATACATCAGAAAGCAAAGAAATAATCATCTTGAACCTAAACCTTAAGCTAACTGATTGCTTAAAAACTTATGCATTAGGGGCAAAATATAATCCCACTCTAAGAGTAGGTGGTCGTGAACTACAAAAAGCCCAAGCTTCATTCTTTTACAAAACCCTCCCTTAATCAACTGCCCCATTCAAATATTCCTTGCTGAAAGTTTACTTACTGATTTTGGGAAGTATTGCAGCAACTGGGGTCAAGTCTATAAGAGCGTAGTCTGAACGGTTGATGCACGCATCCAAGTTTATCAGCCTCCCCGAAGAACACTGCGTCATCCCATGATCACTTGTGATGATCACGTTAAGATTTTCCCACAGCCCTAACGCCTTGAGCTTGTGGACTAGCTCACCGATATGGTCATCTATCTCCTTCAACACTCTGCGCATGTTGTCTTTATCTTCAGGGCCGTACCTGTGGCCGCTTGCATCTGGCTCTTCCCAATAGAGTGTCGCAAAGGTGACTGGTGGGTTGGAACTGCTCAGCCACGTGGTGATGTTACTGAGCCTCTCCCCAAATGACACCGAGGAGCTGTAGTTCATGAAATAGGAAGGCGTGGCATTGCGAATGGGGACGTCGGTCCCAGGCCACATAGCAGCAGCGCTGGACCTGTTTTCCTGAAGCTGGTTGGTCACCCAAATAGGCACTGCCTCATTCCACCAGAAAGGATCCTTGTCATTGAAGTCGGAGAAGTGTTTCTTGGTGACGACATCATACATGGAGTTAGCCACAATGCCATGGCTTTCTTCATACAGGCCTGTCACGATACTGTAGTGGTTTGGAAATGTTTTTGTGATAAAAACATTTTTAACCTGCTCTACTAAGATGCCTTCTTTGATAAAATTCTGGAGATGAGGAAATTCAAAGTTCCGGAGATAGTCAGCTCTGAAGCCATCAAAGGATACAAGTAGTAGCTTGGGTGGCAACGTATAGGAAGAGTTCCCTCTGCCACCAGTTATGAGTCCAGAAAACAGAAGTATCAGAAATAAGTGCATAATGGACGCGTTGAAGGAGGGCAATCAGGGTTCCTAAAATATAAACACACCATTCACAAGTAATGTTATTTGATTTGGGTTAGGTTTCTGAAGTTTAGCCACGAGGAGATGAAAACCAACATTTGTAAACTTTTTTATACCAGCTTTACCTATATCAGCTGAGAAAGTAAACAGTGTCACTGAAAGATAACTGAATAAAGCTAAAGTTGGAAAAAATAAAAATTGCCTCTCCTTGTCCAATCATGTGTCCTGCCCCATTTTTCATGCTCTGAAAGGGATGTGGGCGATTCTTATATTTGTGGAGACACAAATAGTCCTATTTGGCTATCTTGCTTGTCTGCAGCAGCAAAAAGTTGTTCTAGATTCTTATCCTATGTTCTTATTTAAGCCTTCAGAATAATTTAGCTCACCCTCTCCCAAGAATACACCAAGACATCCACAGACCCACCCATTCACTCAGAACACCTGCTGATCTTTGACAGAATGTTGCCTACTTCAAATGACAAAATTCCTCACAAAATCTAGTAGGAGGAAAAAAAGAGAAGAAAAAGGCAATTCGTGTGGGACCTGTCCTGTAGGGAGGGAGCAGCAAAGGAGGAATAGCGCTCTTATGCTGGGATGCCCCCCCCCTCCAATGGAGAGGGCAGTGGGATGGGGCAGGGGGGATCCTCCGAGGCTTGGAGGAGTGCACAGCAGCTGCCTCGCCAACAGAACTGAGAGAAACCAGCACAAAAGGTCCCTATGATCCCCAGCCCTAGATGCGAGCTGGTGGGGGTGGGCTGGGGCTGGCTGCCCAAGCCAGGCGGAGGGCTGAGGCTGACTGCGCAGAGGCAGCCTCATGGGGCTGGAGTGTGCTGTGGGCCGTGGCTGGGAGTGTATACATAAAGGAATAGCCTGGGTCCCCATTAACCCAGATGGGCCAGAGCCACTGCCTCTGCAGGCCTGTGGCACCATTGCAGGTGTGTAATCAGGGGGGAAGAGGTGGGGCACAGCCATAGCCACCATGTTCGCTGGTGCAGGGCTCCCAGGTGGAGGTGGGGCTGAAACCTGAATCCACACCCAGGGGCTCTGCAACTTCATAGGTGGGATTGAGATTTGTTTACAGTCCCAGGCAAAGGGGGCTGATTTGCTCCCCAGGTGCCTTTGTGGACCCGTGCCTCTAAGACAAACAAGGAGTGGAGTTCTGGCACACAGCGGGGGTGCGTGCAGGACAACGTTGTCAGCAGACCTGCCTACAGTACGTACGTGGACGAGGCACTGGGGACAGCGCTGACTAGGTGGCATGCCATGGATCCAGGTGTATGACTGCGTGATCTTTACAACGGACCTAGATGTCGGTGGATCTGCACTGATAGCTCTGAGGGTAACCACAAGTCAAAAGCACACAATAGAATCACAAAAACCAAAAAGAAATCAAGATAATACAAAAGAAAATAATCAAACCACAAGAAGAAAAAGGAACAAAGAGGAAATACCAAGTCAACTGGAAAATTAAGTTCAAAATGGCAATAAACACACATCAATCAATAATTACCATAAGTGTCAATGGAAAAAAATGCTCCAATCAAAAGACAGAGTGGCAGACTGAATAATAAAAACAAGAGCCTAAAATATGTTGTCTACCAAAGACCTACTTTAGGGTGAAAAACATACGTAGATTGAAAGTGAGACGATGGAAAAGATTTTATGCAAATGGAAACAACAAGAAAGTGGAAGTAGAAATAGGTATCAGACAAAACAGACTTTAAAACAAAGGCCATAGAAAAATACGTATATATTGATTACTATGTAATGGTGATACTATATAATTACTATATAAGGAGCAATACAAGATGAAGATACTACACTTCTTAACATACATGCACCCAATATAGGAGCACCTAAATACATAAAGACATAAATACTAACAGACATAAAGGGAGAAATTGATGGGAACACAATCATAGTAGGAGATTTTAACACCCCATTAATATCACTGGACAGATCTTTTAAACAGAAAATCAATAAGGCAATGGGAGATACTAAATGACACGACAGAACAGTTGGACTCAGTTGATCCTTGTAGGACATTACATCTCCAAAAAACCAGAATGTACATGCTTTTCAAGTGTGATGGAACATTCTCTAGGCTAGAAAATTTACTCGGACACAAAAGAAGCCTCAATAAATTTAAGAGGATAGAAATTATTTCAAGCATCTTTTCTGACCACAATGTTATGAAACTAGAAATCAACCACAGAAAAACAAAGGAGAAAAAAAGAGCATTGAGATTAAACAACATGCTACTGAAAAACAATGGGTCAACAATGAAATCAAAGAAGAAATTAAAAATACTTTAAGACAAATGACAAAACACAACCACACAAAATCCATGGGATGCAGCAAAAGCAGTCCTAAGAGGGAAGTTCATAATGATACAGGCCTTCCTCAAAAACAAGAACAATCTCAAGTAAACATCCTAACCTATCACCTAAAGGAATTAGAAAAAGAAGAGCAAACAAAACCTAAAGTCAGCAGAAGAAAGGAAATTATAAATATCAGGGTGGAAGTAAATAAAATGGAGATTTAAAAAATAGAGGAAAAAATCCATCAAACCAAGAGCTAGTTTTTTGAAAGAGTAAACAAAATTGACAAATCTCTGGCCAGGCTCACCAAGAAGAAAAGAGAACACACACACACACAAAACAAAATAAGAAAGGAAAATGGAGAAATTACAACCAGTATCACAGAAATGTAAAAAAAAAAAAAACTACTATAAACAACTATATGGAAACAAACTGGACAACATAGAAAAAATGGACAAGTATCTGGAAACACACAGTCCACCGAGATTAAATCAAGAAGAAATTGACCACTTTAACAGACTGATTACTAGAAATGAAATAGAATCAACAATTAAAAAAACCTCCCCTATAGATAAAAGTCCAAGACCAGACGGCTTCTCTGGGGAAGTCTACCAAACATACAAAGAACTCACCCCAGTCCTTCTCAAACTCTTCCAAAAGATTGAAAAGAAGGGAGTACTCCCAAACTCATGCTATGAAGCCATCATTACCCTGATACCAAAACCAGACAAGGACACTACTAAAAAAGAAAATTACAGGCCAACATCACTGATGAACATAGACACAAAAATGCAAAACATTAGTAAACAGAATCCAACAGCACATAAAAAGGATCAAACAACATTATCAAGTTGGATTCAACCGAGGGACACAAGGATGGTTTAACATAAACAAATCAATCAATGTGATACACCACATCAACAAAGGAAAGGGCAAAAAACACATGATCACCTCAATAGATGCAGAAAAAGCATTTGATAAAACAACACCCATTTATGGTAAACCAACAAAGTGGGTATAGAGGGAACATATTTCAAGATAATAAAAGCTATTTATGACAAACCTACAGCCAGGATAATACCCAATGGTGAAAAACTGAAAGTCTTCCCACTAAAATCTGGAACAAGACAAGGATGCCCACTCTCACCATTTCTATTCAACATAGTCTTGGAAGTCCTAGCCACAGCAATCAGGCAAGAAAAAGAAAAGGGATCCAAATTGGAAGAGAAGAGGTAAAATCATCACTATATGCAGATGACATGATACTATATACAGAAAACCCTAAAAGCTCCACACAAAAACTACCAGAGCTAATAAAAGAATTTGGCAAGGTCGCAGGATGCAAGATGAACATACAGCAATCAGTTGCATTTCTTTACACTAACAATGAAAATAGCAGGAAAAGAAAGTAAAGAAACAATCCCTTTTAAAACTGCATCCAAAACAATAAAATATCTAAGAATAAATCTGACCAAGGAGGTGAAAGACTTATACACAGACAACTACAAAACACTGATTAAGGAAATTAAAGATGACCTAAAGAAAAGGAAAGACTCCATGCTCTTGGACTGGGAGAATCAATATTGTTAAGATGA
Source organism: Camelus dromedarius (assembly GCF_036321535.1). Taxonomy (NCBI): domain Eukaryota; kingdom Metazoa; phylum Chordata; class Mammalia; order Artiodactyla; family Camelidae; genus Camelus; species Camelus dromedarius. The sequence continues at coordinate 30,793,338 of NC_087454.1, read as the reverse complement.
CCACACTGCCCAAGGCAATCTACAGATTTAATGTGATCTCTATCAAATTACCCAGGACATTTTTCACAGAACTAGAACAAATAATCCTATAACTTATATGGAATCACAAAAGACCCAGAACCGTCGAAGCAATACAGAAGAGAAAAATGAAGCTGGAGGAGTAACCCTCCCAAAAGTCAGACAATACTATAGAACTACAGTAATCAAAACAGCATAAAAACAGACATGGATCAATGGAACAGAATAGACAGCCCAGAAATAAACCCACAGACCTATGGTTAATTAATCTTTGACAAAGGAGGCAAGAATACACAATGCAGAAAAGACAGTCTCTTCAGCAAGTGGTATTGGGAAAACTGGACAGCAGCTTGTAAATCAATGAAGTTAAAACACTCCCTCACACCATACACAAAAATAAACTCAAAATGGCTTAAAGGCTTAAATATAAGACAAGATATGATAAACCTCCTAGAAGAAAATACAGGCAAAACATTCTCTGACAAAAATCTTAGCAACATTCTCTAGGGCACTCTACCCAGGCAAGAGAAATAAAAGCAAAAATAAACAAATGGGACCTAATCAAACTTACAAGCTTTTGCACAGCAAAGGAAACTAAGTAAAACAAAATGACAACCTATTAAATGGGAGAAAATATCTACAAATGATGCGACTGAGAATGATTTAATTTCCAGAATATATAAACAGCTCATACAACTTAATAACAAAAAAACCCAACCAACCCAATCCAAAAATGGGCAGAAGACCCAAATAAGCAATTTTCCAATGAAGACATACAAATGGCCAACAGACACATGAAAAAATGCTCAGCATTGCTAATTATCAGAGAAATGCAACTCAAAACTACAATGAGGTATCACCTCACACCAGTCAGAATGGCCATCATTCAAAAGTCCATGAATGATAAATGCTGGAGAGGATGTGGAAAAAAGGGAACCCTCCTACTGCTGGTGGGAATGTAGTTTGGTGCAGCCATTATGGAAAACAGTATGGAGATTCCTCAAAAGACAAAAAACAAACTTACCATATGATCCAGCAATCCCACTCCTGGGCATATATCTGGAGGGAACTCTAATTCAAAAAGATACATGCACCCCAATGTTCACAGCAGCACTATATACAATAGCCAAGACATGGAAACAAACTAAATATCCATCGACAGATGAATAGATAAAGAAGTTGTGGTATGTTTATACAATGAAATACTTCTCAGCCATAAAAAAGAATAAAATAATGCCATTTGCAGCAACATGGATGGACCTGGAGAATGCCATTCTAAGTGAAGTAAGCCAGAAAGAGAAAGAAAAATACCGTATGGTATCACTCATATGTGGAATCTAAAAAAAAGAAAAAAGACGACACTAATGAACTCATCTACAAAACAAACAGACTCACAGACATAGTAAACAATTTTCTGGTTACCAGGGGAAAGGCAGTAGGAAGGGCTAAATCTGGAATTTGAGATTTGTAAATGTCAGCCACTATATATAAAAATAAATTTTAAAAACCCCAAATTTCTTCTGTATAGCACAGGGAACTATATTCAGTATCTTGTAATAATCTTTTATGAAAAAGAATATGAAAACAAATATATGTATATGCATGACTGGGACATAATGCTGTACACCAGAAAGTGACAAATTGTAACTGACTACACTTCAATTTAATAAAAAAGAACAAATGAAGAAACAAAAACAATTCTTTTGCACAAAATAGAAATAACGCTAGGCTTCCAGGGACTCCAGAGAAGGAGAATATTTTTCTAGTTTAATGGTCGGTACACTATAGTTCCTTTTAACCCAAAGAAACAGGAGATGGAAATTCAACCATACTGGCTCATCACCAGTTCCACCTGAAAAATAATTGGCATTAAAAAAAGGGGAGTAAGAAATAAATGTTATTTGAGAAAAAGGTCCCACTTCTATCTGTACCTGCCTAATATTCACACGAGGCTGACCAAAAGGCAAAACCTAGAGGGACCTGGATGCCACGGTAACTTCTGAAGAAATCCAACAGCTGTTGAAATGAACTTCATCACCACATTACTTTTAAACTTCCTTCTTCTTGTCAAAGACATATAGTTGGTTCCCCGTATCCACGGGTTTCACATCCATGGATTCAACCAACCGTGGATGGAAAACCCAGAGGCACCAACTGTATTCACTGTCCTACACCATTCTATTGAAGAGACTAGAGCATCGGCGGATTTCGGTATTTGCAGGGGCTCCTGGCACCAATCTCCTGTGGATACTGAGGGACAACTGTAACTCTTGTATGTAATTCCCCAGGCTCAGAGCTCCCCATGATTTTTCATTCTTTTTTAATGACCTATAATTACAAAAGCAGCTTGCCCCTAATAAATCTCTGTCTTCTTTGGTCCCTAAGGAAATAGGAGATAGGTGGTTTAGGTCGAGTGCGTCCCTCTACGTGGGCAGGAAACCTCCTCCGTAACAGGAGGGGAGGAGCAAGGGAGTCAGCTAACAGGTCAGTGGGCTGGAGGTGAAGGGAGCTGCCTCCTCTGTGCTGTAAGAGGTAGGATCAGTTACTGCAAGATGATGGCTGGTCACAGGTTCGGAGGTTTAAGAAAGAGTGACTGGGAGGACCAACGTGGGGAACAGGAGAGTACAAGGAAATAGCAGGACTGGCGGTCAGTGTTGACACCAGGTGCCGTGAATTTTGGGAGTGACCCTGATGACTGGCTTTCTCTAGCAAGCCAGTGGCCCTGGCACAGGCATGAACGAAACAGGCAGCTGATCCTCCCTGAGCTTGAGATTCTGCAGAAAGTGTGATGAAGGAAGCTGAAGATGCCAACTAAAGAGGGGCTGACATTTGATATGCAGCAGCTAAGATGAAACTGATAGAGATGTGAGAAGTAGGGAGGTTTTTGGACTAGAGGTTCTGATGAAGTTTTTTAAAAAAAAAAAAGTCTGTTTAAAAAGTAACTTTCAGCAAAAGTCATAAGGATGCGGGGTTCTGGCCAGAGAGAGGTGAGTGAATTCATTATTCAGAGTAAGCAGACCCAGGCTATGGCCGAGTGTATGTCTCCAGAGGTCCTGGGCAGAGCAGCGGGGAGTTAACCAGCACCAACGTTAAGATGGGGAGACGGTTATGACGGGTACGTTCACGAGTCATCCACTGCAATTACTTGCAGGAAGAGACTTTGTTTCTTTCAGACATACCACCTAGATGATCTGCGTGTGTGCAGTCATTCCAACACTTACTGATGGAAGCTGGGACCCACTGGAAACCAGGGACTTAAAATTCAAGACTAAAGGCACAGGATATTTTTTGGGAGGATCTTGGGGTCTGGAACATCTCTACCACTTTAATCTGAGACGGGCTGCCTTCTGAGTGTGGTACAAGGAACATCTGCTGGTGCCATCCAAGAAACCCAAACAGTATAGAGTAACAGAATCAAACTGCCTCCTTGAAGAACAGAGTAAGAATTCTTAGTCCAAGAGACATACTTTGCACAGACACAGCTTCTGGTCACAGCTCAGCAGTTTCAGCTCTCCAGAAGAGCAGTACTTGTTTCTCATTCAGTACTTGGTGCTCCTGACCTAGTGTTTACACACAACTCATCCCCTCCCTCAGACAGTCGTGACCGGGTTGGGTCAGATGACAAAACGATGCAGGCTCCTGCCCTGGGTCCAGCCACCTGAAAACAGGTGTGCAGGGCACGCAGGTCTCCATGAAAGCTGGGACTGAGTGGATTCCCTGGTTCCTCTCTGTGTCTGGCTGCTTTCCCGTAACTAAATATTTGTTTCCAATAACAGAGTAGACTAAAACAGCAAATACGTGGCAGAGTATCATAATGATACTTAGAAATCTATTTTTAAAAAATAAAATGAAACATTATTTATTGCCTTGGCTCCTACCCTGAGTAACCCAGTCTACATTCCTAACCAATCCCACTGCACAAACTATTCTGCTGGCAAGTCCAGTCTGGTAGGTGTCAAACTGAATGCATCCCCTGCACCTCTGAATCATCTCTTTCCTTAGTTCCCTGATCCTTTGAAACAGCTTCACCGTTCTCTCCGGCAGGGATGTCCTGACAACCATCAGCTGCCAGGCTAGTCAATTCCACCTTCATCTCATCCACAGCAGCAGAGGAGACAGAAGGATCACGGAGGGAAGCTTGTTAAACTGCAGCTGTCCAGTCTCTACACCCAGGAAATTATGGTTCAGTCAGTCCAGCTGGTCTAGAGTAGAGGCCAGGAACCTGCATGTTTAACAAGCCTTTTTAACAGCTACAAATTCTTGTCTGTCTCCACTGCTTCCCTGCTTCTTAAAGTCCTCAACAGCTCCTGTCCGGAGCCCTCTGTCTTTTGACTGACCTTCCCACCTGGATCACCTTCTCCTTCCTCATCCAACATCTGCTCCCAACTTAATCTGCCTGGGAATTGCTCTGTTCCCGACACTTCCCTAATAAAAGTATTCAGTTTCCCTGTCGACACAAAAAGTCCAAACACTTTCGCCTGGCATTCAAGTCCCTCCACAGTAATTTGCATGTGGACCCAACCAACACGCAAATTACCATGAAACAGTTACAGAATCATTGCCAACCTTAATTCCCTTTCGCCACACATTATCATTGTCACAATCTGTCTGAAATGTATTACAAAGTCACGGTTGCATGGTCATGGTTGCATGACTCGGTAAAATTCACACTTTAGAAGAGTGGACTGGATTGTATGTGAATTTTATCTCAATAAAACTATTCTATAAAAAAAAAAACACAACGACTCGGTAAAATTCACACTTTAGAAGCGTGGACTGGATTGTATGTGAATTATATCTCAATAAAACTATTCTATAAAAAAAAAAAAACACAGAGTAGAGAGAAGTGAAATTGCAACCTTAAAAGCATCTGAAATGCCCTGCCACAAAAGAGGCAACATCTTGTTGTTTCTATACATGAAATCTGTACTCTATAATAGACTTGGATGTTTTAACGTGAAAATGTATTAGTCTACTTCCCACGTGCAAAACAAGAAAACCTGTGTCTGTCCCTCTCTCACAAAATACATACAAATCAAAATCTTTCTTCCCCAAACCTTTAGTGAAGAGGATGCCCTAGATACATGTCCTGTTTCTCCCCAGGTTCATTAATCCCTCAGCACACTGCTGGGTCCTTGCGCCCAGGCTTACAAGCATGGACACAGTGCAGATTACAGGCTCTGAAATCAGAAGGATCCTAGAACTTGAGCTCATTTTTAGCAGATGGGTGACTGTGGGCATGTCCAACTTCTTCCAGTTTCAGTTTCTGTTGTCTGAGAAATGAGAATGCAGAGTTTCCTTTTATCCATCCTAGTTGTGTAATAGGAAAGAACAAATCTGCTCTGAGTTAGATCTGTTCCTTTGCTTAAACCCTGTGCTCTGTTTCCTAGGCTTAGTCTTGCTGGTTCTGCACCTTTTGTAAAAGGATGTTGCCTAGAGCCTAAAATATACAGGAGAGCCTAGTCTCAAGGCTCTAACCTGTAAGGATATTGAACACCTTTCCATTCATAGAAAGATAACAAGTTGCAGAGTAGAAAATAACGTTTGTTTTGTTGGAGGGTTTCAGGGACACCATGATCTGACCCACATGCACAGCTACAAGAACAAAGGAGTCCGAGAATAAAGAATTCCTGCACCAAGAAGTTTGCAACAACCAAGCATACCCCTCTCCCCTTTTTAGAATAAAAGGAGCCTGAATTCTGACTTGGGGAAGATGGTTCCCCAGGACATTAGTCTGTCATCTTCTCTGTCTGCCGGCTTTCCGAATAAAGTCATCATCCTTGTCCCAACACCTCCTCTCCTGATTTATTGGCCTGTCGTGAGGCAAGCCGAATGAATTTGGACTTGGTAACAGTTACAAAGCTGTTGTGTTGGGAAAAACGTCTGTACTATGACAGGCAGAATATTACTGTGAAACAATAAAGTAATTAGAAACAATTTAGTCTTCTTTTTACATATGATGAAGCTGAAGTCCAGTGACTGGCAAACTCAGAAAGCAATCAGTAGCTTTACAGTCTGAGCTCTCACTAATTTCATGTCCTAAACAAGTTAACAAGTCTAGTAAAAGCAAGTTAAAAAGTCTAGTATTAATCTCCAAACTATTAACAGAACTTTTCTGGCCAGAACATCTTTCATTAGCAAGTGCCTGTATCTATGTCTGCTGCATTCTGTTTCACTCCAACAGGACGTATTAAGCAATAAACAAAACACCAGTGAGAAGTTCTCAAGTTCAAGGAATAAAAATAACTAATTGCTATGTTACAAAGCATTGGGAGAAATTCTGTAAGTTTTCACACCAAAAAAAAAAAGTCAAATGGAAGGGAAAAAATAGCAGAGTCATCTTAACTACATCCAAACATCCAACAGCAACAGATGTATGCAATTTTCTTCAATTCAGGGGACAAAACACACTACCTCTCTGGGATAACTTTCTTACTAGAATCCAATGCACCTCAGCCAATTCTAGCCCGAGTGAAGCTGGGGGTACGACAGTTACAGGATATGGTGAAAGACATTTGCCACTATTAGCACGCCATCTGCTCCCGTAATACAAAAGCCCAGTTTTAAACACTTCGCAAATACTACTTATAATGAAACTCTTACACCACTATAAAATAAAATATGCACATAGATAATTTTGGTGGTTTTCTCTAGACTATTATTAGCTGTTTTCTTGATAGTCTAAAGAAAACTATAACTACTTTCTAAAAGACTTTGTTCTTAAAAAATTCTAGGATTCTAAATTATTCCCCAATTTTCCAGAGTACGCAAAAATATCTAGCAAGTGCCAACTGAAAATTGGCACTTGCCATCTGCCTCTGCAAGGACTGAATCACACTGGCACTTGCCACCTACCTCTGGTTGGACTGTATCATGAGCCACTGCGGCCACTGACCTCCAATCCTCCCTGAAAGGAGTTCCAGGTGGAGATCAGGAATGAGGCAGGCACCCTGTGCTCTGGGGAAACTGGCAGGAGAGGCCTTCAGATAGATATTTTCAAGAGAAGATTTTATAAGCCCAAATTCTTGCATCTCTTCAATACAAAAGCACTAAAATTAATCATGATATCTGCTCCTCGTGACTAGCAGCAAGCTTCTGCCTAAGTGTGTGCTTGACCACTTGTAACCCAGCTTCACTAAAATCGTACAGAACAGAGATTCCCCTTGCCTCTGCAGAGCAATTGCTCAGAGCTATCTAAAATGCTGTCTCCCTGGCTATAGCCCTCATTTTGCCCCAAATAAAACGTACCTCACAACTCTCACGTTGTGTGATTTTATTTCAGTCAACCAAGTATCCTCAAAACAGCTGCACTTACCTTACTTTCTACATCATAAAATAACCCGTGTCTTCATCAGAATCTCTCCCAAATTATATTTTGTAGCTAAGTTAAAAGCAAGAATTGAGATATTTATATTTTATATATTTTACTTATAAAATACCTCCTCCTTACTTTTCAATTAATTTCCTTAAAATAGCTGGGAACAACTTCTGGGAAAAAAAGAAGAAAGCTGGAATATTAAAAGCAGCAGTTGACTTCCTATAGTACTGGCAGGGTTTCCGGCTTGGGGCCGCCAGGTGGGCTGGAGGTTAAGCAAAAACACCGCTGCGGAGCCAGGGCCGGTGTAAACCTGAGTCGGCCTGCGGTCACTAACTGTGCTGAACTCTGAGCAGGGCTCTCCTCATCTGTGTAATGGGGCGCTATGACCTCACAAGGACGCAGTGCCCAGAAAAAGGAAGCGTTGTTTGTAAAGTGCTTAACCCAGTGTCCGGCCGATAAAAAGCACGCGAGTGCTATCTTTCTTGGTAGGCTGTCTAGGAAAGCCGTTTTTCAACTTGGTTCTGTAATCACCATCAACTCTAGTCGAACATTCCGGCAGACGCAGGTGTAGCGCTGCCTGCGACGGCGCTCCTGTCCAGCCAAGCGCCCGTCGCGCCCGCCCCGCGTTCCCCACCTGCCCCCGCGGCCCCTCCGCGGCGCCGCCAACCCCGCTGGCCCCAGCTGCACACCAGCGCCCGCCAGTCCACACCCCGCCGCCCAGTTTCCTTTCCTCTTCCCTCTCCGCCCCCGGCCGCCCCCTGGCCAGGTACCTCCTGGCCGCTCCGGGTTCCCCGCGGACGGCCCCCCGGGGATGTGCGGGTGCGCTGCGGGGAAGGGACCTCACCACCTCCATTTTCAAAGCCCCCCACCGGCCGGGGAGAACGCCGGTCGCGCCAGGCTCACACTCACCCGCTGCCTCCGCTCCTCTGCTGCGCGCGGAACCCGGCACTCGTGGGCACCGGGGGCGCCGGAGCCCTGAAAGGGCCGGGGCCGGGCAGGGCCGAGCTCCTCCTGAGGCGCCTGCGCAGCAGCCGGCGTCGCCCGCGGTTAACAGCCCTTCCTCCCCGAGACCTGCGCGGCCCGCTGCGCTCCGAGGGTGCGGGGCGGACCGGCGCGCGACTGCGGAACAAGCTTCCAGCCCGCGGGCGCCTAGCGGTTTCTAAGACCCGTCCCCGGATTGGACGCCGCAGCCGCAGTCGATGTAACTCCCTTTCCGATTGGTTGGATTCTGGTACCACCTGGGGACGGCGGCCTTGATGGGGTAGAATTGGATCCAGGTGAAGTTCGTTCCTCTCTCTCTCCTGCTACGCACTTTTCCTAATGTCCCAGGACTGAATGCCCTTGAAACCGAGCGAGTGCCGGAAAGGCCCCTGGCTATTGCCAACCCCAGGCTTACTGCCACTCCCAGCTCGCCCCTAGTTAATACGCACCTGGCGGCCTGGATGTCTGCAGGAAAAGCGACTGCAAGGCCCAGCACAAGTCTAGAGCAGTTCCAGCCAGCTCCGGTGAGTTGGGACAAATACAGTGTGGTTCCACTGAAGTATCTGTCTTACTGGAGAAGCGAGCCCCTCTACATGCGAACTGAGTATGATTAAGGTCGCAAGAAACACAGAAACACGGGCCTTGCAGGAGGGAACTAGTAACGGCTACCAGCTGAGAAATGGGCATTTATTTTTCACAGGTGCGCGTGGGATTACGCGCCTTCCTCTTAATTGGAAGCTTGATCAAACGGTCGAATGTAGCCTTAAATTTACTAGCAGAAAAAGAAATGTCCAAACGGAAGTAATTTATTTATTAACACTTGGTTTACCCAGGCTTACTTCGCAAACAGAGGATAGTATCTTTTTTCTGTTTGTGTCTGCAGTGACAAACACAGAACCTGGCATAGAAAAAGTAATCACTAAATGATGACTGGATTTAATGGGATGTTTTAAGGTGGTCCGGATTCATTGCCCCCCCCCCCCCCCCCCCCCCGTTAAAGACTCAAGCTCCGAGAGAATATTCCCTTTCCTGGTCTCTGCTGTAGCTCTCGCCTGGCTCGCAGACATATGTGTAATAGTCTCAGGTATTAAGGATTTAATACCTGTAAACCCAGTACCTGGATTAATAACCTGTGGCAGTAGACCTTAGAAGTCAAAGTCGGAAGTTGGTCTCATTGGCCAGAGCTTTAGAGTGTAGCCATTACCAAGACCCTGGAGTCCGGAAGCAGCTGCCGAGACAATTTGGGGCTGGATATAATCTGTGTACTTTCAAAAGTTAACTCCTGTTTCAAACTTCAATGCTGGTTTGTGCATTGGTGCATTGGGGCATCCTAGGTCCCTGGGCTCTCAGAGGTGGAAGAAATGGCAGATGCCAAGTTGTTCAGTCCCTACAATCTGCCAGACCTGAGTTTGAATACTCAGTAGCTGAGCAATCTTGGGCCAATGTTTCAACCTGTCTCAGCCTCCATTTCCTCATCTGCCAAACGGGCCCTCTTACAGTACTGACCTCTTAGGGTTATTGCCAAATAAATGAGATAAAGCAAATTAAGTCCTCAGCACACCTGGTAAGTGTTAGTGATTGTTATTGCTATGACCAGAAGAATGTTCCCCAACCCAAATGGTCAGGGGAAGGCTGAGTTCTGGGGGAATTTATGTAATGTCCAACTTAGTTGAATTTTAATTTTCTGGCATTTGGGGCATACGATTATGCATATCCTGATTGTTCATTCACTGGGTGCACAACTGCTTGAAGAGTAGATAGAACTGACTGCCCGGTAAGTCAGACTGTGATGGAAACAGGAGTTGGATGGGCATCAGGTGAGAAGGGCTCCCTTCATTCACTGCCCCTACCCCTGACCGTGTGACTGGGTCAGATCAGGGAGTCCTATGCAGTCTGATCTCTGCAAGACAGTGTGGTCAAGAACAGAGGGACAGAATTATTCGTAAGGATCTTTTGGTACCAAGTGTCTGTTATCCTACAAATAATTACTGTTTCAACCACACATAAAAACCTATTTAAATATACTTAAATAATAAGAATATTTAGAATCTCATGAAACAGGAAGTCCAGAGATAGAGCAGGCTTCAGAACTGGTTGACCTAGCCGCTCAACAGTGTCACCACATCCTGGGTTCTTTCTCACTCTTCACCTGGCTGTTAACAGAATTGGCTTCTGGTTCCCCTCGTGGTTTCAGGAGTCATGATTCATTTTTTCACTTCTGTTTGGTCAATAGAAATGACTTCTAGGGTTTTTCGGTTTTGATTTTGGCTCCAGCAACCAAGTCTTTCCATCACCTTGATTAGAATTGTGTCATATGCCCAAATTTAAGTCCGCAAGGAACATGAATTTACCAGCAGGCCAATTCAGTCTACACTTTGAGCTGAGTTCTCTTCCCCAGAGTGCATGTCTTCTCTCCGTGGGAATGAGGTGGAGTGGGTGCTGGGAAGTCCACTGGAAAGTCCACTGAAGGGTCACTGGAGGCATTTAATGATGATAAAAGAAAACATAACAGTAACAAATTCTTCATCTCCAATGTGATTTTTTGACATACTGTTTTATTTAGGTAGGCAAAATAATAGCATTCATTTATAATGTTCTTTCAGCTCAGCTTTTGAAAAAGAGATACATATATAATTCTTAGAAATATGAATAAAGTTGAAACTCATTTTGTGTTGGAGTTTGAAATGAACTAGGAACTATAGTCTAAACCCATTTACAAATGCATCTTGTGCCCCAGAGGGAACTGAGTTGGCTAAATTCACAAAAACTCATTTAGAGTCTTTGCCTCCATGGCCAGTGTGGGGTTTGGAAGCAGCCTGTTAGAGGCAGTGTCTTCCCCTCCCTACTCCATTAACTAACAAGATGTATCATTCATTCTTTAGTGTAAAATATGTTAAATGTTTATTCTGTTTTTGAGATCAATGACATAGCGCTTCATGCAGTTATTTCTCTTTTAAATTCCTATTTTGTAATGCATCACTCACTGCTGGCAGGAATGGGTCAGAAGTTAGTGGTTACAGGAAAAAAGTTTCAGAACAGAAGCCACACCCTCCCCAAAGGAAAACAATCCTGTCCACTGTTAAGTCTGACTTAACAACAAAACTGAAACTAGTGAATCAAATTTCAAATCACTAGGAAGGTATTTTATGTTTTGCTTTTTAATATATATTAAGTGTTAATGTAGAGAAGACATAATACAAGTTTTATCTTAAATATATGATGAGGAAAGAACCTTAGGAGCCATAACACTAATAATTCTGGAAGTTCATTTAACAGAAACTCTGCATCCACTCCATTCCCAGCATGATTTTATTTGATAACCTCAATTAAATAAGATTGCTGACTGTTTAAATACTATCAAAAGTGATTCTCTTTTATCCATCATGAACTACTTTTTGTTAAGCATTCTTCCCTCTAAAGGAATTTTTTAAAGTATTTAATAAAGTTGTTCAAGAAAGAGTATAAATTCTTTTGAGGCCTTCTTATGTGGAAGCCAATGTGCTAAATTTTACAAAAGATACAAGAATAATAAGTAAGATTCAGTCCTTGTCCTCAAGATGCATCTCATCCAGGAAGGCACATGGAGAGGATATTACTTTGTTACTTTTGCCAGAATTCATTTCCCCTTCTTCCAATGCTTCCACCAGGAAACCATCCTACTTTCACACTTAGTTGCAGGAATCTTATGGGGCTGACCACAACCCGCCTCCTCGCCAGTGGACTCCTCAGGTGACCAGCTATCTCAGTTTGCCCAAAACTGGGGTTTCCTGGAGCACAGGACTTCAGTGCTGAAACCAGAAAAGTCACAGGCAAATTGGGATAAGCTGGTCCCATCTACTGTGACGTGAGCCTGGCTTATTAGAGCCAGCTCTGGAATTAGTTCCATGGTGGGTGATGGGGACATACTTCAGGCCAGACCAAGAAGATTCAATCCTGAAACATTTGTTTAAACATTGAGAAAGAGTCTATTTTTCAGCAGGAGCAGCTGAATAAGCAGAATACAGGCATGTCTCCTTTCATCCCCCTTCACGGAGACTGCATTTTTTACAAATTGGAAGTCTGTGGCCTCCCTGTGTTGTCAGTTTATGGGCATCAATTTTCCAACAGCATTTGCCCATTTTATCTCTCTGTCACATTTTGATAATTCTTACAATATTTTAAATGTTTTCATTATTATTGTATCTGTTATGGTGATCTGTAAGCAGTGATCTTTGGTGTTACTATTGTCATTGTTTTGGGGGACCTGCAAACTGCTCCCATAGAAGGCAGCAGTTTCAATCAGTAAAAGTTGTGTGTGTTCTGTCTGCTCCACCGACCAGCGCTTCCTCCATCTCTCTCCCTCTCCTCAGGCCTCCCTATTCCCCAAGACACAACAATATTGTAATTAGGCTAATTAATAACCCTACAATGGCCTCTCAGTGTTCAAGTGAAAGGAATAGCCCCATGTCTCTCACTTTAAATTGAAAGCTAGAAGTGACTAAGCCTAGTGAGGAAGGCGTATCATAAGCCAAGACAGGCTGGAAGCTAGGCCTTTAGCGCCAGTAAGCCAAGTTGTGAGTGCAAAGGAAAAGTTCTTGAAGGAAATCCTGTGTGCTGGTCCAGTGAACATATGGATGATAAGAAAGCGAAACAGCCTTATTGCTGCTATGGAGAAAGTCTGAGTGTTCTGGATGGAAGATTAAACCAGCTACAACATTCCCTCAAGCCTAAGCCTAGTCCAGAGCAAGACCTAACTTTCTTCAGTTCCAGGAAGGCTGAGAGAGGTGAGGAAGCTGCAGAAGAAAAGTGCGAAGCCAGCAGAGGTTGGTCCATGAGGCTTAAGGAAAGAAGCCGTCTCCATAACGTCAAAGTGCAAGGTGAGGCAGGCAGTGCTGATGGAGGAGCTGCAGCAAGTTACCCAGAAGATCTAGCTCTGATAATTGATAAAGCTAGGTATGGTAAATAACAGGTTTTCAATGTAGATGGAACAGCCTTCTCTTGGAAGAAGAGGCCATGTAGGACTTTCATAGCTAGAGAGGAGAAGTCAATGCCTGGCTTCAAAGCTTCAAAGGACAGGCTGACTCTCTTGTTAGGGGCTAATGCAACCAGTGACTCTAAGTTCAAGCCAGGGCTCATTTACCATTCTGGAAATCCTAGGACCCTTAAGAATTACGCTAAATCTGCTCTGCCTGTGCTGTATACATGGAACAGTGAAACAGATGATTGCACATCTGTTTAAAATATGGTTTACTGAATATTTTAAGCCCACTGTTGAGACCCGTTGCCCCCCCAAAACAATTTCTTTCAAAATGTGACTGCTCATCCACAGGCACTTTGTCCCCCAAAAGCTCTGCTGGAGATACATATTGAGGTTAATGTTGTTTTCATGTTTGCTAATACAACATCCATTCTGCAGTCTATGGATCAAAGAGTAATTTTTGACTTTCAAGTCTTATTATTTAAGAAATATATCTTGTAAGACTATAGCTACCATAGATAGTGATTAATCTGGTGGATCTGGGCAAAGTAAATTGAAAGCTTTCAGGAAAGGATTCACCATTCTAGATGCCATTAAGGATATTTGTGATTGGGAAAATGGGAAGAGGTCACAATATCACATCAGCAGGAGTTTGAAAGAAGTTGATTCCAACCTTCCTGGGTGACTTTGAGGGGTTCAAGTCTTCAGTGGAGGAAGTCACTGCAGATGTTGTGGAAATAGCCAGAGAACTAGAATGAGGAGTGGAGCCTAAAGGTGTGACTGAATTGCTGCTGTCTCATGATAAAGCTCTAATGGATGAAGCATTGTTTCTAATGGATGAACAAAAAAGGTGAGTGGGAGTCCACTCCTTTGAAGATGCTGTGAAGATAGTTGAAATGACAACAAAGGATTTAGAATGTGACATAAACTAAATTGAAAAAGCAGCAGGAGGGTTTGAGAGGATTGACTCTAATTTTGAAAGAAGTTCTACTGTGGGTAAAACGCTATCCAGCAGCACTGCTTGCTACAGAGGAGTTGTTCATGAAAGGAGGACTATGTGACCAACTTCATTGTCTTATTTTAAGAAATTTCCCCAGCCACCTCAACCATCAGCAACCACCACCCTGATCAGTCAGCAGCCTTCCACATCTAGGCAGGACTCTCCACTAACAAAAGAGTAGGACCCTCTGAAGGTTCAGATGATGGTTAACTTTTTTTTTTTAGCAATAAAGTATTTTTAACTTAGGAGTGTACATTTTTTTTTCAGACATAATGCTATTGTACACTATAAATAAACTACAGTGTAGTGTAAATATGACTTTTATATGCATTGAGAAACCAAAATATTCATGTGGCTGGAGTTATTGCAATATTCGCTGTATTGCAGTGGTCTGCAGCTGCACCTGGAATATCTCTGTGTAAGCCTGGAGCTGCTGGCCCTATACAGGGAAAGTCTACCTGGGAATGAAGCCAATTACTTACATCTAAAAAGGGGATAGAGGGGCCAGGGAGTATAGCTCAGTTGTAGAGCTTGTGCTCAGCATGCACAAGGTCCTGGGTTCAGTCCCCAGTACCTCCAGTAATAACAACAACAACAAAATAATAAAAAAATAAGAAAAGGGTATCAGAAAAGCAATCACCGGCTTACATTATACTATCAAGTAAGCTAAATGCTATAAGAGAAGCCCAAAAGAGAGAGGATAAATCATGCAGTTCAGTTGGGAGTTTGGGATTAGCAGATACAGGCTACTATATATAAAATATATAAACAAGGTCTTACTGTGTAGCACAGAGAACAATATTCAATAACTTATAGTAGCCTATAACAAACAAGAATATGAAAAGGAATATATATATATGTATATATATATATATATATATATATATATATCTGAATCACTATGCTGTACATCAGAAACTAACACAACATTGTAAATTGACTGTACTTCAATAAAAAATTTTGAAGGTTGGATCTGAACAGATCCTGCTAACGCAGAAACAAGTGAGGGAGCAAGGAATGTGCTAAAGCCAAATACTTGCTAAAAAGAGAAAGTCAAATTCTGCCCTCCGTTCCAACATACCACCTCAGAGAAGAAGTAGGTGAACTTCTGGCCCCTTTTCCAGAAGCCAGTGCAGTCCTGACTCCTCACCATTACTGCTTCATATGATAATGATGTCGTGACCAACTCCCACCCAGGACACGCAGGCCCAGCTCCCCACAAGACTCAAGACACTCAGCATCGTGGCTTCCAACCGCCTGCACCAGAGTCTCAACCACAGGCTGTGATGGTTCACCTTCAAGGATAACCTTCTATGGTCCAGCCTCCAGGGTTTCCCTGGAGCCACCCAGCTGCTCACCAAATCCCCTGTCTTCTCATTTTCCTCTCCATGTCACTCATCTGCAGCACTCAGATGTTCTTGTGCCAGTGAGCTGTTTTACTGCCATCTTGGAGGTTTGCCAGGGTCACCCGATGATTTTTCGAATCCCCCCCAGCGGCTGGTGAACATCTTATTACTCTTCCACATCTTCTGTGTGGGACTCAGACCATGCAGGACCCCCAGAGATGCAGGGAAGCTCTTTACCTGTATTAGTTTACTGGGGCTGCCATTACAAAGTACCACACGCTGGGCGGCTTAAACAACAAAAAGTTATTTTCTCACGCTTCTGAAGGCTGGAAGTCCCAGATCAAGGTGTCAGCAGGGCTGGTTTCCTCCGAGGGCCTCTGTCTTTGACTTGTAGATGGCTGTCTTCTCTCTGTGTCCTCACATGGTCTCCTGTGTGTGTCTGTGTCCTAATCTCCTCTTCTTGGAAGAACACCAGTCACATTTGGATTTGGACCCACCCATAGGACCTCATTTGACCTTAATTACCCCTTTAAAGGTCTCCAAATACAGTCACATTCTGAGGCACTGGGGGGTAGGACTTCAGCCTCTGAACTTGCGAGGGGCACCACTCAGCCCAGAACACAACCTACTCAAAGAGGTGGCTGGTCCCCTTGCCAGTATGACTTACCTGCTCGCAGATGTGCCTCACCTGCTGGTCAGGTTCCACCTGCTCCTGAGCTGCCTGCTTCCCTTCCTCCCCCGTGTGTAGTCTTCCCGCAGCAGCCAGGTGGAGCTTTGGGCAGAGAATCAGTTCCTGTGGCTCCCTGCTCAGACCCCACCATGGTCCTTCATCATACCCAGAATGGATCCAGGCTTCTCACACTTGCTGGCAATGCCCCCATCACCGGACCCCTGACTATTTCTTGGACCTTGGTTCCCTGCAACTCACTGCTTCATGCACATCATTCCTAATCTGCTGACCTTGCTCCTTCCCAAAGACACAAATCTCGTTCCCACCTTGGAACTTTCTCCTCATTTCCACTGCCCTCCCGAATCACCCTCCACTCAAGCTTTGCGTGTCTCACTCCCCATACGTATGACACTTCTGCCTAAATACAGATTCTTTTAAACAGAGCTTATACAATTGTTCATCATTCAGATGTTTTGAAAACTGAAATTTTGTAAAAACTTGAAATTACAGGGGTGAAACCTATACAATTAATGATTTTTTCAGGAAGAACTACATTTAAGGCACCCTACCTAGGTAGACAGTTATTTGTCTCATTTCTCACACAAAGGGAGATTCTGTACAATTTTTCAGAAGCCCGTTCTCTTCTTTAAGTTCTTAATTACATGTTCTGCCAAAACTAGCTATGTGACTACAGGCCAGTCAGTTCATCTCTCCAAGTCCTTTGTCAAATGGAAACACTTCTGTTCGCCAGCATCAGGAAGCTGTGATTGACAGACGCACGGGGCAAGCTCAATTGAGAAGATACTTCGGGTACTGAGCGAGTTAGAGACAGCAGATAAAACTTGTGACTCCTCTGGGTAGTAACTAAGGAAGTGATGAAGAATATTATCACCAATCCTTTATATGGCAGGTTTGTTGGAGTTTGTCCCAACCTTGTTTTTCTTTTCTCTGACTTTCACTTTTCATTTATTGTATACCATCTTAAGTCCTTTCTGGAACAAGGTGAAGTTACATATAAAGACGTTTTTAAAACAGCAACTCATCCTCTGTATTCATGAATCATGCTTTAAAAAATTAATTTAAAAATTCAGCTCTACTTTGAGCTCTGTGATTGGTGTTTTATCAGCCTCTATTTTCAACTTTAATAATTTGAATATGGCTGGGGTCATTTTGCAAATCAGGAAGCAGAAACACGGAAATCACCTAGGTTGTGAGTTTTATCCTTTTGCTACCTTATTCTTCACGCTCACTTCATACACTTTATTTTCTTTTTGTTGCCTCAATAGGTCCAGAACACACCTGGAATGAACCTAAAAATATTTCTTCCTGCAGCATCGTATGTAATGTATGCAGTGATTATTTCTGGGGTATTTAAGTTTATGAATGACGACAGAAAGTGAAAGTCAGAAAAGGACCTCAGAGAGGATTGGATTCAAGCCCGCGTCTTACACGTAAGAAGATTTAATTACCTACTTAGTTTGAAATAGCAAATTTGAAACACACATGCCTTCCCTGAGGACATTATAAAGCTGTCAGATTATATTGGGCTCCTTGAAACAGCCTTCTGAGGCACGCTTGTACCTGCTTCTTGGGCACTTCAGAAACTCTCTGAGCCTTGGAGTGGTCTTGTCACCCAAGTATCCCGCATTTGGGCAGATTCCCATGTCTGGGTCTGTTCATTTAGCAGATTGGCATAGGGTGCATGAAGACCCCAGGTCAGTTAGTTGAGCACAGAGATGTTTCTCCTTTATAAGATGCATTTCCAACCCTCACCGCCTCCACAGGCATTTTTGTTTTATGGTGTATTAGATGGGAAACATAGGATGTCTCAATTCAACTCTTTTCATTCAATTCATTATTGGGGTCTGCTATGGCTCTGTGAAACCCAGGTAAGAACGCAGTCAAGTTTGCTTCTCCAGGGACTTTGTAATCTAGTGATCCATCAATCTAATGAGAACATCACCAAGCAAATGCCTGGGTGGTGGTCAGGTGCACTGTCTTGATTAAACGTGTAAACGGCCGTTTCCTGGTCTTAATAACATGGCTGGGTGGTCTGGATGAGGATGAAACTAAGTGGCTTCTCCTGTATCAGTAATGGAGGAAAACCCAGATTCATCAAATGTGAAAGTTGGTAAGTACCTCAGAAGATACATGGGTCCATCTTGCTTGCTGTCCAGGTGAGGAGGCTGAGACCCACAGAAGGTGGCATGTTCAAGATCACAGCTCATTACCATCTGACTCAACCTCCACCTGGATTCCCACTGCATTATCCCGAGCCCTCTTCTCTCTTCACTTCATCAGGACCAGCTCTGCCTTTCAGCAGTAGATGAGTGCTCTGAGGCAATGATGCTGATGCAGCCAACGTCGAGGTCCAGAGAGCAGTCGTGTGGGGGCGTCTCACCAACGTTCAGGCATCACAGGAGAGCAGAGGGCACGTGGCTTATTTTATTCATGTTCTGGGTGGTAGTCTTCAGCTTACGGCAGAATTTAGGATGGAAGCACTCTGAAGTTGCTCCCCAGCTCAGAGCTCACCCTGGTCCTAGCATACCATGCTCTGCTTGTCCCGCAGCACTGTGCCTGGACCACAGGTGGATTCAGGCACATGGAGAAGAAAGTCACCACCAGCAACAGCGAAGTCAGCTACCTCTGTGCTGGTGCCCAATGGCTCCACGGCTTGTGCACAGAAAAACTCAGAGGTTGCCAGTGACTTATGCTCCTTCCTCAGCTTTCAAACAAGTGTTCTGGACAGTTCTTCCCGGCCATCCCTGCCTATGATGTCAGTTGAGGTAGCCGAGGTACCCGGAAGCACACACCTTTGCCACCTATCTTTCCCCTGCTTTTGTGACCTGCCACACCTTAGGACATGACTAGTTACCCGGAGCCGTCCACAACAGGGAGGCAGGTGCTAAGGAGATGAGGCAGGTCACAGATGCCAGGAGGAAGTTCTTTCTAGCACACAGAGCCCTGTATTGGCAGGGGGTTGGTGGGGGGGTCCACTGCAGGCTAGCAGGCTCTGCCCTGCGGCAGGATTTAAGGGCAGGGGACCTGCAAGAGGTCATCAGACGAAGCGGACCTCATGGGCTGGGCGTGTTACCAACACAGTGACATATCATGGAGCCATCGATCAGATGTGGGATGCATACTCAGGATGGGGCCCTGGAGACACAGCCTGAAAACCAAGGAGACGGTTAGACCCAGATCCAGAGCAAAGTTGCCACTGAGTTTTAGAGTGCTGGGAAAGAGCCCCCCTTCTTCAGCCAGCTTGGGTCTAGAGAACGAGAAGGGAGGTGTTCCAGGGCCCATCTGTGTTCAAAGAAGGGATGGGATCACGAGGTGATCCCAGACGTACGGGCTTGAGGAAAGTCCGCCCACACCTGAGCTCTCTGGGCTGTTTTCACCGCAGCTGCTCTTGGTCAGAACCCACATTGCTGCTCCCGGACCTCAGAACTGTCATCCTTACAAACTCTCCTAGCCAAGGTCTCATGCTTAGGGAACCTGAAACCAGAAAGAACTAGAAGAACAGGAAGCACATAGCAATCACTGGTCCACAGCAAGCACTCTGACTGTTGTTTTGCAGGACGACGTGCACCAGCGATCGTGTGGTCGCCTCCGGGGAGGTGGGGGGACTTCGAATGTGTGTCTTGAGGCAGGAGGTGTAGGAGATGGTTAAGTAGAATTTTCACATTTTATTTTTTATTCTTTGATACCCTGTGAATTCCTTACGTTGTCTATTTTCATTATTTAAATAAAAAGTGTGTAAAATGTCTTATAAAAATTAGGGGGCATGGGTGTAGCTCAGTGGTAGTATGCATGCTTGGCATACATGAGGTCCTGGGTTCAATCCCCAGGTACCTCCATTTAAAATAACTTTTTAACATTTAAAATAAAATAAAGTAAAAATTTAAAAAACTAGAATAGGATGGAGTTCATGAATGGTGCCAGTCTGCCTGGGTCCCCGTTCATGGCTGCCACAGTGGTCCTAGCCGTGTGGAGCCGCAGTACCAAGGACGGGCAGGTCAGGCGAGGGTGGTATGCCTCTGCAGCCTGTGCCCACGCAGATGGCACCTTGGCCAGGCGTTGGCACCACCATGGTGCAGGCAGCACTAGAGCACAGCCAGGGAGCTATACGTTATAGCTCAGGGCAAACCCCAGGGTGACCCTTCCTGCACCTCAGTTTCCTCATCTCTAAAATGGGTGTAGGGGCAGTGATATCTGTCCCAGCTAACACACAGGATTGGGGTTTTGTCTTTTCCCTTTAGTTTTGCTCTTTCCTAGCGACTTGATATTTCTGTGCCTTATAGCTGTGACGTAGTGACAGGTGTGACAGGTGAAGGGTCAAAGGCTGACAAAATGGCTGGAGCTAAGTTGGGACGAGTTAAGACAGGTCGCCGTGACCTGCTTCTGCCTGGCGTCTCTGGAGAGCTGAGAGCAGGACCTAAAATAGAATCATTTCCAAGAAAAGGAAGCCAGTGGCATTTTGTCAGAGTGGCGGAAGGGAGGTCTCAGCCCTGTATTTTATGGTCTTAGGCGTTTGAAATAACCCCAGGAAAGCCCTGGAGACGTTCCTGAGATAGAAATCTGCTCCACTGTCCTTCGAGAAAACTCCATAAACAAAGCCCTGTCAGCACGATCACTGCTCTGCCTGTCCCCGCAGTGAGGGAATGTGCGTTGAGGAAACCTCCCCTTCCCTCTCCTCGCAGAGAGAGGCCCGGAGAGTGCCGGCCCAAAGGCCAGCGTGTCCACTCGTGCACCCATCGTTAAATGTGCGGCCAAGAGCCGACACCTGCAGTTTTTTTTTTAATTGAAGTATAGTCGATTTACAATATTGTGTTAGTTTTAGGTGTACAGCAACATGATGTATATCTGTGTGATTCTTTTTTAGGTTCTTTTCCATTATAGGTTATTACAGAGTATTGAATATATTTCCCCGTGCTGTACAGCAGGACCTTGTTGTTTACCTACTTTATATATAGTAGTTTGTACCTGTTCATCCCAAACTCCTAACTTATCCCTTCCCGTCCCCTTTCCCCTTTGGTAACCATAAGTCTGCTTTCTATGTCTGTGAGTCTGTTTCTGTTTTGTAAATATGTTCATTTTTTTTTTAGATTCCACATTATCAGTGATATATCATTTGTCTTTCTCTGTTGACTTAACTTCACTTAGTATGATCATCTCTAGGTCCATCCATGTTGCTGCAAATGGTGTTATTTCATTCTTTTTTATGGCTGAGTAATATTCCATTGTGTATACATGTATATGTATACACCATATCTTTATTCATCTGTGGATGGACACTTAGGTTGCTTCCATGTCTTGGCTATTGTAAATACATCTGCAATTTTTAAACTGATTTTCCTATAGAACTACCTTCGTATTTTCCTGAGTTTTAGATGTGCATGGTCTTTGTATAAATAAATAAACACACATATACATATATATACACATAAAGTAAGGCAGTCTAGAAATGTGGATAAAAGAGAGAGCAATTCTTCTACAATCCCACCACCCAGGGATAACTGCTTTTGACAGTTTTATGTGTGTGTATTTTTCAAAAATACATTTTCTTTTGCATACATTTAAATTTTTTCCTGTGTCAATACATCAGGAAGACCGATAGCAAGATGATAACTATACAGTTTTCACCTGTTCAGTGTGTGGAGATAACGGAGAAAAGCCTTCTGCTCTCCTTTCCAGAAAGTCCTGCTTCCAAGGGAGGTTGCTTTATTCACTCCGTCTTATTCACAACCCAGGGGGCTGCCCTGCAATTGAAAGGACTATTTCACAGGGTCCTGGAGGGAGAACTCGGTCAGGTCACTTTTCTGTCCCTCCAACACGCTGCAGGACAAACATCCTGGAGGCCAAGGAGTGTTTTGACATTTGCGGAGGATAAGACCCCTACATGGGGGAGTGTCTGCACGTTTAGTCCAGAGGGATGAACCCTCCCCTTCTTCCTGGAGTTTAGTGTTCTGATTTGATTGTTACTGGCCTGATGTTTGAGCCATTTCCTGTCCCTTTCCCTGAAAAGAGCAACTCTGAAACCTGTAAGTTCCTAATCTGTCTGTGGTGCACCTGCTGTGCCTGCCCACCCCAACCCTGACCCCGACGGGCAAGCAGCAGGGTGGCCAGCAGCCAGTGCTCGGTCCGGTCCCCACACCAGGTCACCAGGCTCTGGAAGCTTCTCTGGGCCAGCTCTGCACTGGCACCAGGCCCTGCTCAGCAGGCAAAGAACAATTAGTATGTTGTTCCCCATCAAGTTCACAGTGTAAAACCTGGGCCAGGCACAAGCTTGCTCCGCTCCCCTCTCCTCGGCTGCTTTGACTTTCTAATTGGTGTTGACTCCTGGCTGGGGAGAGATGGTGGACAGAGGACGGGGAGCAAGGTTCTGTCTTCAGTGCAGAAGCCCCTTCCACTCCCTTGGCCAGGCTGGTGGCAGCTTGCATGTCCATAGTCCTGGCAAGGGCCACGGTTCCTCCCTGCCTCCCACAGAAAGAATCATGTCACACATGCCAATACAATCTAATTTTTCCTTTTCTACCATAATGATTCCTGCTATGCTGCTTTTGAAAAAGCAAAGATAAGATTTTTTTCCAAACTTATATTTTGTTTTCTGCTCTAAACACATGCTTAGCCCACCTATAAGGTAATCCAGCTATGCTGACCAGGTATACAGATGTTGGAATTTGGGAAACTTACCAAGTTTAAGCTCATACTGCTCGCTGCACGACAGGCCGGTAAATCGAGGGACTAGTTGTTGGGGTGAGGAATGACGACTTTATTCAGAAAGCCAGCAGACTGGGAAGATGATGCACTACTGTCCCAAAGAACCACCTTGCCTGAGTCAGAATTCAGGCTTCTTTTACACTGAAAGGGGAGGGAGTAACATCAAACATTTCCTGGTTCCGGTCAGACTCCGGAGGGGAGGTGTTAACACCTTCCTTCTGCAGCCATTCCCAGGTGGGCTTGGTCGGGGTGTTTCCTGCGAGCAAAACCAAGGTGTTTTAGCTTAATGCTCATTACCTGGGAGGCAAGGTTCCTAGAGATGGGCCACTATGTATAATTTAAGCTTACAGGCAACATCTCTTGAGTGATTGACTTGCAGCAAAAGCAATAGAACACAAAAGTTAAACAGACCCACTGTGGAGTCGGACTTGTTCTTCCCTGTTACAAAACTAATAGCGTTCCCACGGATGTCAGTTTCTGTAGTATTAAAAATAATTTCTGTTAATGAGATCTTATTAATTCTAGGAATCTAAAACTGGAGTTTGTTCTATTTTGATGTGAACTCATTGACGTATCACACTTTGGTATCTAGTTCTAAGAGCTGGAAGGAAAAGATACCCACAAACCCTAAGAAGCTTTACCCTAAACAGCATTCTTTAAAGACAAATTATATTTTCTTTGCAGTCTTTTTGAAGATTTCTTTAACTTTAAAAGTTTAAGGTCTACTTATGTGACAAATACGAAACTCACCAGGAGAGCATTTAAAAAGTACAGATGTCCAGACCTCCATCCTATCTGCCCTCCTGTGTTGATTGAGCCCAACCCCGGCACTGTTCAAGAGTCAGCTGTCATGTTTCCGTGTCTGTTTTACGCATATATCTAGTCATCTGTCCACCCATCAGTTCATCTTATATTTTGATGAATTTCAACGTCAGTTGCAGACATCGGTATGCTTTACCTAGAAACATTTCAGCAGCATATCAATGATGGTAGTTCTGAATTTATTTAGTTCTTTTTCTTTTTGAATAAAATTTACAAAAGACTGAAATGTACAAATCTTAAGCTTACTCTTCTGAATTTTGACAAGTGCACACACCTGTGTAATTCAAAGTTCTGTCAAAATAGACGTTTCATCCCCCAAGAAAGTTCCCTTAGAACCCTTCCTGCCTGCCCCGTCTCCAGGCAATCACTGTTCTGACCTTTAAAAAAGTTCCAGATTTGTTTTGCCTTCTGTCACATCATATAAAAGGAGTAAGACCGTTCTCGCTTCGGCAGCACATATACTAAAATTGGAACGATACAGAGAAGATCAGCATGGCCCCTGCGCAAGGATGACACACAAATTTGTGAAGCGTTCCATATTTTTCCATAAAAATCAACAACATAACGCCATTTGCAGCAACATGGATGCTCCTGGAGAATGTCATTCTAAGTGAAGTAAGCCAGAAAGAGAAAGAAAAATACCATATGAGATTGCTCATATGTGGAATCTAAAAACAAAAAAACAAAAACAAAAAACAAAGCATAAATACAAAACAGAAATAGACTCATAGACATAGAATACAAACTTGTGTTTGCCAAGGGGGCGGGGGGTGGGAAGGGATAGATGGGATTTCAAAATTGTAGAATAGATAAACAAGATTATACTGTATAGCACAGGGAAATATACACAAGATCTTATGGTAGCTCACAGAGAAAAAAATGTGACTATATATATATGTTCATGCATAACTGAAAAATTGTGCTCTATCCTGGAATTTGACACAACATTGTAAAATGATTATAAATCAATAAAAAATGTTAAAAAAAAAAAAAAAGGAATAAGACCATATAGTAAGTACTGTTTCATATCTGGTTGTTTCACTCAACATGACACATTCGAGATTCACCCATGTTGTTGTGTATATCAGTTCTCCGTGCCTTTTCATTAGACTTTGGCCCAACATTGACCAAGAAATCTTCAAGACAGGTCTGGCAGCAGCTTGGAGTCAGGCGGGACCATAGCTGGTCTCTCCTTTGGCTCATCAGTGATAGAAGTCAGTGTCCAGGTCACGGGCAATAGATAGGAAAGGGGAGGAAGACATGTATTCTCAGCCGC
Organism: Camelus dromedarius; assembly: GCF_036321535.1. Classification (NCBI taxonomy): domain Eukaryota; kingdom Metazoa; phylum Chordata; class Mammalia; order Artiodactyla; family Camelidae; genus Camelus; species Camelus dromedarius. The sequence goes on along the minus strand of NC_087454.1, from coordinate 30,768,230 downwards.
GTTGTAGGATGCTTAACCTGGTAAAAAGCAGGAGTTTGATTGAGAGGTGGTGGTAGGAGAGAGAGAGAGAAAGAGGGAGAGAGAGAGAGCAGTTTTTGGACTAGAGTGACCATCTAAATAAATAAGAAAGATGAAAACCACAGTGACCTCATGATCCCCAATCTTGTATACTGTACGCATACAACAGTGTGTGTGTGTGTGTACACATACACAGAAATGCTCATTCATTCAAGGGGACGTCTTAGCCTTCAGTTTGAGACTTCAGGACTTAGAACTAATGGGACAGACACTACGTGCCATGATTATTAGCAGTGACAGTGGAGTTTCTTGAATGATAATAAAGAAACCGCAAACCTCAAGACCCAGGACACCAAAAGTGCCCCACAATGTTGGTATGGAAATTGAGTACAAATCTAATTTTATGTATATGTAGACACATGTGTATACACATACACAAAATGGAACCGTTTGGATTTGGGGAGGGGGGAGAGAATACAGAATTTAGATAGATATGACTGCTTATTTTCTGTTTGGTTTGAACGTTACAAGCTAAGACTTGCGGTAGAGTTTTATGTAATAAAATGAACCAGGGTCGGAGCAAAACACATCCAAAATGAATTTGTAGATTGACTCTAGGAGAGGAATCGTTTAAGAGAGAAATACTTTTAAAGGGCCGCAAAGGACTTTTGTGATTGGTGTTCTCTAAAGATGCGATCCCACTTGTCTTCGTTTGCCTGCCAAGTCTAGGAAGACATCATTTGAATTTACTCTCTCCCCTAGGAAGTTTAGTTACTGTTAGTTACTAAGGGATAGTGAAAAGAATTTGGATTTGGCTTCTCTGTTTACTCTGTCTGCCTGATCTTGGACAAATTACTTTCTCTGAAGTTGTCTCCTCAGGTGTAAAACAGAAAAACGAACTGCCCTATAGAGCTGTTGTGAGGATCAAGTGTTCCTCACGAGCTCCTTTCTCCTTTATTTTAAAATTTAATACTCGTTAAGTGAACTGTAAGGAATTTTAAAAAGGGGTTGGGGGATTGAGCTCTAACGTGACACATCTAGATAAAACATTTTAAAAGTATGTTTGGAATTTGAGGCACCTTATTCTTACGGCAAAATAATTGGGAAATGGGGAAAAGCCATCAGGCTGGGGAATCTGTAAACTGCAACAGTTACATAGCGTTTTAGCCTGGAAGAAGAAACAGCTCAAAAGGTGGGGCGGGATTGGAGCTGAGTGTGAGTAACAGTGCCCCCTGGTGGACTTTGCATGAAAGAAAACACTCCTTCACATCCTCAGGGTGTTTTTGTACCTGATTCTTCTTGCACACTGTTTGCCTTTGGTAAAAACATGTTTATTTGTATTGCCTGGTCTATCATTCCGGTTCAGTTCTAGACGTCTGATATTTTCCCTGACTCTACAGAGCTGCTTTTGCAGAGCATACATTTTAAACTTTTTCTTTTAATGATCACAGCAGTGTCAGCTATTAGGGAAACTGAGCCCTAATCTTAGTGTTATAACTACTCACCAGGAAAGCAGCCTGAGCCATGGCTTTCACATCTGTAAAACGGAGTTCATGATACATGGCTTACTGCATTCTTGGGCAAAGCATGCAAAACGTCTGTACATGTGTTTGAAGGTTGCAATGATGGCACAATGCAAAATGTAATGGTCATGACTTACAGTAGGTATTGGGAAAGAGAGCAGCTTCAAAAATGCATAATGATAAATGCCATCCACAGTGGAGCTAAGCTCCATTAACATACTAACATGCCGTTATTACTTACATTACTTAACATTTATTTCTTCCCTCCAGAATCTCTTCATTCTGAGCTCTCAAACCAGTGCAGCTTAGGGGTAGGAGGATTGGAAACTAACGCTGAACAAGCTGCTCTCATCTGCCGGACTCTGAGGTTTCACACATATTTTTGTCATTTAACCTTTCCACCAACACTTGGAGGAAGATGTTACTTCCATTTTTACAAGTAAGGAAACCAAGCCTCAGAAAAGGTAAGTGGCAGAGTCAGCATTTGCACCCAGGTCTGTTTGGCACCAGAGTTCCCCCCACCACCATGTGGCTGAAACATCCCTCCTTCATCTTCATAGACTTTGTAAACAAGAAATGCTTCAACAAATCTCAAGGTTTTTTTCCCCCCCACAATTTCATAACTTCTCTTCTCTGCTCCTCACATCTGCCCACTCTGCACCCAAGTGGAAATCAAAATCAAAACAAAATTTAAATGTGTGTAGATAAATGGAGTACGTTATCTGCAGATAGGGAAATTTAAAGGAAAGACAGAGGCAATCTTGAGATCCCTTGCAAAGTATTCCGTGAACCCTGCCCTGGCAGCTCACCCTGTGTTAACAGCGGAGTCACGGTGTCACAACCTGGGAAGCACACAGAGGCGAGAACAATAAGAGAGTTTCCCATTTGATTGTCCGGTTGGTTGGGCCAATTACTTATTGCGACAAAATCCTTTGCCTTTTAAAATGTCATTTGGCTCGAGAATAAAGAAAAATTGCTTTGACTCTTCTAAACTGACAAATCACACCAGCTAGTATTTAAGTTTACTCTCTGAGAAAGACTTTACTGGTCTTATATAAGAATGCTTAAATTCAATGCCTAATACATGTCTCACTTTTCAGTAAAATAAAGGGTTAGCATCAGTAGCCTTTAAAGCCTGTCCCTGGCCTCTCCCTTCGTCTATTCTTTAAGTGATCCCCAAAGCTAGAATTCTAGAAATACTGCTCTGCCTTGCTCCAGAAGTCCTGGATGCAACACTGGAGGCAGGAGTACCTAGGAGCTTCTGTGAGTAAGATGCTCATCAAACGCTGTGAGACCTGTCAACCAGAGTTGCATTGCTTCTCAATTTTCACATGATTTCTAGACATTAGAGTCCTTTAACAGTCCACCTGCGGTGTCACTTCAGAGAGAACGATGTGCGTGGTGTGGTGAGGGAAGCAGGAATTATGAGGACAGAGTACCCGGTTAACACACAAAGAGCCCGTGTAGTCACGGCATCTGTAGGTGACATCAAGGAGGCAACTTGTGCGTAGGGTTCTTTGCTGTAGAGGCCCGTGGAGGACAGAGAATGTGTCTTCTAACTCAAGCGCTGAGTGCTCAATTCAGTATCCTGTACATGAGAGAGTCTTAGTGAAGATGACTGGACGGTGATGATCACACAGGGTTAAGAGCAAAACAAAAACCAAAACCAAAACCTCAAAGCCATAAATCTTTGAGTCCCTCAGGTCGGGCGATCGGTATGGATGTGACCATAGACCAGAGCATTTATCTTCTTTTCCTTCTGCCATTTCATTACCGAGTGGTGGCCCCAGATAAGAAGTGTAAACGACGTTCATCACCGACCTAGAGCATGTCTAGCTCATTTATCATGGGGTATCGATACGCAGACATTTTGTTCTGTGTGAAGAATTCAGCCATTAACAGATGAATTACAGCTGGGAAGAACTGTTCTCCACTGAATTGCAGGGACTCCTTGAATGTTGTCAACATTTGGAGGCAACTGAAGGGAGGAGCTCGATTTAGCGACAAATGGCTCATTGTTCAGAATTTCTACGTATGCTGGGAAGATAATTCAGTCCAACCTCTCGTTGATCCAAAGAATCTTGGAGTTACTGCCAAGGAGGAAAACCACAGAGTCTGCTTGAAAATATCCTTGGGACTGAAGGGGTTAACTGACTGTGTAAGCTTTATCTTATGTCCAGTGGACTTGTGGTTTGCTGATTAAAGACTCCGGTCAATGATTGTTAGAGACCTGTCATTGATAGCTGTGGCTAGCTGCCGCGTTTCACAAGCCCGCTGACTCCTCGGCGAGGCGGTGCCACATTCCCTGTCCCTGTACCCATCTCAGTCTGCCGAGGTCTGCCTGCCAAAGGATCTGTCGGGTCCATCAACATGAATGACGAAGACTACAGCACCATCTATGACACCGTCCAGAAGGATGGGGTGTATGAGGATTCAGAGCAGCCAGCAGAGCATGGAGGCGCCCTATATGATGACGTCCTTGAAGATTTGAGGTCAGAAGACAATTTATATGTCAATGAGCTGGAAACCCATGAATATGACTTGGTGTCAGCTCTTGCAGTTGTGGAGGAGAAGGATAGCTTGGCCTCTTTGCAACCAGAAACAGGAGAATACCTTCTGCCTGATGATGTCCGTCCTGAGGTCCAGGATCTTGAACCAGGTGAGCCCCAGGAGGACAGGGGCATCTCAGTGGAAGAGTTATACTCACCAATCCAGGAGCAGGAGTCTGACCCAGAGGAGCCCCAGGAGAACGGAGGTAGGTTGGAGGAAGACCTGCCTTCTCCCTCAAGCTACACCATCCAGCGGAGCAGAGCCTTCTCCACCAGCGGGGATTCCCTGACCAGCTCTTCTGCTGCTGATGCGGAAGAAAACAAATCAGCTTCCACGAGCCCCAAGATTAACCTCTTCGTGAAGGTAAGGGCTACCTCTGACAGGCACAGCCGCACACGCAGAGGGTGAGACTGGGGTTTTATTTTGCTCTGAGTGAGTGGATTCACTCAGATGCATGGTACCATGGACCTTGTTGGGTCTCAGTACACATTCAGGAGTAGGGCTGGTGGGACGAGTCGCCCCACGGTTCCCCCGGGACGGCTCAGAATGACAGGCAGTGGAGAGTGCATTTGAAGTGCGAGTCTCGGCGTTGGCGTTTACACACCACGGGCAAAGCGTTTTGTAAGAGTTCACTTATGAGTGTGCAGAAATGGGTGCTCACATCCTCTCCTTGGTGACAGTCAGTCGTTAAGTACGTTTTCCTGTCTGGTTAAATTTCCTTCGTCAACATGATTTTGAAAAATGAAACCAAGGGTTGTGAGAGAGGGTCAAATCGGCAGTTTGGCACCAGAGTTTCCTTCTGAGCATCTCTAAGTTCACAGAGAGTCCTCCGTATATCTGGTCAATAAATGCTACTTCTGTCACTCAGCTTGTCCTTTGGCACCAATATAACTAACATATCTGATAAGGTAACGTGATTTCACTAGTAGTAAGACACTTATTGCCAGTGTTAATGTTTAACACATATGATTATTTAGACAAAGAACTTCGGTGATCTTTATATTAGATTGGTATTCTAAAGATTATGGTCGTAAATACTATCGAAACATAAAAAGCAGGGGGAGGGTATAGCTCAGTGGTAAAGTGCGTGCTTAGCATGCACGAAGTCCTGAGTTTAATCCCCAGTACCTCTGTAGATAAAGAAATAAATCTAATTACCTCCCCCCCACCCCAAAAAACATAAAAAGCATTTCTGGGCTAAACGAATCATCTTTATGAATCAAGATGGCAGAGCATTTTCCCCAACAACCCCTGAAATTCATATTTACATTTTTTTTTTTACTGTGAAGACAACATTTTAGTAAATACTGACACTTCTTGCTAATAAATATGATTACTCTAGGAACCTATAAAAACCCCTGTCCACACTCATTTCTTCCCTTTCTGGTTTCCAGTTAACTCCTCTAATGAATGAAATGCACTTTAGTTGCTAATTTAATACATAATTATTTTCTACTTTGTGTTTTTCCCTGGTTGTTTTGCGTCTCCTTTATTCTACTACAAGGTCCTTCTCAAGGGCACCCAGCAGAGTGTTTGGTTCATAATTGGGTACCAGGCAAGCCTTGCCTGGGATTGTGTTGAGCATCTGAAGGGAGCTGGGTGTGTAAGGCAGGGCCCTTGCTCTCAATAAACAATGTGGTGCAGGAGACAGACTTGCAAGTTGTGAACTTTGGTGAAATGGAGGAGCGAGCGGAGTGCTGTGGGGGTTCTGGAGTGCCCAAGCGGGCACGAAGGAGCAGGAGAGGCGGCATGGAGGAGCTGATGTTCAGACAAGTGCATTCAAGCAGCCTTCCAGCCTTTGTATCCATATGGCCATTGTGTTAGTTTCTCAAACCTCAAACCACAACCCCCCAAGCCCCCTCCCCCCCCGCCGCTTTTTAAAGTGAGGACTAGGTATATCTTTTCCCCAGAGCAGAGGTGTCCCTGCAACTTCCTGCAGCAGACAAGATTCATCATCAGCATTGTGGGCACATCAAACCATTACGTGTGTATTTGGCAAAGTGTTGCTTTTGTAAGAAATTCAGCTGCCGCTGGTATTGAACCAAACCGGAGCAGGAGGAAATAGAAGGGTTGGCGTCTCCAGCTGGTGCCAGCCGCAGGAACAGCTACCTGACCGTCACGTGTGGTCCCTGAGTCACTTAAGACCCGTGGTTCCCTAAAACAAATATGGAATCTATTTCGCTCTTTAAGTTTACATCCTTGCTGGTGTAATTATGCCGACTGAGGGGTGGTAGAGAGAGTGAGGTGGGCGCAGCTCTGGGCTCGGCCTGATGAGCCTTGGAAAGAGCTTCCACTTGAACTCTGAGTGATGGGGGGAGTCATCTGGGGCTTTGGAAGGAACATTCTGGCTGCCTTTTGGGTAACAAGACTGTAGCAGAGAAAGGGTCGAGGCCAGCAGAACAGGTGGGAGGCAACTGAAAAACTAGGCAAGGGAGGATGGTGGATTGGACGATGCTGACAGCAGTGGTGGTGCGAAGTGGGGTTGGGATTGTTGGGAAGAGGGAGCCCAGAGGTTTTGCCGGTGGGTCTGGTGTGTAGTACAGAGAAAGGGGTGCTGCTGGGTGAATGGACATGTTCTTTCCATTTCCCCTGTGGACCTCTTCCCTGGGAACATATGATCGAGAAAATGTGCTCATACGGTCATTCATAGACCCCTCTCTTCCTCCCTCCCTCCCTCCTTCCTCCTTCCATCCTTCCTTCTTCCTTCCTACTTTTACAATGTACCAATGCCAGGTACTAGATATAAGATACAAACAGCTTAAGTCCAACGGTCCTGTGGGGAAGACAGATAAATACAATTCTTGAAGATAATAAGAGGAATGAAATCCTTGCTTCTTGAGCATTGCCTGAGATCCAGTGAAGGAAAGGTCTCTCGTAAGAGCTGCAATCCACACTACAAGGCAACCAAGAGGGGTTGTCGGTTCAGAAGTTGCTGATAGGATTATGAGAACTGTCTTGCTGCTTTCTGCTAAAATTGAAGGACCTGTAGACATTTTCCTAGTTGTGTTTGTGTGTGTGTACGAGAGAGAGGGGAGGGGGACAGAGAGGCTGATGGAGAAAAGAAGAGACAGAAGTGGAAATGGGAGAGGAAAGCATTCTGGTGTTTTATTTAATGCAGAGGAAAGAAAGTATTCTGATGATGACTGCTGCAAAGAGAAATGGCACAGATGAACACCCTCTGTCCTGCACATTGTTGACATCCCTCATTATGGAAGGCAGTATATATCCATAGGTTGTAGAGCAGGTTTGAAGTCAGGTTGTGTGGTTTGAAGCCTGGCTTAACAACTTAATTCCTGTTAAACTGTTTAGCAGTTTCCTCATTGGTACAACAGATGTCATAATGATACGTTCCTCCCGGTGTGGTTACAAAGATTAAATAAGAGACTCCATGTGAATTGCTTAATAGGGCACCTGACATATAGTAAATGCCCAATATGTAGGAGCCTAAATTATTATTATTTATTGTGATGAATTTGAACCATCCATAAAGTAATCACTTTTATTTTAAGCACTGTGCCTTAGAGTTAGTAGACATTACAGATGTTCCGTTAGCTGATCTTAACGTGACGGTGTAACATTGTGGAAGGACCGCTGGTCAGGAATGTCTGACACAGCTTGGTCAATAATTTACTATGAAATGTGCCTGGATCCCAGTTTCCTCCTGTCTGAAATGCAGTCCCTTCCAGCTCTTACAGGCTTTGACCAGGGTACGTGGCTCCAGCTCTTTCTCAGTGTTATGAGTCTGGCACCATCTAGTATCCACTCCAGGTGACTGCTTGATAGTGATTAGGATCTCCAGATTTGGGTGTGATTGGAAGGGCCAACAGGAGACCAACATTCCTTTTCACCCTCAGCTCACGTGAGACATGTTCATTGAAAAGCATCCTCAGAGTCTGCCTCCGATACGGGGCTCACAGGGTCTCCATGCAGAGTTGCACAGGTTGTGCACTGAGTAAAATTAGGGGGCACCATTCACAGAAAATGTAAATGGTGTCCTTCTGAAGTCAGGCAACAAAAGAGCCCTGGTGGATCTTTTTAGACTCATAGCCTGGAGTACTTTTTTCTAAAAGAGTAACTCCCTATAATTTGGTTCAGTATAATGGAAAGTCACAGAATTGTTAGTAGAAATTGTTATTATTGCTGTATCACAGAAACCTAATGCTGTTCTAGGGGTCATGGTCTCCAAAATAGAGTATCCAACATAATCCATGGGGTGCTAGAATACTGTAATTAGAATAAAAAATATTAAGCATTATTTCTATTAATTTAACCTAATTTTTATCCAAAATGTAAATACATTTTGTATAATGACTATCTTTTTTTCACTTATTTATTCATTCAACTGACTGTCTGGATATGTCTGAGTATTTAGATCCTTGACTTCATACAGACAAATTTCTGGAAGAAGCTAGCCAGTGTGACCTTGATGCATACATTATTATCTATATGTGTACCTAGTTACTTTGTATTTGGTGGGGAGGAAGGATAATGTGGGTTTAGCACAACGTTTTTTGATTGATGTTGTTTTAGTATAGTTCACAATTTAAAAAAAAAAGTATTTGTGTGGTCTGCTTAGCCTGGATGGACTACACAAAAGTTCTACATTTAGATGTCTAGAAATAGCTGGAGCCCTGCAAGGGGCTTCCTGTTCACGACCCCTAGGATGTCCCGATGTCAGTAATAAGGACATGTCAAATAAATCCCTGGAAACGTTTGTAACAAAGTGCGAGTCAGAGCCTGTTGCATATACCCAATTGTCTGTCCTTTCATGGAACCAATGAAGCATATTACAGCGGAACAATGGGCAGGTTTGAACAAAGATTTCTGTTCTTGTTATAATGTCTACTTAATTAGGGTGCTGGGAACACAGTCAAGTCCCAATTTTATTCAAAATCCATTTCTAGGTGCCCATGTGAACTAGTTTGCTCTGTGAATCAATGTCATCATTCAAAGATGTCGAAGCCCAGCGCTACGACAGAAAGATTGGAAACTAGATAGTTAAGAAACTTGCCCAAGGTTGACTGCAAATTAGTAGCAAAGCCAGGGCTTTGACCAAGCCCCAACCCTGCCACCCCATCCGGGACACTTTTCTCCATATTGGCATTCCTGGCCTGGGGAGCTGGACGTTCGTGAACATGCTATAGGAGACTCATTCTAAAACTCTTTGCAAATCTTTTTGGGTGGAAGATGATCTCAGGAGGATCCTTCAGTGCTGTCTGTCTCTGTGATGCATCCTGCTGCTTTTCCTGGGTTCTCACCCCTTATGTCTCCGTATGGGAGCAGGGAGAGGGACTCAGAGCCGCTCAGCTTCTCCCTTCCTTTCCGTGGAGTCAGCCGCTTGCTCTGTGCCTTTTAGCATCTCGAGAAACCATGGGAAGAGACCCTCCCCAAACAGTAATAAGGATGCTTGACCTGACTCATCATGGGGGGATTATGTCAGCTCTGAAAAGGAAGGCGGTGCGATATTCTGAAATAAACACCCCAAATTAGAGTCACCTGTTTTCCAAGGGACATTTCGAACGTTTTTCCCCCTAAGGGACTGCAAACTTAATGACGATTTACCCACAACTCGTCCCACCCCCTTGGTGGCAGTGTCACCAACTGTCCGAACTAATTTCATTTACTGCGCTCAGAAGGGATGTTCGAGCCAAAGGACTTAAGGATTCTCAGGGCAGCTGGTGTAGAGCAGTGGAAGGAACAGCCTGTGGAAACAGAGTCGCCAGAGCTAAGTCAACGTGTCCCCGTTCCTGGGCCTGCCTTTGTGTTTCTGCATCGAACATAATTGACCAAACACTGTTCTGTCAATAGACATAGAAACCAAAGCAAACACAGTGACCAGGAGAAGGTGAGTAGTGTCAACACGGGGAGAAAGAACATCAATTGACTGGGATGAGGCTGCCAATCAGAATCCTGACTCCCATGTTTTGAAGGATAACCAGCAGACTGCCAGCCCCTCGAGGGCAGGGATGATGTCTTGCTGAGCTCCGCGACGCGGTGTCCTGTGGGGTGCTGGGCTCGTGGTCCCAGGCTCCATGAATGTTGAGCCCTCAGGTAGCCTTCACCTACCTGATGGAGGGAAGACTGACCTTGGAACAAAATTGCAAATCAGATACTTAGTGCCTCTGCTTTGAGCCTTGCCCATTGCCGACACGATCAAGTCCACCGTTGCACATCTCATACCTGGCCTCTGTCCTGAGACTGATCACCTAACAGCCTCTCTGGTCCTGTCTCCCACCACACCCTGCTCACTCACTACGCCCCAGGAGTGCTGGGCTCCCCGGAAGTCAGATGCTGTTCTGTCTCATCTGGCCTTGCCCACACTAATTCCTCGCCTATAACATCTCCCCTCTGTTTTCTGAGCAGCTCCTCACCTCTCTGGCCTCATATTTTCTGGGATGCCATCTCTGAACCTCCAGGTGGTCCTGGGTGATACTCCCTCAGTGCGTACCTCCGTCTTAGCACTTGTCACCTAGTATTACAAACCCCTAGTCCTCACTAGACTGAACGCCCAGAGGGAGTGTGTTCTCTAGCCCCGTCTTACTCACCTCTGTTTGTGTTAGAGAGTCTAAACTCATTCTGCTTGCCACACGACAGGCCAATAGATCAGGAGACGAGGTTTAGGGCGAGGAATAACCATTTTATTTGGAAAGCCAGCAGATTGAGAAGACGGGGGACTAACACCCTAGAGAACCATTTTCCTCAAGTCAGAGTTAAGGTTCCTTTTATACTAAAAAGGGGAGACGGTGTGGTTGGTTGTTGCAAACATCGTGGTGTCGGAACTGTTTGTCTTTGCAGCTGTCCACGTAGGTCAGGTGACAATGTTCCTGCAAACCTCCAACAAGACAAGTGTTATTCTCTGTTCTGCAACTTTTTATCTCTATATGAATGGAAAACTGTTACATCCTTGAGGGACAGAACCTTGAGAATGGGCTGTCCTGTGTATTGCAGGGTCTAGGCAACATTGTTTTACAGAAAGGGCAGAACCAGCACGAAGAAGCCCTGGAAACAGCACAGGGTTAGAGCCAAAGGGACAGATCCAATATGGAGTCAGATTTGTTTTTCCCTATTACGTTTGTACTCCCGCCATTCGTGTGGAGGTTGGCCCATAGTCGAGGCTCACAAGTACTTGTCAAGTTGAATTAAACTGAGCTGGTTATGGGAAGAATCGTGAAGTTCTTTTTTGAAGGAAATGCTTATTAAGTGTATTCTGGGAAATGAGGTCAGCATTCAAGCAAAGAGCTCACGTGTCCCTGCACCCCTGATATTTGACTTTGAGGAAGGGATGGGTGGACGGCCAGTCATGGTGAGAAGTCAGCTGATTTGGGGGAAAAAGAGAAGGGGACAGTCATATATACTGAATGTTTTCTTTAAATCTCATTCTGTGTTAAAGTCACCTGCTTTACTGAAATTCTGTCTGTAATAGGACTTCAGAGGTAGGTCCCCATCTGGATTCTGACACCGACTAATCATGCCATGTTGGGGAAGTCATTTGCCTTCTCTGAGCCTTAAATGTCTTAACTTTAAAGTAAACAGTTGTAGGAGTGGCGCCCAAGAGCCCCTGTTGGTTCTAACCTTTCGAGTGCGGAAGCTTCACTGTCCCCTGTGGTAAAAAATCATCTTCCTCCCAGGGGACCGCCTTTCTCTCAGCTTAAATGTATATTATCACAGGCTCTCTGAACTGTATATTGCAGCCCTGTGACTTGGTAAATGAGGGGAAATGGAGATAGTGAGTCATAAAGAAAAAGAGGTTTTCACTCAGAAACAAGATTTTGACTCAGGTCATGTTGAATAGCAGCAGGTTTCGAAGCCCGGTTGACTCTGGTCCCTTTTTGAATAGGTTTACCATTTGCACGGTTCAAAATTTGAAAGGTGCAAAAGATAGTGTCTCCCCTACCGAGCCCCATCAGATGTCCCGTTTCCATTTTTTCAAGGAATTCGTCACCATTTTCTAATGGTGATTGATTCTAAAAATGTCACGTATTTGCTTCCTGAGACATGTTACAAATACAAGTATGTTTGTGCAAATATACATATGTTTGTATGTCTGTGTACTTGAGATGACCTTTTTTTCCCTTTTATTTAATACAGGTGGTATTCTACTACACAGCCTATCCTGTAGCTCCTTTTTTTGGAAGTCAGTTTTGTTGGGGCATCATTTCCATACACTAAACTCAGCAATTTTAATTGTACACGTCAGTGAGTTTTGAACAAACGTGTACAGTTGTGTAACAGCCATCACAATTGTGATACGGAACGTTTCTGTCACCTCAGAAAGTTCCCTCTTGGCCCTTCACCTCCCACCCACCTCCGAATCCCGGAAACCACACTTCTTTCTATCACTGTAGTTTTGCCTTTTCAGAAGTATCATATAAATAGAAGTAAGCTCTGTGTAACCTCTGGTGTGTGGTTTCTTTCACTTAGCATAAAGCATTTGAATTCATCCATGCGGGTACGTACATCAGCAGGAGGTTTCTTTTTACTACTGAGTCGTATTCCATTGTGTGAAACTACCGCAATTTGGTCGTGCATTCAGCGGTTGATGGACACTTGGGCTCTTTCCCAGTTTTGGGCTGTTATTAATAAAGTGGCTATAAACATTCACATGTAAGCTTTTGTGTTGATTACGTTTTTATTTCTCTTGGGCGAATACCTGGGGGTGGAATTATTGGGTCACGTGGTAAGTGAATGTTTAACCTTATTTTAAAAAATTTCAAATTATTTTCAAAGTGGCTGTCAGAATTTAAATGAGATTTCTAGTTGCTTCTTCTGCACTTGGTATTGTCAATCTTTTAAGTTTTTGGTGTATTGATAAATGTACAGTTTTTCACTGCAGCTTTAATTTACATTTTTCTAACCACTAAGGATGTTAAGCGTCTTTTCATGTACTTACTAGCCATCATTAGCTCTTCTTTGATGAAGTATCTATTCAAATATTTTGCTCATTATTATTTTAGCATTGCTGTATTACTGAATTTTAAGAGTTCCTTACATAGTCAAGATACAATTTCCTTATCAGACAAGTATTCTGCAGATAGTTTACAAAGTGGCTTGACTTTACGTGTGTCTTTTGAAAACCAAAGGTTTTGATTTTGGTGAAGTCCATTTGCCAATTTTTTTCTTCTAGGATTCGTGTTTTTTGTGTTTTTATCTAAGAAATGTTTAACCCAAGGTCACATAGATTTCTCCTATATTTTCTTCCAGAACTTTTTCAGCTTTAGGTTTTATATTTAGTTCTATGATCCATTTTGGGTTAATTTTCCACAGGGTGCAAAATATGGATTGTATCCTTCTATAGCTCCATCCTTTCTGGTATTTAGATCTGTGAATTCTAGCTGCCTAAAGACTCCATCCTGACCAGAAGTAGAGGTTTTCAGAATTAACTCTAAGATCCCCATTTCTCTTGAGTTGCTTCTCTTTTTTTCCCCAAATGGTGGCCCTTTGAAGTCGAGTCTGAGTTGCAGTTTGGAATACAGTCATAAAGCTATACTGGACTGAAGTCCAGTGATGATTACATTGAAGTGATATTGTGGGAGACGCCATCCCTAATGTTTTGACCTTCAGGCAAAGGTTGCTTGCTGACCTGCCTCCTTTCCATTTTCTTTGAAGACTATGTTGTCTTTTGCAAAGTCTTTATTTTGTACCCTAAGTTCTGAGTAATGAGGCAACAGGAAAACAGATGTCCCGGCTAATCATTCACCAACATAAGTCAAAATGCAATGGTATTGTCTCATCTTTCGACCTCTTACCGTTCAAGCATCTAGCGGTTCCATGAGTTCCCTTGGAAAAGTGGACCTTACTGCTATGAAAAAGGGAATCCTATTTTTAAGCTACCTTCCAATACCCAGGCCCAAAGTGTCCAGAATGGATTTGTGTATAAAGTGTATTGTCTACATAGGAAAATGCAGTGACTGGCAGCTCTGCTTCCCAGATGACACGCCCTTAAAAATATGAGATGAATTTCAGCTCTGAAATCAAGTGTTTTGTGTGATCTTGTGAGGACAAAGATTAGAAACCTGGGCTTTAAGCCATACCCCATTTTTATGCTTTATAAGCAGAGCCTTCCGCATCCTTTCCTGAGCCTGTGGGTTTGCAAGAGTGCCAGGCCTATCAGGAGCTGTCAGCCGTCCATCATTGCCAGGGCTTGGTGCACAACAGTAACATGGCAACAGCCGAAACAAACAAGAGACTGCATTGTTTGGGAAACCACTAGTGTTCTGAGGTTTCAGTGATAACAATTGCACAATAAATACGTAGGGTGGTAATGAGTAACTGACATGAAGGCCTTCTGTTAGTTGGAACACAACTGAATTCTTTTCCCCCTCTACATAAATATTTTTGTTCTGTTCTCCTGCAGTGGCAAGGAAGGAAAGAAATTGGTGGATAGTCTTTTTATATTTACAATAGCAACCCTCTATAAACTGGCTTGGTTCTTCTAGAACTGTGCTTTTCAAAACACTAGGCATTAAAAGAATATGAAGAGGAATATATACATATATATGTAACTGAATCACTGTGCTGTACACCAGAAATCAACACAAGATTGTAAACTGACTGTATTTCAATAAATAAATAAATAAATAGCACTAAAATGAAAAAATAAATAAGAGAAGAATTCATTAAAAATTTAATAGTCCAGTCTATAAAAAGCTCTAAAGTTATATTTTAAAAACCCCAAACTCTAGGTATTAGCCCCATGTGGCTATTTAAATTTAAATTAAGTGAAAAAAATATTGAAAATTCAGTTTCTTATTCATGCTATCTGCATTTCAAGTGCCCAACAGTCATATGTGGCTGCTGGTTATTGTATTGGAAAGTGCAGCTTCAGAACATTTCTAGCATCATAGAAGGTCCTACAGGACTGTGCTCCTGTAGGGTGACCTGGCCTCAGCCGTGGCATGAAGACCAGCCAGCTATGTGGTCAGAGGCCCCTCTCTGGGTCTTTAGTCTCTTGTCTGAAAATAAGAGGTTGAGTGATTGGGCTTACTGATGTGGAAGATCGGTCATGCCCACAAAATAAAGAAATCACCAGTGAACATGATTCAGATCAAAACATAGTATCTGTGCTACAAGTTCATAATAATCAATCAGTTTAAAGTGCTAACTGTTTAGGCAAAGCTCTGCAACTCAAAACCAGCCCTTGGGAATCTCAGGAAAGCTGTCAATACCCATTGGCCACGCTCAGGCCCGTTGAGGGTCTGTCTGTGTATAAAGCTGCAGTGACCGTGAGGATTGAAGATGCTGCCCCACCAGTCACTTGGGCCGAATGGAGCATCAAGCCTGGAACCCAGATACAGAGAGCAGGGTCCTTCTCCTCAGTCAAAACAACTTGCCGTGTTAAAGCCGGGAGGGTTATCTGGGGTGGAGGGAGGGAACTGCTTATTCAGAAAGTATGGGAGTGAAGATTGAGCAATTCCCTGGTGAGTGTGGGGATTTCTTATTCCACAATAAACATTTTATTGCTAGAAGAATGAGCTCAGGTCGATTGCCTGCTCCTTCGAGTGTGTCCCTTTAATCCATCTCCAATAAACAGGCTGATGAGTTTTTATTGAGCCTGTGCACTGCACTTGGTGTGCAGACACTGGGAGAGAGAGAAAAGCAGTGTAAGATGGGGGCCTTTTCTGTGAGGCTCTGACCGGCTGGATTCCTTCAGGAGGAAGGATTAACACCCACCGTGAAGCATTGAGACGTTAATACAAGAGTTGAGGAAGAATCAGTTGCCAGGACACAGGAAGCACGGTATCAAATAAGTACTGAAGGTGTTCGGAGTTGGAAGAGGACTGGACTTATCAGAGAGGGCTTCATGGAAGAAGCAGACCTTAAACTCTGAAGAAAATGTAGGCACAGGAGTGGCAGATGGGACCAAGGACGAGACGCCAAGGCTCAGCAATCATGTCATCCTTCTCCGCGCTCTGTCGCGTGGCTTCAGCATCGTGGCTTACAGTAGACAGCCTGGTGCTAGAGACTATGTGAGTCTCATCCTGGTCCTGTCTCTTATTAGCTGTGCAGTCTTGGGCAATTTATTTAAACTTTCACTGGATTATGATGAGGATGAAACAAGTCCGTACAGCTACAAGTCTTACGTATGAAAGGAGCGTCCTGTAACCGTTAGCGCGCCCACCCCCACTCCAGTCTCTTTTTCTCAGGGCTTATGTGTTTTCACTCATAAGTACATTGAACATCTCTTCTTTTAATAGCAGCCTCAATAATTTGTATTTACTTGATACTTTCATCATTCAGTCCATTTGGTTTCCCTGAGTTTTAATTTTTGTAATAAATAAATATACCTTATTTAGGTAAAACCAACCCACAGAATTGTCCTGGTGAATGCCTCAGTTTTTCTTATCAAAAAACTCATGTCATCAGAGCCCTGGGTTGGAGCCACCTAATCACCAAATTTGAGGTTGGGTCTGAATGTGTTTCCCAGGGTCATACCTAAAATATACGAGAAACTATTTGGTTTAGGAAGACTGTGTCAGTGTCAGTGTTCTTCCCTACCAGACTCCAAACTCCGTGAGGACAAAAACTGGGCCTTGTTTATCCTTGGATGCCCAGCCCGCATCTTGAATAGTGCATGCCGTCTCCTAGTTGGTCCATGGCACCTGAATTAAACTGACTTCTTTTTGTAAAACAGGCCAGTGATGCTTAACTCCCACTGGCTCCTACAGGGTGACATAATTCAATTCCATTCATTTCAACACATTTAATGAATGTCCCCTCTGTGCCTGGCTTCGTGCCAGATGCTGGGATCCAGCTGTGAACAAGTCAGGCACAGTCCCTCCCATCGTGGATTTAATGAGAACAGTCTATCATCTCCTTGCTTCTCCTAAGGGAAAGTTACTCTGGGAAATGCAGAGGAAACTTGGGGAGCATTTCACTGTCCTTACAACTCAGGACACAGCACCTCTGGCAAGGAAAGTCAACATTGAATTCAACCTGGATTATGATTGGCCTGACATGTTCCCATTCCCAGGAGTGGCTGAGCTGTGCCCTTTAAAGATGCTGGAGGGCATGTGGACTAGGATGTGATGATGGGGTGACTCTGGTTTGCCCAAGGTCTCAGGGGTTTTGCAGCATGACATGAGGGAGGAATAGAATTTCCAAGCCTCGCCTTCTAATCTGGCTCCTGTTTGCTTCTTATTGTGACCTCATCATGGCATTTATATTTCCTATGAATTTTAACCCCCCTGTATGAGTTAGATACTTCATATAGCAGAATTATACAGTAAGTTTCACCACTTTTAAAATGAGGATAACAGTATCTTCCTTGTAAGCTGATTGTGAGGATTCCAACTAGATATGGAAAGCATTTCACACATGCACAGAGCAGGCACTCAATAAAGGACAGCTATCAATTTTAACACGTCAAAGATGCTGTGTTAGGTACTGTAGGAGCCACAAAGATGAATGAGACACAGTCCCTGCCTTCAAGGACCTTCAGCTCACTAGGAAAGATTTCATATTTACAAGTAACTATTCCTAAGTCAAAAAGTGAACATTTTCGAAAGAAAAGTACTGACAATATTATTTGGGAATTTAGACAAGGAAGATATTATTACTGGATAAGAAGATCAGTGACAACTTCACAGAAAAGAAAACATTTCTTAGAAGGATTTAGTCCAACGGAAATAGCAAAAGGGACACTCTGTGAAGAAGTAGTGCATGTGCATGGATATTGTATCAGTCAGCTCAGGCTGTGTAACAGAACACCACAGACTGGGAGGCTTAACAACAGACATTTATGTTCTCACCATTCTTGGGGCTAGAAATCTAAGATCAAGGTGCAAGCATGGTAGATCTGGCAATAGCTCTCTTCTTGGGTTGGCAACCTTCTCACTGTGCCATCACAGGGAGGAGAGAGAGCTCTCTGGTGTCTCTTCATATAAGGACACTAATCCTATCAGATCAGGACCCCACCTTTATGACTTCATTTAACCTTAATTACTTCCTTAGTGGCCTCATCTCTAAATACAGCTACAATGGGACTTAGGACTTCAACATATGAATTTTGGGAGGATACATTCAGTCATAACAGACATGGAGGTTGAAAATACCTTTATAGGGAGGATTCCATGATACTGTTTGGATGGAGCATAAGGAAGCTGAAGGTGGAGGCATGGGAGAAACACAATTACACCTTGGGTTTGCCCTGGATTACAGAATGCATGGATTGACAGATAAGACTTTTAGAGGGCATTTCATCTGCAGCAGGGAGTATCTGAGGATTTTAAATTAGCAAGTTGCAAGGTCAGAATTATGCTTTGGGAAGATGATTTTGGCAGTGGTGGGTTTTACAGCCAGTCTTGCCCTTATTCAGTTTTGGGGGCAGAGAAGGAGGCAGATCAAATACCTGGTTCAGAATCACCCAACAGACCTTCCAAGATTCTTTCCTGAATGCCAGTCCGTGCCTTGTTTGACCAGTAAGTAAGAACACATGGTTTGGGACACAGAACCTGAGATGCCCTTGGGAAAATTAATGTGGAAGAGGAGGCATCTTCCCTGGACCTGCCCTCAACTGAGACTTTCCAAGCATCAATCAATCCCAAAGTGAAACAGTGCCCTTGATCTCAGCAAAGGGTTTTGAATGGGAACTGTAGATTCACTGACCAAAATAACTTTGCATGGTTTCTTGCTGACTGCTGGGTACACAGAACATCTACCTGATCTTGCATTTCATGAAGGTATCCAGTTATGGGAGGCTGTAAATCCTCAGCTCTCATTAGATAGCTCTTCAGGGCAAGATTCCAGAATGGAATGCCTCTGCCCCGGGTGAAGTCCTCATCAGCCCCTCCTGAGGCAATAGTCCCATCAGGCACTGCGGGCAACTAAAAATAGCCCCAGTATAAAAACCTCAGCTCCCAGGACCGCTGGGGAAATAATTTGCTGAGAGAAGCAGCCCAGACTGTGATAAAGCATTGCCTCGTGTTTCCTAAGACAGCAGCAGACGTGATGTGTTCCCTGAAGTCACTGGTGCCGACCTCAACAATTAAAGTGGGTCTCCTGGGTGAGGTTGAAGGCTGCTTTCTAGTGATGCCAGGCCTCTGAGGAGATTAGCTAGTGGAACTGCTCTTATACATGAGAACAGTGAGGCCTGCCTTCCCCAGTGCCCTAGCACACGCCAGCCAC
This sequence comes from Camelus dromedarius, assembly GCF_036321535.1. Taxonomy (NCBI): domain Eukaryota; kingdom Metazoa; phylum Chordata; class Mammalia; order Artiodactyla; family Camelidae; genus Camelus; species Camelus dromedarius. Next base: position 30,749,016 of record NC_087454.1, on the reverse strand, counting down.
ATACTTTCATTCTTTTCCTTCATTCAGCAGATATTGACTGACTGAGGCTCGATCCCTCCCTTCATTCAGCATCTCTGCTCGAATATCCCCTCCTCACCACCCAGGCCGAGCCCTTCTGCTCTTCCCACATCCCCTGTTGGCTTTATACCCCTGCCTTGCAGGTCTCTGCTGTAGTCTCCCTGCCCTGCTAGGGTGTTGCCCAGCTCCCAAGGCGAGGACTTTGCCTGTTTGGGGTCTGACTCACAATGGTCGTGCTGAGTGTATGGGGTGTCGGGCGGGGCCCTGCCCCCTGTTTTCTCTGTGACTTGTATTAATTGGGTGTTGTTCTTCTAGGTTTTCCTCTGCTTCTTGTTACTTCTCTCATCTTCTCTCTTTCTCTTGTTTTTTTTTTTCTATATTTGAAAGATTTTCTTTGTTTTCCAGCTCTTCCATTATTTTTATCACTTTTGATAGCAGCATTCTTAATTCCTAATAACCCAGGTTTTGTTCTCCACTTGTTCCCTTTTCAAAGCTTCCTGCTGCCCTACCAGGGAAGAGAGACAGAGGAGGCCAAATCAACCGTCCTTACTTCAGGGTGAGCAGGAAGGGAGTGGATCTCCAAATGCCAGGAAGGGAGCATGCGCTCTCCCCAGCTCCTCAGGGCACTTCCTGTGGAGAAGAACCTTCCACTTAGAGCTTGGAGGTAAATGCCACTTCCAGCTGGGACAGCTGCTCTGAGCGAGACTTCCGGGGAGTCACTCCCCTTGAGCCCCACGTGACCCATTGCAGATTTGGCCAAGTTCAGGCTCACAGCTTCTCTGGGGTCCCGGCAGGAAACATGGCCCCCACTTCTAGTGCAGCCCCCCTGGGGTTTACTCTGCGCTATAATTATCTCTGTCCTCTTTCATGACTCAATGTGCTCCAAGCTGCCTTCTCTCCTCCAGAAGTTTGTCTCAATCCCTCATGCATCGGTGACCCTGTCTCATTTTCTTTATTCATGTGAAATTATTCCTTTTCACGCCTCTCTGCTGTTGTTTCAGCTGGATCTCAGATGGCTCTGGGCACTCAAACCTGTCAATAATATTTCATGCACAAGGGTTCCAAGCATAGTTTTTGAATTCTTAAATTGACTAGTGTTTAGATAGGGCTCTTTACTGCAGAACTTCTCAGCCCTTTCATTTGCAAATATGTACTGCCAAGCTCGAAGAGAGGGTCTGCGCGGAGTATTTCCCAGTTATTTGACTAAGGTTTTCTGGTTTTTCAGGGAGCTCTTGCCAGGCTTCATGAAATACACTGTGGGAAATACTGGATTAATTTACTGGCATTATACTGGCCCTGGGACTGAAATACATAAGACACTAACAACATTTGCTGATGCCTGTGCAAAAAGAGGTTGAGGGGTGGTACCCCACCCCGCCCCCGTTAATAGATTTACTTCCTGGCTGCGATGCCTAAGCTCAGAGGGTAAGTACAGTGGAAAGAACCCTCAGGCTGAGTTCAGACTAGCAGAACTACTGGGTGCCTTTAGGCAAATTAATTTCTCTGAGCCCCGATTTCCATATCTGTGATAAATAATATGTACTCTTCCTACTGTGCCAGGCAGTTGTGAGTATCAACAGATAAACTAAACGAGACAGTGTTTTATAGAGTATACGATACTAAACAAATACAAGGAATTATTATTATTGTTGTGAAATTCAGTTACCATGTCTCAGGGGTTAGAACGTGAAAGAACATCTGAACATTCTCTGAACATATCACATGGCCGTTTACCTGGCCCGAGTCACACGTCGCAGGGAGGAGCACTGAGGGAGAGAGGAGAGAAAACCGCTGGTATGTCTGCACCCAGAGCTGAATCAAGACTTCATCCCCCCTCTGGTAGGGAAGACCTTGAGGCTGAGAAACAGATTCAGGGATTTTTAGATCTAGAGATGCTCACGGATGTCATCTGATCCAACTTGCTTGTTTTACATGCATAGAAACTCTGGCCCCGAGAAGGTGAACGACTTGCCTCCAATGGCAGTGCTAGGAAGCAGGTCTCCAAGTTCAACACAACTTAACCTGACAAACATTCACAAACGTTTGCCAAGCCTCTAGCGCAGGCTTGGGGGACACCAGCAGGAGCGTGGTTTCCACCCTGAAGGAGCTCACAGGTGCTCAGAGGAGAGAATAACAGCAAATACTGGAGCAGAGCTGATCATTCAAGACCGGGCTCTTCAGTTAAGTGGTCCAGGAGTTTGGAGAAAGGGCCATTGTTGATGGCTGAGATAGAAAGCTTTTTGTAATTGGTATTTTCCACTTGTGGAAATTCTACCCCTTACCTTAAAGATTTCTTAATAAGACTATGTATTATTTATTATATATGTCTATATAGATAACATATACACATACATGTATATTTTTTATTTTACATGCATATAAAATGTACATATGCTTTTAAATTTTATATACTTATATATAATATATATGATCTGGGGAGGTTGTTACTCTCAGTTCTTCTTTCTTGGTTCTCTTTAGAATGACTTGAGGTGTATACAGATGCAAGTTGGAGGATCTGTGGTAAACATCAAAGGCAGTTTCTTGACCTTAAAAACTCTAAGAGAGAAAGGGGCCTGCTGATGGAGCCCATTCTGCCTGAAATATATTTGTTTCCACTTGAGCCAAAGTGACTCGGAACCCATGTGCCCTTTGTGGCAAAGAAGTAGAAAACACCCATGTCCCTGGCAACAGTGTTTACTTCGTGTTGAAATATGACCCATGTGTGAGGAAGGCCAATGCCTGTGTTAGTGCTTTAATTTCTAACGTTTACAGAGCAGCACGTTGGTTTGGCATCTGCTGGTAACTCTGCCCTAAGACAGGACGATTCAGTCTTGGCCGTCAGGGGGCACGCTCTCCCATATGGAGGTGTGATGAAATTATGTGATTGAGCATCTCAGGATGCCAGGTTTATTTTGTGTTTGGATAAATGGCATATTGTCTTGGTTTGCATTTCTTTAAAAATCTTTTTAAAATGCCTCTCCTTTTTTATGTATGTTGGAAAATTCAATTCAACCCAAGAGCCAGAACCAGAGCAGGGTGTTCAGCAGTGAGAAGGCTGGGTGTACCAGCCTGCAGTATTCTGTGCACCAGGCAAGGACAGGAGACTGAGCAAATTGGCTTTTGGGACTCTGCCTTGGGGTGTGGTACAGGGACCCATAGGGATCCAGAGAAGCATAGAGAAGGATCAATGAGCCACTCAATAAACAGCCCACTGACATCTTTATGGCTCAACAATGGTTTCCTATTGAGGATACGTTTGGGCAGTAGTCATAACGCGATCTGCTAAGACTGGTGATGATTTCTGAAGGTACATCTCACAGAACGCATGTCCTTGACATACTCCACCAAAAAATGGATCTTACGGCTAAAGAAATTTAAGAAACTTGACCTCCTACTTCCTCCTTGTGCAAATTCACTGTGTAGACACTAGCTGATAAAAGGAGCAGAATAACCGGTCAAGAAAACTTGAACCTTGTTTAACCCAGCACTTCCCCACATTCTGGAAATAGTAATGATAACATCCCATACAGTGGAATTGATACATCCTAATCTTTTTGATTAAAGCTATGTATACAGCACATCAAAAACAAATTGATGGGGGAAGGGAATAGCTCAGTGGTAGAGTGCCTGCTTAGCATGCATCAAGGTCCTGGGTTCAATCCCCAGTGCCTCCACTAAGAAGCAAGTAAATATAATAAATAAACCTAATTACCTCCCCCCAACAACAACAAAAACTTTAAAAAGAATATGAAAAAAAAATGAATTGATGACAAAAAAAGAGAGAATTTAGCCTATTTGAGATGATTTAGCCAATCCAGTGTTTTGTCACTTGTTGAACTTCCTCTTCCTCTTCCTACAGCCAGTGTGATGGCTCTTGTGTGGATCTGAAGGCTCAGTGGAAATTGGGTCTCACACGTGGGTCTGCTTCCAAAGCCCATATTTTTTAACTCTGTGTCGTTCTACTTGATACGTGAGCATGTGTAAACCCCTTCTCTCTGAAGGCCATGTAACGGTTGGGCACTTTGATTTCTCCTGTATTATCCCACTTCCCTGCTAGAAATGAAACGAAAGAAGAGAGAGGAAGAGAGGGAGGAGGTGGGGGAGGGAGGAAAGAAGGATGGAGGAAGGGAGGGTGGGGTTCTTGTAGAAGCGCAGGTTGGACCTTGCCACAGGAATACTTCTGAGCGCTTGGAACATTTGTTTCTTTATCACCCTCTCTAGTGGCTGTCATAACTCCCGGGGAGATCATATGCTTGGACACAGGTTAAAAGCATCATTATTTAAAGGAAGGAAAACGCCTGTCTTCTCAGGAACGGGAGAGGATGGCAAGGATGGTTGTGAGTGAGATGGGCGAGGGCGCCTCCCGACGGACTGTCCTGTAGAGCAGCGCCTAAGCCATTCTTCTCAGCCTTCATTTGCAGAGCCAGACAGCATGAACGTGATCAGCCTCTTATCTTCCCCAAGCTGACACTACCCGAGGCCTTTAGGAAAGTGCTTTTGAACAATAAGCTCCTCTGTTTCCCTCGCTCCTACCCACCCTAGTTTTAAATTCTCAAATTTGAATTCTCAAATTAAATGTTGTATAAACTTGAGCATCACTTGCCAACCAACAAGAGTCCATTTTCCCTGCTGTTGCCACGGTCTGACCCCAGATTCTGATGGCTAAGCCACCACGGCATGATGACCACGCTGATGGTCAGGCTTTCTGTCCTTTCATCCCCGTGGAGACAGGTGCACTGGATCAAGTTGTCACATTCTCATTGGCTAAACGCACCTGAACTGTCCTCACTGCCAGCCTGAGCTCCTCTCCCAGGCAAGGAGGAAGTCCTGGGCTCTGACCAGGGTGTGGTTTCCAGGAACTGGACTGGAACCGCAGAGCTGGGGAGCCGGGAGTCCCTGCTGGGCGGCATGATGCAGGCGGGAGAAGTCAGAATTGGAGTACGGAGGCAGAGAGGCTGGGACGAGAGCGATGTAAGGTGGACAGGAGGCCAAGGAGCAGGCAGAACGAGCATTTGAAACTGGGAGGATGGAGGAATAGCTGAGCTTGAAAATATTCCCAGCCCAAGGGTTAGGTTAAGCGCGAGGGCAGATCCTGGTGTCGTGGGACCTGAAGTGTGTGCACTCAAGGAGCCCAAGCAGATCTGAATGATGAATATAGAACACAGGCAAGGCTCACAGGTGGTTTGGGGGAAACTGTGTTAATCCTTCATCTTGTTTCTTTTGTTTCCATTGAGGTAGAATTTATGAGCCTGTCTTGCTGATACTTTTACATTAACTAAGAGGGTCTCTAAGTGAGGCAGACAAGATAGCATCCATGGCTATCGGAGGAGAAAGGAGCCTTCAAGACCATCTTCATGGCTCAGTGGGGGGAAGTCCCAGCAGGCAAAATGATGGGTCAGAGTTAAGGAAATGGGTACTCACTGGTAAGTGAGGCAGGAGTCCTCTCTGGCAGTCAAGTCCACTTTGTTTCTTTACCTTCTGTGCAAACTGATGTTCACGCAAAGTCTTTGTAGAGAAGCTAACTCAGGAAGCTGAGGGGTCATGCTGGCATCCTCTCCACAGCCCTGTCTCCCCACCCCTTCCTGCCTACCGACCCCAAACTGTCTACACCTGTCTGTTCACAGTTAAGGTGATGGTTGAAACTTGCATTTGAAAGGTAATAGTACCAGATATTTATAGTCATTGCACAGTTATTTAGGGCTTCCAATGACTAGGGAATGGTAAAAAAAAAATTATGGATACTTTTATACTGTTTAATTGGAAATAAGAAGATGTGGAAGTTAGTGATATATACTTGATATATACTGACTGGTAATACAGATGATCTCAATTTCACAATATATAAAAAATAAAAAACCTTGTGCAGAACACAGAGAAGGAGGAAAACTGTTAACAGGGGTTCTGTGTGCATGGTCACCTTCCAAGGTCCTGCCATTTTTTTCTTTTTTGTATCTCTCTATAATTTTTAGATTACTTCCAATGTATAGATCACTTACTAAATTTTTAAAATAGACATATTTTTTAAAAAGGAAAATAAAATTACTTTGAATGGGAATAACAATGGAGTACATTTTATCTGGCTTAGTGATTTTGACTTGGGTCTCATCTTGTCTGATAAACAGGGACCCCATGGACTCAATGGCGTTAAGTCAGTTTACAAAAAAGTTCCTAAAATTGAGAGGTAGACTGTCTTGTCGCCCAGAGGCCGATGGTTTCTTGGAGCCCAGCGTCATGGAGAATGCCCCCCTCAGCCGCCCCCACAGAGACCCCGACTCTGTGAGGGTTTCATGAGGTCACACTTGCTCTGAGTCAGTCCAGGGTGAGTCATCCCTCCCACATCTGTGAGCGGAAGGAAGGGACGGAAGCAAGAAAAATAATCATAACTTGGTGGTTATTGTATTCAATAAAGTAAGTTTCACAGTGTCCAGCCAGGTGGCAAAATGATAGAAGCCAGTCTTTCTGAAAATGTAAAATGGAGTGTGTTGAATCAAGATTTTTTTAATATTTAAAAAAGTGTTGTCAAATGCATTTATTTTCTGACCTCTTGGAGCTGCCTATTAAAAAGAGGCAGCTAATTACTCTGGCCAACTTTGTGGAAACTTGACACAGAGTCTTGGGAGTGGCATAAAAAATGTAAGAGGGCATTTTAACTCTCAGGGGAGGGCGGGGATGGAGAGGGGGTGGCTGCCTCCTTCCTGCTCCAGGTCAGCAAACTCAGAATTATTTATTTATGGAAAGTGTGCTAGGGGCCAGTGGGGTTCTGGGGAAGCTGAGTGTCCAAGAATGAAGTCTTCAAACAGACCAGATGACTCTCCCCCAACCTTGATGATTTAGGGGAGAGTTCTGAATTTGATTTTCATTGTTCGATGATATTTCCAGATCCATTTTGAATCTAAGCTGTGGATTGCTCACTTTCTTTGGCTTCAGTAAGATAAAATTTAGATTGTAGCTTTTGTTCATGGTGTTGTAATCCTAGGAATGACTGGATATGCATTTTTACACCTTCAGTAACTCTAAGGCCCCCAAAAGACAAACCCTGGGAGAGAAATAGGTGACTATTTTAACAGGAGACTCCAGTTCCCGAGAACATCCTCATTCAGGCTCACCTGAAGGAGTCTCAATTCCCAGCGCTGACAAATCGGTCTGTTCTCCAGGTGTGCAGCAAGTCTTCATTTACATTTTACATGTGCCCTGAAGGTTCATGACAATAATCAAAGCGAAAGGATTCAGAATCACAGTATGAAATTTCCAGATGTATGTAAATTTCTAGAGAGGCGTATAAAGCCCCTCGCACAGTACCTGGCCCGCAGAAGCCATCATCCTCATCCTCATCACCATCACAGCCAACTTGGTTAGTGCTGCTGAGGCAAAATCATGGGTGTGATTCGTGGGTGGGCTTGGCAGAGTCACAAGGTAGAAAATTCCTGTGAATTATACACTTTAAAATATATTCCTGCCTGTCAGTCAGCAACCGTGCTCCTTGGGAAAACAAAAAACGAAAAACCTATTAAGCAAGGGAGAATGTGTATCCAGAAGTGTGGGCTCAGCCCCAGCCCTTCCAGCTTGGTGGACATTGTGTTTTACCCACTGGAAGAGGTGGGTGGTGGAGCAGAGAAGGTCTGGGTCTGAGGTCTGGATTCTGGCTTTGTCTCTGCCTCTAATGAGGAGCAGAGAGACCTTGGCCAAGCACTCACCTTTCTGGGCTTCTGCACCCTCACCTGGCAAATAGAAATTTAGACTCCATACTTTCGTTCCTCTTGGGGGACAGCCTCTGTGATTTTTTTTTTTTCCCCTAATGGGGACTGAGCCCAGGACCTTACACACGCTAAGCAGGTGCTTTACCCCTGAGCTATATCCCCACCCTCTGTGTTTTGTTTGTGATGTATCTATTTCATTCTTTTTGTCTTTCCATTTACCAGTTGAGGGGGGAAAACAAAGAAAAAAAAGAAAAGAAAAAAGGCAGAGGTGATAACAAGCAGGAAAACAGCGCCCTCTAGAGTTTTTCAGAGGCATGTCTGTATTGAGGATGTGAGGGTATGAGAAACCCCTGGGTGAGCACCTGGGGGCGCTGGACTTCCTAAGGCCCACGTTACCTGCCTGCTTCTTAAGTGGGCCTTGCATCCTTGTTTCTTTCTTGATGGGAACTGTGATTAAATTTGCTTTGAAAAATTAAAGGATTCCACCAAAACCAAAAACAAGAACCCTAGGGAAAACTTGGAGGTACAGAAACCCAAGTTAAGCAGGAAGCTATTGAAAAAAAATTAAGTCCAACCTGGAGAAAGCAGCCATTATTTCTTTCAAAGATAAGTAACATCTGATGAAGTCTTTAGTGTTTCCATTGAGATAGTTAAGAAAATGTTCAGAATATTTAAGCAAGGTAAACGTCAATATTTTATTAATGTAATATTTTAATTTTTTGAAAATAAGGGGTTTTTTGGGAAGACAATTTTAGTTTATATTTTTTGAGTTTATTATTTTTCCTGAGATGAGGCAAAAAGAAATAAAAGCAAACATTATTCTCTCCTAAACAACAGAGTCATAGAACGTCACAAATCACCTGGACTAACCCTCCCATTGTAAAGAGAAGCTGGTAACCCAGTGCTTTTGTTTCTGATCTAAAGCTCTCGGTACTTTCTGGAAAAGTGCGTATAATTGAAACAGCAATGATTGTACTCAACACAAATAGTAATAAACGTTAACTTACTCTGTGCCTGGCACTCTGCCGTGGTTTACAGGGAGCACCTCATGTAATATTTGCAACAGATCCATGAATTTGTTACTCTTGTTATTCCCGTTTTCCCACTGGAGAAATGGAGGTGCAGAGAAAGCAAGTGACTACCCCCAATTTCACAACTTAGCAATACTTGTGGGCTTTCTCTAGTCAACTGCAAACCTAACTCACATTCAAATCAATAGAGACATATTTAGATGGATACCACTACGTTTTTTTTTTAATGACCTCTTTTGTTTTGTTTTGAAACAACAACAACAAAATTTATTTGGTTTTGAAAGCTCTTTCTAACCATTGTGAGGCACAGAGAATTGGGATGGGGACTAAAAGATAGACAGTAAATGATCTCCAGGGAGAGGTTGGGAGGTGGCTCACCCCAGAATCAGCCTGTTAGGGACCAGTTATTTGGAGTGAGGTGTAACTTGAGCTCAGTTGTGACCCTTCATATATTGAATCTGTTGTGCAAGTATAAATAAAAGGAAAAACTGAATTCATATTAAACCTTTTTTAAGCTCTATGCACATGCGTTTATATTTTCTTTTGTTCTTTGGTTAAAAAAAAACAATACCCACAATGCCTAAACACATGGTTTTGTGTTGGCCTAACACCGTTTTTTTCATATGTGTATTTCCTCGTGTTTCACTTTGAATAATTGCATGATATTATTCCATCACCCTGATTATTCTGATTTGCTTAGTCATTTCCCTATTGTTGAGGCTTTGGATTGTTCCCAGTTATAAATAGCACTGCTATACCATTTCCAGACCAATTTTAATTTTGGAAATATTTTTCTGATGTATAGTCCCAAGAGTTTAATTTCTGTGTCAGAGTGTCCGATGTATTATATTTTCTACTGCATATCGCTTGATTGCTTTCCAGAAAGACTGAAAAATAAATTACAAGGCCAATAGCATTGAATTTTTGACACTTCATTTTCCTGGTTTATCCACCGAGAATGATAGGTGTCATTTTAACTCTTTTTTTTAACCACACCACCATCACGACCACTACCGTCATCGTCACCTTCACCAACACAACCAAAAACAGAACCATTACCACGCATCAGCTACCATCACCATCAGTACCACCACCAACATCATCATTCACCACCACCATTACCATCATCTTCACAGCAACCACCACACCACCAATGGCACCATCATCACAATCGCCTTCACCAACAAAACCACCACCATCATCATTCATTACTATCACCAGCATCAAATCCACCAACACCGCCAGCACCACCACCTCCATTACTTTCACCACCACCACTGCCATCACCATGATCTACTGCCATTACTACCACCATTAACATCACCCGTCCTCATCCACCACTGTTACCATCCCCTTCACCACCACTAGCGCCAGCACCAATGTCTCCATCATTATATTCCATCACTACTATGTGCTATTAATGGAATCATTCAATATGTGCCAAATACTGTACTTAATGTTTATTTACATAGTGATTTTGTCCTCATAGTAACTCCTGTGTGTATATAATAGCCTCATGTTATTGAATAGAAAACTGATGTTGGGCATTTAAGACCCTTGATCAAAGACACAGATTAAAAAGTGGCAAGACCAGGATCCGGGTCTCTGTCTAACTCCAAAGCCCAAAGTGCAGCCAGTACCTGCACTTCCTTTAGTCAACGGACTGTCGTGTTTCAAAGTTCTTTTGTTTGCATTTCTTTAGTTGCTATTGAGACTGAACATTTTTCCATGTGGCAGTTTATTGTCTGCATTTCCTTGTGTGCAAACCCTCCATTTATTCCCTGTGACCTCATTTTGAAGGAAAGCTGAATATTGATCTTAAATAGTTAGACCAACGCTCTGAGGTTCGTTGTCATGGCTTAATCTCGTCAGTACAATTTCAGCACCTTCCACTCACTCAGCAGTCTGCGTTTTGGTGAATCCCTGTCTGGAACCAAATACCAGTGCTTCCTGTGATTCTCCAGTTATATGCCCCCTGTGCTGTCAGCCGCCCAGCGATGACCGCATCCCCAGGATACACCTAAGATGGGCAAGACCTCCACAGTGAACCAGTGGAGGCCTCTGACAATTCTGTAGCTGGTCCGTTCCTCGCGCTTTCACTGATTTCTTTGTGAGCACAGCCCAGCCGTCCACACTGTTGGGCCTTTCTGCTCGGTGTCACAACTGAAGTAATTTGTCCTTTGAAACTGGCCAAGCATGCCATTCAGTCGATAAACTGTGATCAAAAGCTTGTAGTTTTGATTTTTGAACCAAACTGAGGTTTGGAAGTCCATTTGCAAAGAGGCTTCTTGGCGCTGCTGTGAGTAAAAGGGGAAATAATCGATAGTCAGTCACCAACCAGAGTGACAGGGGTGTTCTTTTTATGCGGGAGGTGCTTGACTATTCATGAGGGAGGCAAAGGAGGTAAAATATAACACCTGCAAAAAATATTAAGACCTTCTCAGGATAAACAAATACTGAACCCTGATGTTGTGCTCCTGAAGTTAATACAATGTAGTGTTGCGTGTCGGTTCTATCTCAGTAACTTCTGATGTTAAGACCTGAGGTTAGTTAAACAAGAGTTGCTAAACTAAGGATGGAAAAAGACTTTTTGGGGGGCATTTTTTCCTCCTCTTGTTCTTCTGCAGGAGAATCTTAAAATCAGTTTTTCAGCTTTTATGGAATATACTATGGAGACTTTCATTGTTGTCTTATTTTTAATTTGGAAGTAAGGGTGGACAGAAAATCTGGAGCTCAGGGATTCCCAAGAATAAAACCTCCTGTATGATTTTTCAAAACAAGCTATCATAACACTTATATTGCAAAACACATAAGGCTTATCAATCTTGAACTCTTGGGAATCCACTAATAAAATACTTGATGTTCTGGAATGCCGCTGAATTTCACCCACATGCATTCATTTATTCAACAAGTACTTTCTGAGCATGATTCTAGCACTGTAGGTGCTCCGTGGAGAAACAGAAGTGTAAGAAAGACATCGCCCAGTCCCCAAGCTCAGTTATCTCGTGGGGGAGACACGATTTACAGAGTGGAAGGAAAACTAACAACAGAACACAGTTTAGGATTCAACAACCAGGGTAAAGATAAATAAATCACCAAATGATAAATCAATGCCAAAGGAAACAATGGAAGTGACCCTGAGTTTCCAGAGGCATAAACTGCTGTAGGCGGAGGGGGTCAGAGGAGCATCCTGGCAAAGTGGGACTTGAGCATCTGAATACAGGGAGGACATCGGCCAGGCTATTGAGTGGAGAGGGTTGATTAAGAGCCCACCCTGGCTGTGACACAGACACCAGGTACGCTGGTGAGCCCCTCCTCTGTCAGACAAGTGGCCATTAGAGCAACCTGACTAATTGTGCAAACTGACCAGTTACTTCAGCCCAAACGACCAAAGGGAGAGCCCAGGATAGATGCAGACAGCTCACAGGCTTGATGTGAGTCAATTACTAGTTTGCAAACACAATTCTGAGCAATTCAATGTCCAGAGGCAAACAGACCCAGAGAATGGTAGACGTGGAGGCACTGACTGGGGTGGGAGGGGGTTTGAGTTTTGTCATTTAAAAGGAATGGAAGCATCCAGGGATGGCCGGGTGTCCCTAAACAGCCCATTTGTTTAACAATGTATTCTAGAACAAATGACTGTATGTGTCACTCAGTCAAAGTGCCTTTACCTTGAAGGGAAATGTTTTCTGCTCCATTAGCTTTTTTTCTTCTTCTTCCAATATTAGTCAATGACTTGAAATTTTCTGTTGCCTTTTGAGGAAAAGATCAAGGCACAATATAAAATAGGAAAAAGGAATTGACTGGTAGAAGCCAAGAGAACTGAGTTCCTGACCTGGTTTTGCCATTGGTACCCTTTGCAATTTGAGACCTGTCGCTTAAACTTTCTAGATCTGCTTCTCCCACCACCACAAGAGGATGGCAACATTGACTGCCTTCATTATCTTACAGAGTTATTTGTATATGAAGTAAGAAACATTTTTTTTTAATGTGTTGAGCACCTACTTTTAATCAAGTATTTTCGTATTTTTTTTTCCAAATTCTTTATGTCATTTAATGCTGACGACAATAGTCCACATTCATCCATAAAGAAACTACAGATGACTTGGAGAGGTTACAAAAGGACTTGCTCAAAGCCACACAGCTATTGCAACCCCAGTTCTCCAAATTCTGTTACCGAAGGCCTGATGCAGAGTGAGGCCAAGTGATACCTAACGTTGGAGTTTGGAGCAGAGAAAGGTTTACTGCAGGGTTGAGCAGGCTTATGCCCCTCAAACCTCCAAACCCCGCAAAGGATTTCAGCAAAGCATTTTTAAAGGCCAAGTGAGGAATGGGGGCCGGTATGTGATCAGCTGTGCACAATTCTGTGACATCAAGGTAACAGGGCGGTCACCATCACAATCCTTAGGCACCAGGAGGTCTAGGGGCTCATAATCATCAAGTAGCTAATTTCTTCCATTTGGTGGTGGTTTTTAGCATCTGAAAAAGTCAGGAAATATGCATGAGATTCTATTATCTGGGTACTTCAGAGAGGAGCTACAGCAGAGGATCTGACAGAGGGGTCTGTCCCCGGAAGCCCCCGTAGGGGTCCTACTCGGTTACAACTCTTCCATTTAATGCCCAAAGGACATAGTCTGAGCCCGAGCCCTGCCTGCCTGCTCTGTCCTCCATCGGCGGGGAGCTCTGTTGACTCCGAGGTCTGAGGCAGAGGGATGTCGTCCTGTCTACCTGGTCGAGTTTACACCAAATTGTCCAATGAAGCTACGACAGAAAACAGGGGTGCTTGCTGGGACGTAACGTGGGGTGCCCACTGCCAACACCTTTTTAGCCTTCCCCAATGTGTTCACCTTCTCCGCCTGAAGCTCCTGTGTGGGCTACCTGGAGAGTACCTCTCACCTTCCTTGTGTGGAACTAAAAAGACTCTTAACAAGCAGTTGCCTCAACTTTGGCTGCACAGGACAACAGCTGGGGAGCTTTAAAAATAAGCCCAGTGCCCAGGCCAAGTACATCAGAATCTCTGATGATGGAGATGGGAGTAAATGCTCCGATAGCCCCCAAAGCAGTCAAGTTTCAGAAGCACTGACCTAAAGAACAAAGAGAGCATCTCCCCAAGGGCAAATCTGAGCATCCTGTATTTTAAGATCCAGACTCTTCAGTAACAGGGATAAACTACTCTGGCACCATCTGGGTGGGTACCTTTGTTTGTTGTTTGTTTTATTTCTGTTGAATTAGCAAGTGGTGACCAGGAGTCCCAGGTCTCTACCCTTGGTCGTCTTGCTCTAAGAAGCCATTGTTGCCTTCAGAAACTAATAACCCCTTTTCTTTTTTTATTTTTAATGGAGGTACTGAGGATGGAACCTCCTGCATGCTAAGCATGTGCTCTACTACTGAGCTAGACCCACCCAATTACCTTTTTTGTTAATGTAGCATTTTATGGCCATCTGCTTGGCTTGTTCTTAAGATACCATTGAATGATCAAGTGTAGATTTTTTTTTTAAACTTCTTATTAAATAGAGAAGTATATTGGTGGTGATCAGTCCTCTGGTTATAATGAAGGAAGTCAGCACAGGAAGGACGATAAGGGAAAGATGCTCCCCAGATACGTATAAACCTACAGATTAAAGTCATCTGTGGATAGAGATGTCACGTTAACAAGTGCTGCTCCTTTGGCATTTGTTTGCTCTTCTCCAGACAGGGTCTGTGCAGCTTTCAGAATCAAGCCTTAAAAGCTTCCTGGGCTGATATCATCAGGAAACCGGATGGGTCTTCCTGCGTGTGCAGAAGACGGATAGGAAGTCTGTGGAGAGACGCAGGGAAGGGTCTAGCGCCCGCGCTCTCCTCCCCGCTGCTCGCGCTCTGCTGCCGGGACTCGGGCAAGAGAACCACGGGGAAGGGGGCGGAGCTTATAAAAGGCAGATTGCCAGGTTCCACCCTCCCCTTCGGTGTTTGTGGGAGGGGCTCAGAGGAACCCGTTTTTGAGATGCTTCCTGAGTGCTTCTGAAACAGACTGTCCTAGGAAACTCTGCTGGTCCCACGCCCTTCTTGGAAGGCTGGCCTCTGTGCTATTTATGAAAATGCAGATGTACCAGGACTGAGAGCTCACCTGGCTCCTCTGTGCTGCGGGCCGATGTGCCAACAGGGGCAGTGGAGGGCGGTTGGGGGGTGGGGGGTGGGTTCCTCCATATGTGCTTGTGGAGTGACCAGAGGAAAGTAGGACCTGCTAGTGTGAGCGTGTATGCGGGGCACGAGGGTCCTGAATCCAGGGCAAGTCTGTAGAAGAAGAGAGAATTGGCTTCCCAAAGACAAACGTGATTGACTTCGCAAGAATGGGGGTCCACGTAGCCCGAGGGGGCTCTGACAGGGATGGGCACAGTCTAGCTGTCACGCCTGAAGAAACAAATTTCAAGCAAGGTACAAATCAAAAGTTGTAAAAAGTGAAAGTGAAAATTTTCTCTCTACCTCATCCCACCATTCTGAAATAACCACTGTTTATAGTTTAGTGTGTAGCCTTCCAGGCAATATGTATAATAGAAAATGACATATATTTGACAAAAATGAAAGAAATGCATGCATTCTTCCACAATTTATTCTTTTTCCATTAACAATATGTCCTGGACATCTTTTCTCGTCACTCCATCAGTGTCCTTTCTGTGACATCCTTCTTTATGTGGATGCACAAAATGTACCCAGTCTCCTACTGGTAGACATTTAATTTGCTTCTAATTTTTTCGTATTTCAAACAAGGATGCCATGAACATCTTTGAACATACGTTCTTTGCTCACTTAAGAGTTTCCTGTCAGTGGACCTGTTGGGTCTTCATACGACCAAACTTTGTCTTCAAATTTGATGGGTAACAGCCCCATCCAAAAGACGGTACCGATTTACACTCTGCACCCATACTGCATGTATACCCACCATTTTTATCATGAATCTCTAAAGATTTCTACTAACTCAATGAGAAAATCTCTCATTGGTACAATTTCAGTGTCTTAGCCAAGTGGTATGACTTTTTATATATTTATTAGTTTCTGTGTTCCTGTTTTCGTGAACCGTTCATATCTTTTGCCCAGAGTCAAGGCTTACCTTTGTGTTTTCGCACATCTTATTTTCTCATTTTTACTGTGGCATCTGTTGGCAAAGAGTGACAGTCATACATTGAAAAGAGTAAATGTCGTGGAGAGGGTGAGGGGCAGGAGAGCCATTTCCCACTTAATCAAGATATCAGAACCAGCAACTTAGCATTAAAAAGCACTGCTTTTATTTTTTAGTGCATCAGACCTTTAAGAACTGGAGAAACATACTCTGCAAAGCACCGTGTTGGAAGAAAATAGGATCTTAATACGGATTTGTTGAACAAATGAGTGAATGTGGACAGGTAGATCCAGACGTCTACCATGAGCTTGGGCAGGAGGAAACAAAGATAAGAAACACCACGCTGCTTTCTAAAAGTTTGTTGGGGCCGTGGGCATGTAAAGTGATGATTATGATACAGGAAGCGCTTAATTGAGGGATGAGTCAGTTCCTCCTGTACTTGAAGATCTTAGCTCTAGAGGGCAACAGACACAGAAACAAATAACTTCAATGTAATAGAACAAGAATAGAGATTTGCATAATGTGTAATGGAGGCATGAGTTTTAAAGGATGAGAAAGAGTTTGCTGGCTGAGGAAAGGTGCGAAAGTGTTTCAAGTAATGGGAGCAGAGACATGGAGGCAGGAAACAGCAGGGTGTGTGTGTGTAGGAAATCAATCATCTTAAGCTTCCCAGAATCTTTATGGCCTGAGGCCAGATGAGTTCAGATGGGCAGACAGGTCACAAGCCATCACATTATGGTCCACACTGAGCCACTGAAGGCTTTTGAGCAAGGGCTGGTGTGACCCAATGGGTATTGTGGATAGCTCGCTCTGGCCACTGGGCAGAGAATGGATTTGAGGGGCAAGGTGAGGGGCCCAGACAGAGTGCAGTTAGGAATGACCATTCAGGCAGGAGGCAATGCAGCTGCGGCAACAGGGGTAAAAAGCGAAGAGATTTGAGAGTAGGGACTTGGTGACTAATTGGATTAGGGATGACGGAGGAATTAAACCAAAATATGGGTTTGGTTTCTGGTTTGGGTGACGGGAAAGATGACGGTGTCACTGACTGGGAAAGAAAACACAGGATAAGGAGATAATTTGGGGAAGAAGATTATTTGTGCGATCATTTGGGAATGTTGACTTTGAGGAAACTGGGACGCCCAAGGTATTTAATCAGCACGTAGTTTCATATTAGCATGAGGCTCTTGGGGGAGAGACAAAGGTTGAGAGTTAAGATCTGGGAATGAATGAGTGATCTCCGGATGGCACTGATTTCCAGACAGGGACCTCATGAACCTCACCCATAACTCACTCATAACCAGGCATCACTCCCAGAAGTTCATTGTCCCTCTGACGGCCCATCACACTGCAGATCTGAAATGAATTTGGGCCTAGATCCTTGAAGGTCCTTTGTTCTCAGGGGAGATGTTCTCCCCTGAGCCACAAGGTTGGGAGCAGGTGGCTTTAGCCCTCATCTGTCACTGTATCAGCATGCATCAGTTTCTCGTTTAATATTTGTTAGTTTGAATGACCCAGAGCCTGACTTTCAGGGAGATGTGGTACAGGGTCAAGACATCAAAGTACATCAGAGAGTTCCAGAGGCCAGTGATGGCTCTGCCACTCCCAGGCCCAGGGAATCTGGGCAAGTTATTTTACCTCCCCGAATCCAACTTTTCTGATCTTGTTAACATGGAAATAACAAGAAATATACCTGTTCTGTTTTCACGGCTGCTGGCATGATAAAATAAGAAGTCTTTTTGGAGGTCCCATGCAAATGCTGTCATTGTTCAAAGATGCCTGGCAGAGAGCCTACGCTTAGTAGGTCAACAGTCATCATATGAACTACCTGAAATACACTCACTCATTTGCTTGGTTATTCAACCCATTTCCTCAGCAAATGCGCATCAAGCGCCTGCTCTGTGTGAGGCTCATTGCTGGTAATGAGAGGACCACGGACGTCATGAAAAGACATGTGGACTGTTAAACGCATAATGCTCAGTGAAGGAAGCCCGTCTGAAAAGGCTACATATCGTATGACTCCAGCTGGATGACATTCTGGAAACGACACAACTGTGGAGACAGTTAAAGACCCCGGAGTGGTTCCCAGAGGCTAGGGAGGAGGGGGCGATGAGGAGGTGGAGCACAGAGGGTGTTCAGGGTGGTGCGACTGCTCGGTGTGACACTACAGTGGTGGGGACACGCCGTTAGACACTTGTCAAAACCAATGGAATGTACAAGACCAAGAGCGCACCCAGTGTCAACCTTGGGCTCTGGGTGATGAGGACTGTCAGTGCAGCTTCACGACTGTAGCCCATGTGGGCTCTGGTGAAGGATGCTGGTGGGGAGGGAGGCTGTGCATGATGCGGGGTAGGGGGTACACGTAACTCTGTCCTGACTGCTCGATTTTTTAGTGAATCTAAAACCATTTTTAGAAAGTCTATTTAAAAAATAAGGAGAGAGAGAGAGAGAATGGATTGTGTATGCCTTCTAGGTCACTACAGCTTACTGGAGAAGAGAGGAACACAAGCAGACCTTCAAACATCCATCAGTGGGAGGTGTCGTTATGCTTGCGTCCAGGATGAGCAGGCTCCTTCCCTTTTTATTGTCCTGATATTTTGTCTTCATTTGTGACAAGCACATGCAGAGGGTCAGTACTGTTTATTGTTCAGACAGGACCCCCTTCAGCCTTATTTACTGCAGGGTAAATGGTCACCCCGCAGTGAGTGGCTCTTGACTGCCCGTAGCCTCCCAGGACAGGGACGAGGTATGCTGTGCAGCCAGCATCCACATTGCTGGGTGCACAGCATCCTTACGATGAGGGGGAGGGAGCAGAGGAGTTGGCCTTGACTAGTGAACTTGGCCAGACCACTTTGGCGTGGCTGTTTTGCATCCCTCTGCCTTTTAATTTGATGACGTCCCGTGGGGAGCCGGGTGCGGTGAGGAAGGCACAGCTTAGGTCAACAGTTGTCCCTCTGGGCCTTAAGATTGAGAGGCTCCATTAAGGGCATTAAGTCTGGTGTTTACTGATGCAATTACCCTGTGCTGTGTGGATGGGGCATTAGTGACTGTTCCACATTCAGTTCTATTCATCCGGGGACTTAATTTTATGAGAGGAAAAAGTGACAATGGTTGGCTCTATGAGATTCCAAAAGAGCAAGGTAAAAAAGAATTCGTTTTACTGCAATTGAATGAACTTCAAGGCATTTTTTAAAAACATAAAATCACTTGGATAAAATATCAGCCTTTGGAAGCGGGCTTGCTGCTCCCCACATGCCCTAGCCTGGTGGAGACGCAGCCAGTGAGAAAAACCAAGTGGGAGGGACCTTGAGATGAAAAACTTTACTTGCAAAGGAGTCTTAGACTAATGTGTGTCTTTTGTACAGGGGTGCACTGAGAACCTTTCCAAAGTGTATTTAACTGAGGAAATTATGCATCGTTACAGAGAAGTACAGAGAGTGACTGGCTGCAAACTCAATGTACCTTCAGTGGAGCCGTCTTTATTTCTTCGTGCTAGAACTCTTTCACTGAATGAAAGCCTCTGGGCAGATTTTCTCCAACAGTGTATTGACGTCACAAAGGCGGCAAAATGTAATCACATAGGAAAAGGTGAAAGTGTGATTCCACGATGTAGACCCTAGACCCTCAGTTCCTCATCATAAAATGCTTTGTTCTGTCTACCTCAGGGCCCTCACACATGCTGTTCCTTTCTCTCTTCCCTTCGGTCTTTACATGACAGGCTCCTTTTTATCATTCAGGTCTGGGCTTAACCCTCCCCTCCTCAGAGAGGCCTTCCCCATGGACACTGCACAAAGGAGGTTCCCGCATTCTCCTCCGCGATTCTTTAGCATTGCAACCCAGATTCCCAGATAATATTTCTCCCATTTTATAATTATACATCCATTTCTTTGTTTGCTTGTTTGTTCCGTCTCCCACAATGAACTGCGAGACCCACCAGGCAGGGGTTATGCACCTGGTTTATTCCCCGAGGTAGACCCAGTGTTCCCAGGTGTATTTGGTGTAAAATAGGTAGTCAATAGAGCAATGAATGTGAAAATGATGAAGTAACTCTGGCCATGAATGTCTCAGTGGAGGAGGACTCATTTGTGAGGCAACTGGTGTAGATCAAAGTGCTATATGTTCATAAAAATGTGGGCAATGAGCATCTTTTTCAATGTCAGGTCTATGTCAATTCTGTGTTTTCCTAAAACACATTATATCTCCTCAGCTAGAAGGGCTGAGGACTGGGAGCACCCCATCCGTGTTTTAGGCACTGTGAGCTCCTTGGGAAGGGGGCTGGGACTTACCATAAATTTATCCCCAGCATTGAGCACAGTGCCTGGTACAGAACAGCCAACCAAGGTGTGCTTGCTGCATTTAACCAAAATGAGATATTTGAAGTGCTTTCTGCCTTCTCCCTGGAAGAAGGAAATTGAAACAATTCAAGGTAATACTCTGTGATTTTTCTGTCCAAGCTTTGTGGGTGTAGGGTTAATCTTCCTGGCAGATCATAAAAGATTGCACAGTTGGGGAAATATATGACAAAAATAGAATCAAACCTTCCTCCCTGAGTATAGGTTAAAGGGAATCCCTTATTACTGTGCTGCAGAAATAAATTTCTTCTGTGTTGGCTTAGCTCTGACCAGGTAATAATGCACAGAAATGTTTTATTCTATTTCTCTGAGTTCCTAAAGTAGAGAGAAAAGGAGAAAGATACAAGGAAATATATGGAAAGAAAGAAAAGACTCAAATACACATATGTTCCCGGAATTTTTTTCTCTGCTAAAAAAAAAAAAAAACCAACAATCAATTCCTGGAGACATTGTTTTATGATTTTATCATTTTATTCTGTAGCTCTATGTGATCACCTTACATCTACACACAGGACCTTTCTCTGTAACTTTGTCAATTCCTGAACATATTTTTATTTTCACCTTGTATCTTAGCTCATGAGCCTGAAAAGACTATATCGTGTTTTTATGAGGACTAGAACCTTAAAAATATACTTTGTATTCATCTCAGGATGCGGTCACCTTTCTAAAGTGCATCACCGTGTTGTTGAGACCTTTTTTCTATCATATGGAACAGCTCTTGCCCATAGCCCTCTTTCTTTATTCTGTGCAGGTTCTAACTGTTGTGGATATAAATCTCTAGTTGCAAACATCAGAAAACCCAACTCAGGATGGTCTGAGCCAAAAAGGGATTTTTACTGACCATCAGGATAGGAAATTCTAGGCACGCAGAGGTCCAGTCACTCAAACAATGCACCAGAGCACAGTCTTCCTTTCTCCATCTCTTGGCCCTTTTCTTTCCCTCTCTGTTGGCTTTGCTCTCAGTCAGACTCTTGTCTCAGCAGTGGCAAGATAGTGTAGGCAGCTCCAGGATCATATCCTAGTTTCTCTGTAAAGAAAGGAAGAATTTTCTCTTAAACACATTTCTGACCAAAGTCTCAGAATTGAATCTCATTGGGTCCAAGTTGGTCATGTGTCCATTTTGAACCAATCACTGTGCTCAGAGGAATTCGGTGCTCCCATTGGCCAACACGAGTCATCTGCCCACCCCTGAAACTCCACTTGAGCCTGACGGGCTGTGAATGGAGAGGATGTAGAATCTTAAGGAAAATCGGGGTCCCCTCTAACAAAAAGGTGAATGGATTCTAGCTGTCAAACATCATAACAACCTTTCCCTTTTCCTTTCAGAACTTTATTCTGTTGGGTCATGGGCATCTGCCCACTTTCCTCAAAACATTCTGCATTCTGCTCCCACTTGTATAGATGCTGACTTTCCATCCCCACTGCCCCTCACCTCGCTTCTCCTCCACCCTGGTCCTCTTTAACAGCATGCCTTTTTTTGAGTTATTAAAGGCTGTCTCTGCTCAATTGGCAAAGTGAACCTGTTGGTCGAAATAGAATCAGATGTGTGGGTAAGAGCAATATGGGTCAACAATTGTTTTGGAATTTTGTTACATATATTTATCTTGGATGCTATCCAAGTTTTTAAAACATGGATTAGTATTTTTATGTGATCTTGCTGTGACTAACGTATGAATTTTGCCATTAAGGGAGGACCATCACTGAAGCAGTAAACCCTACCAAAAATGCACAGTGATGCAACAGAACATGACCTGGGATCACTTTTATCCTGCCTTTTGTCTCCCATGGTTTTGCTTTCTCTAGG
The DNA here is from genome assembly GCF_036321535.1 of Camelus dromedarius. Taxonomy (NCBI): domain Eukaryota; kingdom Metazoa; phylum Chordata; class Mammalia; order Artiodactyla; family Camelidae; genus Camelus; species Camelus dromedarius. The sequence goes on along the minus strand of NC_087454.1, from coordinate 30,727,024 downwards.
GGCTGGGCATTTTTTTATTTTGTGTGTGCCACTTCTTAGTCCCTGTTTCTTTTTTTCAGCTCATCTCTGGGTGTCTCTTAAGTTTAGCAGAGCAAAGGAGGGTTCCAGAATCCTCAAGTCTAGCCATTTCTTTTCTAAGACTGGCCATTCACTGATCCCACCAATTCAATAAGCAATTTCTAAATGTCTGTCAGCACCCAAATCTCATCCAACCACATCCTATTTCACATACACAGTAAAGCACTGGTGGTTAAGAAGATGGGGAGACCTGGGCCAGAGTGCCAGATAAATGATTATAATTATCTGTGTGGCCTTGGACAAGTTACTTAACCTCTTTGAGTCTTTGCTTCCTCGTTTGTGAAATGAGACTAATAGCACCTGTCTCGTTGGGTTATTATGAAGATGAAGTGAGCTAATAAGGGATTCAGAGTTCCCACACACAGTGGACTTTTGGAAATGTTAACTATCATTATTGTTGTATAACCCTCTCCTATGTTTCAGTTCAAAATTAGAATATTTATAAAAACTCCGCACTGTAAAGTCTATTTCACTAACATCAGCCTTGGAGTGATATAAGCACAGAATTCCAAGTGGAGGAGGAGGCTGTGAATAAAAGAGGTGCCAGTTATTCATTAACTGATTCCATCAGCCATTATTTAACGAGCATGTACACTGTCCTGGGAGTATTATCAGCTTGCTTGCAAGCTGATAGAAAGGGGCAATTGCATTCTGTGGGTTATGCTGAAGGGACACCAAACTGGATTCCTGTCCTCAAGGACCTTCCACTCTTATGAAAAAGACATGACTTGACCCATGAAGGAATTCCAGGAAGGAATAATAATAGGAGCTAAGACTGCTCAGTTTCAGGAGGGGATCTGTACACAGCGTGTTCTCAGAGGGTTCTAGAAAGAGCATGTCACCCCCAAAACACAAGGGGAAGGAATAAGTAATAAGTGAATCAGCGGGATGAGTGACAGTTGTTGACATGGACTCTGGGCTTCAGTCCAGCCTACTCCCTGGCCTCTCCCTGTGCTGAGCACAAGCAGGCAGATTGCTGTGAGGACAAAGATCACTGGCAATGTTGGACACACCCGAGAGCACGTTAGTTTATAAAGGAACAGAACCAGCGACCCAGCCCAATCTGCCTCACAGCCCAACCTGTGACCTCATGCAGGTGGAAGGACCCATCTTCCTTTGTCTACACCCACTAGGTCCTCCCACAGAGACATGATATGACCGGTGCTTCCACCGGTGTCATCAAAATCGGTCAGTCCCCTCAGCTGGAAGCTGAAACCCTTGGGATTGTCCAAGAGATCCTCTGTAGAGAATGTAAGGGTGGAATGACCTACTGCTATAGAAATAGCTGCTACCCTGGGCAGAATGAGTGGGTTCGACTAAATATCGTTAAGTACACAAGAGTAGGAGCTTGTCGTGAATGATATGCTTACACTCTGGTGCTGGGTAAGGTGAACGTTTTGGGAAAATCTTTTAAGGATCATCATGGTTTCTTCATCATCATCATCATATATACACATTCTTTTTCTCTTGTAAATATAGCTAGAAGTTTATTAATTCTATTGGTCTTTTCCAAGAACCAGCTTCTGGTCTCATTAATTTTCTCCACTGTTATGTTTTTAAAGTTCTATTAATTTCTGTTCTTATATTTATTATTTACTTCTTCTTCTTGCTTTGTGTTTCGTTGGCTATTCTTTTTCTAATTTTTTAAGGTGGAAGATTAGACTATTGATTTGAGACCTTTCTTCTTTTCTAAAGAGAATATTTCACATATAAAATTTATATATGTTATACTTATGTGTGTTATACACATATATGTAATATATTTATAAATAATACTTGTATGTATTATACCTATACATTTCTTTCTAGGTACTGCATTAGCTGCATATTTTTCTTTTCCTCCTTTCAGTTCTATCACTTTTGCCTTATATATTTTGAAGCTCAGTTATTAAGGACATACACATTTAGGGTTGTTGTATCTTCCTGATGAGCTGACTCTTTTATCATTACATAATCTCCCTCTTTATCCATGATGATCTCCTTGTTCTGGAGTCTGTTTTGTTTGGTATTAATACGGTGACTAACTTTCTCTTGATTAATGTTTGCATGGTATCTTTCCTCATATTTTTACTTTAATTTATCTATATCATTATGTTTGAAGTGAGACTCTGTAACAGCATAGAGTTGGATTTTGGATTGTTTTTTTTTAATCCAGTCCAGCAATCTCCAGCTTTTAATTGATGTGTTTAGACTATTTATATTTAGTGTAAGTATTGAAATTGTTGGATTTATGTGTGCCATTTTATTACTAGTTTTCTGTTTTCCCTTTCCCCGCCTTTTAGATGATTTGAATATTTCTTGCCATTACATTTAAATTTTTCTATTGGGTTTTTTACTATATCTCTTTGCATAACTTTTCTCAATCTGCTTAGAGTCCATCGCTTACCACTTGAAGTGAAGTAGAGAAACATTACAACAAATAAGGTCCTTTACCTTCACCCTTTATGTCATATAATTGAATCTGAATATATTGAAAACCCCATCAGATATGTTATAATTTTTGATTTCAACAATCATACAAAAATATGGGTGTTACACAGATTTGCATGTTATCCTTCCCTTGGGGCCATGCTAATCTGCTCTATATTATTCCAGTTTTAGTGTAAGTGCTGCCAAAGTGAGCATTTAATATGTTTTTGAAGTGCTTTCCTGATAAGGATTTAACCAAAACTTGCACCAAGTTTATGAAACTATGATTATCAGAAATACAGTCTATGATCAAGGAAGTGTTTTTCTCTGAAGAAAGCTGGAACTGACTAACCAATTTTGCTTTGACATTAAAGGGCATAAAATGAAGCCTTTTAAATCTGGAACTTATAAAGCAGAATATGAAATTAAAAACTAGAAATATGCACAGAAATATTTTATGACCAAAGCAGAATATTTTTCAAAATAAAAGTTTATAATATTAAAATAAGCAGTTACCTGCAAAGATGTTCAGATGGGAGGTATTATCTGGAAATTAAAAGGGAACTGCTTCATTTTTCGGTAAGTGGGGGATATTTGGAGAAAATGAAGTAAAAGCCAACTCTGCCAGGTGTGGGATTAAGGAAAGTGGAGGTCATGTCACATATTGTTTAGCTCATAGCCAAGAAAATAATCACATGGGTAAGGCATCTTTCTCTCTCAGAAAAAAAAAAACAACCCTCAAAGACATTTTAGCATATAATGTTATACCTCTTCCACACTGCTATTGCAAATATTGTCCGCGGCCCCATGCGGGAAAGTGATGAGTCTGTAGTGCACGCAGCGCAGCGAAGGTGGCTGTCTCCCTCTGTAACCTTGTCCTTCCCAGAGTATGCAGTCACTGGCTGGGAATGTACAGCTGGGAAGGTGACTGTTTCTCTAAAGGCCTTTGGTGATGTAAGCCCGAAACCAAGGAGGAGGAGAGCAGTCAAACCTCACCTTGACAAAGCTATCGTGTACAGTGTACGGTGAGGAGACATTGCACTTGGATTTTATGGGGAAACAGCCTGTCGTAAAGGGTGGTCATCTTCTCTGCCAGTCAGGTGCCTGACCATTCTGGAAGGTTCAGCTGTAGTGCCTTCTGCTCTCTGAGGCCTTTCTCTCTGGCCACTCTATCCGTGGTGAATAATCTGTCTATGTGCTGACTTATGTAGCCCCTCCATCTGCCCAATTCATGTGGCAGCCTTAGTTTTCCTTTTATGTGACTGTTATCCTGAAATAGATTTTAATCTCCATTAAGACCAGGGCAGTGTCTTTTTTTTTTCGCCTAGAGTGACTTACCCAGTGTGCACTAAGTTTGAGAGAGGCAGTTAGTAGAGTCGTTAAGAGCATAGGCTCAGTCTGTCTGGGTTCAAATCCTGATTCTGCTGATTCCTAACCAAATGACTAGGGGCAAGTTACTTAAAGACTCTATGCCTCAGTTTCCCCACTTGTAAAATTGGGATAATAGCCCTATCCATAAAGATTAAATAAGTTAAGACACGTAGAGAGCTTAGTATTTTTTGCCTGGAACCTAATAAGTACTGTTACTTACTATTAAGTGATTAATTTTTTTCTTAGAAAGCTGTGGAACAAATATATATTTGTAAGTAAAGCAAGATAGAGCACAAAAAGGACTGACTAAAGAGAAGGCAAAGAACACAAACAGAAGTTGACTAGATTCCAGATGCAAAAGACTTAGCACCTGTTTTTAAAAGAAATAGAGGGTGGGAATATAAAGTGGTACAACCACTTTGGAAAACTGTCTGGCAGTGTTTACTTGAGAAGAACATTCTTAAATTCTAGAACCAAGCAATTCCACTCCTGAGTGTATATAGCCAACAGTTGTGTGAAAGGATGTTTGCTAGAATGTTGATAGCAGCCCCCTGGTAATCATTAACTGGAAACTATGCAAATGTCCATCAATGGAAGAATGGATAAATAAATTGTGGCAATAAAAATGGATGATTTCCAACTACACACAGCAGAATGGGTGAACCTCACCAATTTAAAGGCAAGCCAAGGAAGCCAGACGCCAAGGAGTTTATACTGTGTTTATTGTAAAATTCCAGGCCACACTAACCTGTGCTGTTACAAGTCCAGATAATAGTTACTCCAGGTGGATGTGAGCAGTGTAGAGCAGCTAGAGAGGAGAGACCAGGAGGAGCTTCTGGGGGTGTAGCTAACGTTTTACTTCTTCATCTGGTGCTGGTTTCACGGAAAGGTTCAGTTGTGAAAATTTATTGAACTGTGCACTTAACCATATATGCATTTTCCAATGCATATTATACTTCACTAAAAAACGTTTAAAAAGAGGACAGAAATAAATAAGAACAGAAAAGAAAGAAAAGAGTAAGCAAAAGAAAAGAAAAGGGAAGAGCAACAGCCCAGACGGTTCAAGAACATGGATCTGGGCTCGGGCTGCACCTGACCGGGTTGGCTCACCTCTCTATCTTACACCCCACCACCCGCAGCCCGTCCCTGCGTCCCTCTCCCCGCTAACCCTACTCTGTTGGTGGAGCACGAGCACGAGCACGAGGCGGGCAAACGCACATTTTTCAGGGTCCTTGCGTTCCCTTCCCCGCTCTCCACAGCCCCATCCCACTCTGAGCATCGCTAAGGCAGGAAGGGGCTTTCCAAGTGGGTAACGCCGGTAGAAGAGTAACTTGGAAGAGCTGATGCTTCATTAATGAAACGTAAGGCTTAAACCCATCTCTCTTCTCTCCGCTCTCCTCCTCTCCCCTCCACTCCCTCCCGGCTTCACCTCTGCCAGGACATCCTCCGCCCGCCTGGCTGCTGCGGGTCCGCCGGGTGCGGGGTGTGGGGTGCGGGGCGGGGGCCGCATTCGCGGGGAGCCCCTCCCGCCCGCCCAGGCTGACCCCGCCCCGCGGCGCCGGCTATTTTGGGCGCTGGCGGCGACCGCTGGATCGCTGCCGGCCGCGGATCCTGTGACACCTCCCAGTGCGCGGCACTTGTTGCTCCCAGGACCTGCTGCCCATCCCTGAGCCCACCTTTCCCTCAGGTCCCCTGTCCCCTCCTGGCTTGTCTCCTTTCCGGGTGATCGCCGGGGGCCCCAGATCTCTCAGGCACTGCTGTCACCGGCTTGAGACGTACATTAAAAATCGATAAATAAACGCCGCTCCGCAGGGGGCCCCGCTGTCAGCAGCAGCAGGAGCAGGAGCGCTGACCCAGGCGCCGTAGAGGTGGCGCCTCCCCGGCCCGGGACACTGGCCCCGGGCGCCGACGGCATGACGGACGCGGCGACGGCTAACGGGGACGACAGGGACCCCGAGATCGAGCTCTTCGTGAAGGTAGGTCGGCGTCCCCGCGCCGCCGCACCTGCGGCTCCTCCAGCCCGACTCGCGGCTCACGTGGCCGTGCGCCTAGCGCGCTGGGACACCGGACCCTCCCCAGGGAGCGCAGCCCAGCCCTGGCGGTCCCCTGGATGGCCTTTCTTCGAGCCCGAGCCTCGTTTCGGGGGTCCCGGGAGGGAGGGAGTCAGGTGCAATCTGACAGGTGGCTGTTTTCCTGGACAGTCGGCCCCAGCAGTTTGTCAAACCCACCGCGGGACCTGCGGTTGCCCTGCTCCGGTGTAATTTTGGCTTGTCCTGAAGGGCATCTCCAGGATCAGGGAGATCCTGCCTGGAGCCCTGAACCTTCCTTCTAAAACTGAGGGTGAGGGGAAGGAAGAGAGAGAAAAGAAAACAGTAGGGATATAATTATCTTTGGCAAAGCAAGTAACGTTTCTTAAAATCCCCCTTTCCTCTTTCACTCAGAGCTATTAAATGAAAGCAAAAGGAACAAAGATGTTCTCTTGCCCTGTGACCTGCAAATCAGAAAACCAACGCTCCACTTGCCCACAATATTGTTATTGTCAAAATCGCGCTTCTGCAGGATAGTGTCAGGAAGTGCCCAGGGTAACCTGGGGCAGACTGGGAGGAAGGAGCACAGTGAAAAAATTAAATTCAGTCGCCTCGCTCCCTGGACAGAAACAGTCTAACGTCAAAAGCTGCTACACTTCCTTTGCAACCTGTAGGAGGAAGGATGCCGCTGAGGCAGTTTCCCCGCCCGCGAATGTAATAAACATTTGATAGGTCCTTGGTGCCCACACCACAGAAACGGGGAAACCTGAAGCCATAGGAGAGTTGCCTCCAGGGCAGTGCAGAGACAGCCGCCAGGACCTGGGGGAGGGGGAGGCGGCAGGCTGCCTGAGCGCTGAGATCTTTCACAAAGGGCAAAAACCTTAGAATGCTGTTTCTCTAGAAATATGCAGGTAACTGAGAAGGAAAGAGAACGTGGTGTCTGTCAGGGGCCTCCTGGCTCAATTTAGAAGGTATATATATTCGGTGGAATGGGGGGGGGAAATAAATATATATATAATAAAATATATAATATATATATATATATATATTCCCAGGAATGGGGAATATGGTGAATATATATGCCTTTTAAATGTGTTTTGGCCAATGGATCCTTATTGACAAGCTAATTAAACAGATTCTGGCAGAAAGTATAAGATCTGTATGAACCTTGATAATAGCTTTTTGGTCTTTGTTACCTTTTAATGCCTAAAAACTAATAAATCAGCTGTGATTTATTTTACATCTGGGCAATGGTCTGTCTCTGTTGACCCAGCCTTTCAGGAAGGTTTGTTAACTTTTTCCAACTGGGTTTTACATTCTTTAGAGTAATTTTTTCAGAATTGTCCATAGACATTGCATTTGTCTTTTAGTGAGACTTAACTTTCCCCAACCTGTTTCTCTCCCCCCAAATGTGGCTTTTGTGGCTTCTGTGTCATTTGGTTTCTGGGACCCCTCTGGGCAGGACTTCCAGGCGCTCTGGCAGAGCCGGGATGGAAGAGGTCATGTCTTCTCAGAGGCTGGGCAGTGTTGGACCCAGGGCCGGACAGGGCTGCCCTGGCCCCCAGCGTCCAGGCCTGTGGTCTGCGGAGCGAATAGGGAGAGCTTTTACAAAGCAGGGAGACTTGCTGCTCTTCTTGAAGAAAGCTATTCTAGGACTTTCTCAGATTCCCTGGGAGCAGGTAGTTTCACGGTGTCGAGTTCCTGAAAGGTATCTGAAACACAAATTGACTCTTTTAGAGCCAAAGGAGCCCTTTGCCCTGCTCTTAGGTGAGAAGGCCATTCTGCCTGCGCCTTCTGAATTTCATGCTGGCAGCTTGGAGCTTTTCTCCATTTATATTAAAAGCTCACTTTGCAGCCCCCAGTGCCTCCAAGAATTCTAAAGTACCCGTGTTGTCATTTGTCTTTTCCCTAAAGGAATGCAACCCCTGAAAGGCAAGCAGGCTTCTCGGTCGGTGCACAAACCAGATAGAGGGGGGAACAACAAAAAAAATCAGATAGGAAAGTTCTTTTGATTCCCCCCCTCCCTTTTGAGCTTCTGGTTAGTAGTTGTCATTTACAGGTGAAGGCTGAACATAATTGCGAAATAAAGATGCTCCCCAGGCTTTGAACGGTTTCATTTTAAAGAAGCAGTGTACTGATTTACAGAATCGGGCATTTCCGCAGTTTGACGTTTCTCTTTGCTGCACGATTCTCATGAAAAGAAGGGCCTTCTTGTTGAAAGTGTCAGGTATCAGAGGTGCTTTCTGCAGGGCCCAGCAGGGAGGTTTCCAGGAAGCCTCCTAGGCAGGCCGGCCTCACCCAGGAAGAGTTGTGATGTGGTCATCTTCGACACTCCCATGAAAGGACTGCCAACCCAGCCTGTCCTCTGGATGTGTCATTCAAACCCTCCATCATCCAGCGAGTTTCAAGGATGTATGATTCTGTGCCACATCAATTAATAATCAGTGTCTGTTACTACCGCTGCTGCTGATAATAATAATAATAATAATAATTTTTAAAATGGTGGCATTTTAGGACTTACGAAGCACATTTAAATACCTTATATCATTGAGTCCCCAGCATCCTTGTTCATGAGCCTTGATTCACTCACAAAAAGTGATGAAAACAAATAAAGGTAGCTCCCAGGGACCTCGTGAGACATCATGCTGTCAGAGCACTTGGCCAGCTGCAGTTTGCTCTCCCTCTAACAACCTCGGGGGCTAAGGATGATGACTTGTCTCGTTTTATGGCTGAGCAACACATGTGTGCTCAGAGAGTGTACATGAAATGCCCCAAAGTTGACAGTGAATAACATTGTGAGCTGGTCCTCAACTAGCAGCTCAGACTCTAAATTTCTCACTCTTTTCCAAACACCTATATGTCAGGTCTTGCACCTTTTTCCTCCCCCTTTTCCATTGTGGTTTAATACAGGATATTGAATATAGTTTCCTGTGTTACACAGTAGGACCTTGTAGTTTATCTGTTTTATATATTGTAGTTTGTATCTGCTAATCCCAAACTCCTAATTTACCTCTCCCCACCCTTTCCCGTTTGGTGACCTTTTGGTAAGTTTGTTTTATATGTCTGTGAGTCTGTTTCTGTTTTATAGATAAGTTCATTTGTATCATTTTTAGATCCCACATATAAGTGATTTCACATGGTATTTGTCTTTCTCTGACTTACTTCACTTAGTATGATCATCTCTAGGTCCACCCATGTTGTCACAGATGGCATTATTTCATTCTTTTTTATGACTGAGTAATATTCCATCGTATATATACCATATCTTCTATAAAGATGTCTGTTGATGGACATTTAGGTTGCTTCCATGTCTTGGCTGTTTTAAATAGTGCTGCTCTGAACATCAGGGTGCATGTATCTTTTCAAAGTATAGGTATTTTTTTTTTTCTGGGTATATGCCCAGGGATTGCTGGATCATATGACAACTCTATTTTTAGTTTTTTTGAGGAACCTCCATACTGTCTTCCATAGTGGCTGTACCAAATTACATTCTCACCAATGGTGTAGGAGAGTTCCCTTTTTCCCACACCCTCTCTAGCATTTGTTATTTGTAGACTTTTTAAGGATGGCTGTTATGACTGGTATGAGGTGGTACCTCACTGTAGTTTTGATTTGCATTTCTGTAATAATTAGCGATGTTTGAGCATCTTTTCATAAGGTCTTGTACCTTCTTTTTCCAAGTTAGGTTCTTGAGTGCTTCCAAGATGACATTTATTAGCAACTTACTAACCCATCCTAATGTGGTCATGCAACACTGTCCAGATGCCTGCCCATCCCTGCCCTGCACTCCACGCCTCTCCCTTCCAGGGAACGCTCTAGTAGGGACGTTTAAGAGATCATTTACCCCAAGTTTTTCATTTCTTCATCTGTAATTAGAAAGGTTTGAGTAGGCAGCTCTGATTCTAATTCCCCGTAACAAATGTGGATGGGGCAGAGGAGAGAGAGGAGCTGGGTTCGAGTCTGGTCTCTGCCTCTAGTTAGTAGGGTGACTTGGAACAAGTTCCGTAACTTCTATGAGTCTCAAGACCCGCCTCTTAAGACAAGAGGGTAGTTATAAATAACGTGACCGTATCATTTAGTGTCCAAACCAAGACACTTCTGAGAGTGAAAGGAGGTGTTACCAACAAAGAGCCTGGGACAACAGGGGTTACCTGGGGTTGTTCAGGACATGTAACCACCCTAGTTATGAAAATACTGTCCCCACAGACTGGCTGTGAGGAGGCCACAGGAACAAAGAGATGAAAGCACTTTGTAAATTGAAAATTGCTGTGAATGCACTGGCTTTGGTAATGCTGTAAATTCCAGGGCAGGTAGAAGCATTCTACTAGGATCTGTGGGTCCCTGATTTGCCTTAGTCTAACAACAGCCTGGCTGCTTCCTCACTCTCAGGGCTATTTTGAGAGTAAATGAGATCATAAGCAGCTGGGACTTTGATCACAAAGGGAGGACAACAGGTTAGAGAATTGAGAGGGGCCGTGAGTATGGTTTATTGAAAGAAAAAAAAAAGAGCAAGGAAGTGAAAGCAAAACAGAAAGTGATTTGGGAAGACAAACGCAGGATGTGCTGCATAGTTAGATCAAGACATACCTCCCACCTCCGTGGGCTCTGCCACCCCCAGTCCCACCCCTGGACCCTAGATACAGAAATCCACCAAAGCGAGGTGATGACTGTGGGCCAATTTTGCAACAGATGTCTCTTGGGACCAAGGGCGTGGGTTTCAACAGAAACTGGTGGTTCTCAACTTTGGCTACATATTCAAATTGTTTGGGGAAATTTAAAAACTGATAGCAGGCTTCCTCCCAGGCCAATTACATCAAAGTTTCTATGGGTGGGACCCAGAAGTGGCATTTTTACCCCCACCCCTAAGTGACTGTAGAGGGTGGCTCTGGTGGAGAGCCACTGAGTCATCGTCAGAGGCGGGTCCCCGGGCAGGCAGCTTTGTCCACAGCTGAACAAGGTGGCCTTGCTTATGCAGATAAATGTCTAGAACTTCTCAGAGCCTCAGGGCACCGTGATCCATTTGTTGACAGAGAGCTTGCAGCCAACCGGTATGCAGTTATCAGATGCTGACGGACAATAAAGCCCCATCTGCAGGACTCCAGAACAATCAGTGCATGGGGTCGGTCTAGTAAATAATCATCAATGCAGCCCGAGGGAAACAGAATGGAGCCCTGCTGATTGTCTGATGGAAATGACTAGTCATTTCATTTACTGAGTGATCTGGAAGGGTCTGACTGTGGAGCAGGGCGGAAGTCAAGTCATAGTGACCCGTGGTGTGGTCACCTGACTTCCAGAACAGACAAGATCAAATCTGGTGATGTTCCCTCTCAGACCCCAGCTGCCCACTGGCTGCGTGATCACCTCGGGCAGCTCGCTGGCCTAAGCACGGGCTTAGCAGATGTCGACATTCCTTTTATCACATTAAGCCACTATTTTTCGTTCCCACTACCTCCTGGTTTTGATCTGCGGTCAGTAACTCGATACACAAATTCATCTGCCCTGCTGTGCCAGTAAGAGCGTCCATACCTGGCAGCACATCCGTGGGAGTGCTGGTGTCAAAGGTCGACTAAGACCCATCTCAGGTGCCCTGGCAGGTGGTGGGAGTGAGGACTGGGGTCTACAAGTGCTGAAGGCCACTGCCAGTGGTGTCAGGTCCTGCCTCCCTGCCGACTTGTGCTGTTTCTCTGGGTGTTTGGTGGTTCTCTCCATCCAGGTCAACGCGTCCATCAGTGTAGACGGTCAAGTCTAGAGCTTTTCATTCCTGATTCCTTTGTGATTCCAGATGCTGGGCCCATGTCAGTGGGTAACAAGCAGTGCAGTAGAAGAGTGTGGCTTTAGGAGTCAGGCTCTGGGTCGCCTGCTGTGTGAGCTAGGACAGGTTACTTGGTCTCTCTGGGCCACAGTTTTCTTACCAGTGCAATGCTGATAATGCCAATACATATTTCCTGGGGTTGGTGCGAGCACTGATTATTCTGTGTATGAATTGGGGTCTAAGTAAAGGCTCCTCTTCAGGCCCAGTCTAGCCTCAAAAGTGAGAAGCCAAGCCCTTGTACTCTCCTCCCATGATATATTCAAGAAGTCAGAGATGCAATTTTATCTGCTCCTGTCTCGTCGTTGGAGCCAGGACACAGACTATCTGATCGCCTCCATGGGGCTGGTGCTCCAGGGGCTGGAGGCCCCCAGAGGCCACTGTCTGTAGTAGTGTAGCCACAGGGAGAGTGTAGATCTCGGACCAGCGGTTGGATTCTTCCAGCTCAAGGGAGTTCCTCTTGTAACTGCTTCCTCTTCCAAGGGAGCTCCTGCATAGCTCGGGGAGGGGGGTGCTGGATCAGGATGCATCAAACCACTGGGGTGCTGCGCTGGCCCCTCCCCTTTCAGCTCCATAGGGATGCTATTTCAGGGGCTTCATCCCTTTCCTATCATTGGGTTCTTGGCGGGGCCTCCCAGGCTCACCTGAAGGTGCTCTTCAATGAGAAAGGAGGCTCTGGAGTCTAGATCCTTTAGTTTCAACAGGATTCCGGGGATCTCTATGCAGATTTTCCTGCTCTCTTGCAACCTTCTTGCTCTGCCTAGCCATGGTTACTCTCATGGAAACACACACACACACACACACACACACACACACACACACGTTTAAGTGTATTATCTAGCAGGACTATAGGAAAAACATCATAGACTTGATACCTGGGACCTTTTAAAAACTGTTACCCAGGAGGCATCCTTGGTTGTCCTTTTCATCAAGCCTGGAAGACCAGAAACAGTGAAGATGCAAAGTGGCTACGTGCGGGTTTCCTGAAGGCGTGAGTCTCCACCCAGGCATCTTAGATCTGACCCTGCTTGCGTTCAGAGGGGTCAGCTCCACCTCCCGGGGGGGTTTCTCTGCCAGCTCCCTGAGTGAGAAACTACTTTGGAAACTCATGTATTTATTCAAGGAGTGTCTTAGTTCTGAGATGTGAAATTCTTTAGGGATAAATAAGATAGATAATCTGCTGTCAGAAAGAAAATGAATTCTTTCCGGTAAAAAAGAAATCGAGTTGTTAACCTCTAGAAAGAAGTCGTCTTTAGTTCTGCTAGCACGGGAAGTGTCTTTGAGTTATGTTCATTGCAGCGCTCATGGTGAACAATGGCGAGGCCAGGGGTGCTCAACCTTGGGGACATGGAAAAGTCATGGCAAAGCCTTTTCACAAGGATTGGCCCAGCCCTGTCCCCAGAGATTCAGATTTGGGAGGTTGGAGTGAGTCCCAGGCATCTGATTCTGGGATTCATTGGAGACTGAGAACCCCTGGCCCAGGCCATGGGTAAATAGGATTGATGGAGAATCCAAAGGGCAGGTTGAAGTCAAGTCCCCACTGGAAGCATCTCTCTCAGAGGATGGAGGAGGGCGAGGCAAATATGCTTATTAGCATGATTCACCCCAGACTGACCCCAAATACACCAGAAAAGGGAGGGGAAGGGAATGCTTTTGACCTTTCTTTTAAACTTCCTTTTCTTCCTTTGTAATTTTTTTTTAAATGATGTAAGAGTGACAAGTAATTTTCAAATCTGGGCATGAAGGAAATATTAGTAAGATAAAGAATGTAGGGAGTTAAGAGCTTGGAAACCATCCATCAATCAATGAGCCAATTAACAAGCATGTTTATGAGACGCCACCTACTCTGTGCTGGGCTCTGTGAGAGCTCAAAGAGGGGAGGGGAGGTCAGAGAAGATGGGGTCCCAGCAGTCCATGGGCTTGCAGCTGAGCAGTAAAAATGCCAGCATCATGCCTCGGGAGTGGCAGGAAGTGAAGTAAGGGGCACCAGTAAAGGGAGTGGTATGGCTTGAATGAGCCTAGGGGCAGGTGGGACCTCAGTTGTGCTGTGAAGTGTGACCAGGATTCGCTGAGTGGCTAGGAGTGGGCATGCATGTCAGGTCCACAGCAGTGTGGAGGTGGGGATGCTCAGGGCCCAGGGGCTATGCAAGGTTGGCTGAAGAGACTGGTATATGGAGGGGCACCATTGGGAATAAGATACATAAACAATAGTGGGAAGGAATTTTGAATGACAAGTAAGTGGTTTTCACCCCCTTGTAAGTCACGGGGGTCACCAGAGGGTTCTACCCAGGGGAGGAGCTTGATTTGGTCCCTGCTTCATTGGAATGGTTCCTGTGCCATGTTGCCCCACGTGGTGGGAAGATAAAGGCACTCAAAGGAGAAAGCCCTGGATTCCAGGTCTGGCTCTGCCACACATTGGTTGTGTGACTTTCTTGAAGGCCAGCCTTCCTTTTCTATAACATGGGATCAGCAATCATAAAATCATAGAATTTCTGATCAGGAAAGACCTCTTAGAAGTCATCTGGCCTGACCCCGTCTCGTCAGATAAAGTCACAGCCAACATTGTGGGACACGCGCTACATGGATTTAAGGAGGAGCGGTGAGATGACGTGAGCTGTGGCTGGTTTTGCCTTTGCTCTTCTGACTATGCTCACAGCGATTATGAATATGAGGGCCTGGGGCTTCTCAAGTGGTCAAGCCAGGAGGTGACTTGAGCTGGAGCTAGGGTTGCAAGGATGGGCGTGCTGTGGGGGAGTGGCGTGGGTTCACACTGGACATGCCTTGGGAGAAGACTGTGCAAACATAGGTGTTGGGGCCCAAGCTTTGGATTCAGTTGTTTCCTGGTCCGTTCATCTCAGGAGAGACGGGTTTCCATGTCTGGAATGATGGTACCACTGATGGGCTCAACCATGATTGTCCAAGTTGTTGTAAGTGGATTGAGTGCAGATAAAATAACTGAGCTTGAGCTTTGTGGGTCCTTTTAAGCCAGAAACCCTGTGGATCGGTGGCAGAAATGGAGCTGAGGGGATGGGATTTGTTGGTCATGAGAATGAGCTTCTGGTTTTAGGGCTGTTCTGTTTGAGGTGACAGCCAGCCAATCAAGGGCAGGTGTCTATCGGAGTGCTGGAAAACAGAGCTAAGAGTGAGGTAAAGGCCGGGCTAGGGTGTGGATTTGAATTTGTGCCTCTTTCCTGCCGTTGAAGGGATGGGTTCCCTGGAGGAGGGAGCGTGGAGAAGGGGTGAGGGGATGAGGACCGTGCTTTAAGAAATGTCCATTTGAGAGCGAGGCATGAGGGCACTGGAGGACCTAGCAGAAGTGAGGAAGAAGCAGAGAGGTAGGTAGCAAGCATCCCATCCAAGAGGAAGGAAGCTACGTGAACAATGGCTCACGCAGAGGCAAGAAGTGTCAGGAAGTGTCTGGAAGAATTAAGCGTTCTGCTGGGCTATGGCTAAGAGCGTGAAGAGATGTGGGGAAGGTGGACAGGAGTATAAGATTGGGTCGGATCATGAGGCACCTCCGATAGCCAACTGGGCGACTGGGGCTTTTATTTATAATGCAGAAGACGGCATGTGTTACCTCCTGCGTGTGGGGCAATGATATTTTAAAAGAGAGGGAAGCGCTTAATTATCTGAAGATGGCATGCCTGGCCCCAGTGCATCTGAGAAGAGGTACGTTGAAGTGGGGGTTCATCACAGTGTGTCCTGAGTCAGCCCCAGGCTGTGGTGTGCACAAGTTTGGTGCTGGTTACCCTGCGCCCTGTCTCAACCTCTGCGGAGCTTAAGGTAATGTTTTCCACTTCTGTTGATCATTATTCTACAGTACGGGTTGTGGGGGAGGTGAGAATGGAGCTCCAGACGGCAGAGATAACACAAAAGGTGAAGGAGGGGAGGGCATGTGTAATGAATGGAGTCTAACTGGGAACTCATTACCTAGGATGAAGAGAAAGTGAAAACCTTGTCCGGGTTGCTATCTCTTAAAAACTCAATCTGGGAGGTCGGCATGGCAACAGGTAGAGATGGCTTGCCTCAGCCCAAGGCTCCCTCCACTCACTGCCCATCCTCGCTTCCCAAGGCTGGCAGTGAGCAGAGGCCCAGTAAACAGAGCAGGCAGGTGGTTGCCAGGAGGCGCGACTTCACCTGTCTTTCATCCATTTTCATGTTTGAGTTCTGGGGCATTTTATAGTCGCATCATAAAATCTAGCATCCACTGTGTCTGTTTTTTGCCTTGGAAATCAAAGGAACCAGATGTCTGTGGTCCTTTATCACGAAGGCCTCAGATTTGTCCTCTAGGGTTAGAGGGTTCTGGGCAGGGTTTGATCACAGGACTCTGGGGAGAGAGGGATGCCTCGTGGGGAAGGTCACATGACCTCTCCTCATTGGAGTACTGTAGGAGTACAACAGAGATATGATCTGACCCATTATTATAAGGGTAAAAAAAAAATAAGAATCATAAACTCCTTTTGTGAACTAGAGTTTTCATTGTTTAAATGTAAGGCATTGTACTGGTCAATGTGTGCCCATCACCTGTTCATACAATAGCTTAATGTGGGCTTTGGTGAATGGTCTTCCCTGCTTAGGATCCTTATACTCTGTGGTCCTGCCACCCCCTAGGGCTGCCAGCTCCTCTGTTGGACTCTGCATTCGACCATGCAGTGGGAGGGATGGAGGGCCACAGGGAGAGTTTGCATGGGTCCCTGCCTGGAAGTGGCCAAATCACTTGCACCACTTTCCACGGCCCAGAACTCAAGTGTCATCCGGCCGTATTTTCAGGGAAAGGGGAGGCAGGTTTGATAAACCACAGGGCAGTCTCTGCCATAGAAATGATTTATTTCCTACCATTATATCATCTGCATTATCTCTTCACCCCCTAAGACGGCATCCTGCCGACAGCCTCTCCCTCTTCCTGTGCACCATGCTTGACACCACTAGCTTAACCTTCCTGGAATACTCCACCCCGCCACGCCTCTACCTGCTGGATCAAGGTCAGCCTCTTCCACCTGACGCTGACGACCCTCCAGCCAAGCCTGCACTCCCTTTCCCAAAGTGGTTTCCCACACTCCCTTAAAATGTCCCTTCTGTGTCTGCATAGTTTCGGAAGCATTTTTGAGTCTCTTCTCTGATTTTATCCCCACACAGTCCATTTGAAGAAGGAAGAGATACAATCCTCATCACAGACAAGGTGACTTTCTGGGACCTGTACCCTGTGTTCTCCCGCACAAACTGAGGGAGAAACCCGGAGGTCCTGACCCCAGACCTGGGCAGTCTCTACCAGAACATGGTTTCCCAGTCTTGCACGATCGCACCGTCCACCTGGGACACTTTCCAAATTCCAGCACACCCTCGTGAATCAGAGTCTTCAGGGAGGGAGGTCCCAGGCTCCTGTAATTAACTAATGCCCCAGTGATACTGGTGCACAGTCCATTATGGGAACACTGCCCGGAACCTAACAGGGCCCATGTGGATACCCTGGACCCAGAGTCTAATGGTGGGAATGTGAAGTACTGTGACATGCAAGCACCGGGGAAATTTGAGGGGCAGAGGGCCTTCCAGCTGCTCCCAGGTCACCCCAATGTACGTAACATTCTGGTCATCTTAAATATTGACCCTTGACTTTAGAAGCTGCTCCATGGCCTCTGGAATTATAGAAACAGTCACGGCCTTTTTTTTTTTTTTTTGCATAGCCGTTCATCCCCAGAGAGGGGAGTCTGTCGTATTACCACATAGCAGACTGAAGTCAGGGGTGGAGAATAGAACCACTGGTGGCAGTTCATTCCATGGGGGCCCAGCCTCACCAATGCTAAGCCCTTTCTGAATCACTCCAAGACACGTGACGTGGTCAAAGGTGGTGAGACGGTTGGAGGCTTTGTAATGAAAACAAGTTTTTGAGCATCTACGATGCACTAAACATTGTGCTAGCCACTCTGGGTAATGCAGTACCTGAGATGCAACAATGCCACGGGGTAGGTGGATTGTGACTGCTTTACAGAGGGGAAATCTAGGGCTTGGAAAAGTTAAAGCTTAACTCGGGAACCCGTGGGAAGTGGTGGAGTTGGGATTCAAACCCATGTCTGACTGCCTACAAAACCACATCTTGTGATGTGTGTTCATAATTAAAAATAGCAAAATTAAAGCCAAATGTGCTTACAATACACTTTTCCATCTGGCAGCTGTAGATTGAGGTCGACCAGGTGGCTGGCCCTGGGTCTGGACAGGAACAAGGTGCTCAAGGCAGACACAGTCCGGCCCTGGCAGAGCTTGCAGTCTGGGCTGGAGGCATGGGCGGGTGGGGGCAGCCACTGGACGTGCAGAAGGACTGGGACCCAAGGGCGAGTATAAGACGATGGGAGCTCGAAGCAAGGGGACCTGGTATTAGGAAGGCACTGAGCTGAGTTTTGCAGCATAGGCAGTGGCCAGTAAGGACTTGGGGTTCAGTTCAGGGACAGGACATGAGGGGAGAGTCTCAGCTAAGCTGAGGCAGAGAAGGGGGAGGAAGCCAGCCACCTCTCCCTGCAACAGACCTGTTGCCAGGGCAGATTCTGGAGGACCTGGTGATAGGTGGCCCCTTGTTCTCCACCCCATCAGGACCCCGAGAGCTTTTCTTGACCAAGAGAGCAAGGAAACCACTACAGAAAGACCAAGGCCTCTCCCTTCTGGCCCCTCTCCCACTTTAGGTCACCATAAAGGGCGATTCAAGCTTATCTAGGCCTAATGCTCTTCAGAAAACACGTTTCAACTTGTGTGCCAAGAACTACTTTATCAAGGGTGAGGCACCTTTCATTCCAGAGCGGGAGATAAAGGGTCCTCGGTGGGAACGCCTGGCTGGTTAACACTTTGGGGTGAAGGAGCACTTCCCAGCATGTGGTCAGACATCAGTGGGGGAGGGCAGAGAAGCGGTGATCAGATGCTCCTTGTGGACGAAGGGCTTGTGACGTGGGGGAGGATGCTCTACCAGGAGCTGGGACAAGAGGCCAGGGATGGAAGACAACTGTCACCCATGCTGTGGTTCTGCCCCCTGGGCTGGGCTGGTTTCCTTCAGGTAGGTTCCAGCAAGTAGGACAGTATCTAACTGACATGGTTACCTTGAAGTCCCAGATCAGGTGGAGTCTGTCCTCATGTGCTGCTTCCTGCAAGGGAGCGTGGGCCCCATCATTTTATTACTGGTTTATACACATACACACACACACACACACACACACACATAGATTTTCTTAATATATACATGGATTATCCATCATATGTAATATGCATATAGATGTTTTATATATACACTTTTCTCATGAGGTTTGAGGTGCCAGACTGAAATGCCTGTATCCATATGGTGTTTGGCATATACCATATGCTCAACTAATGAGATTGCTATGTAGATCCAGATGTATCTTTGCATTTATTCCATATTTACTGAATATTTTACTGAGTAACAGAGCAATACAATGGAATTCAGGAAATTTGAATTTTGCTCTGCTCCCTACCATTATATGACTCTGGACTGGTCATTTGGGTGTCTTTATCTAAAATAAGAGAACTGGAGAAAACGCTATCTGACACTTTCAGCTCAAAAGTTGGTTCCTGGGTGGATTCTACTGTGTACCGAGCACTGTGGGAGATTCTAAAAGGACCCTCTCAGGCAGTTTACTACCTACTTGGGGAGGGTCTTCGAGCTCCCATTACCTAGATTGAGGTCAGCAAACTTGTTCTGTAAAGGGTCACAGAGTAAATATTTTTGGCCCTGAAGTCTGAGCAGTGTCCATCACAGCTACCCCAACTCTGTCATCATAGCAAGAAAGCAGGCAGAGACAATATGTAAATGATGGGCATGCCTGTGTTCTAAGAAAGCTTTACTTACAAAAGCAGGTGGTGCATTGACCCCCGACCTAGGTGCCCGCTTGTCAAGGAACTGAGCTGACTGCTGGGTGATGCCCAGAGCTCGGGGCTTGCCCTTCGTGGTCGTGTGCTGAGGTTGGGGGTCGCCTCCGGTAGAGGTGGCCATACTCACCTGTCTCTGTCCTTCCACCAAGCATTGGGATCTAGTGATCCCAGGATTGGGTTGTAAGGTGAAGCATTCTGAATTTCTTGGAGAATGTTCCCGTGTGAATCCAGATTAGTAACCTTCCTGTTCTGCGTGTGATGGAATGGTCACAGAAGCTGAGGCTTTATCGCCAGACCCAGGAAAATGTTTCTGCGGTCCCGGGGAAGTTGCATGTGAACAGAAGTCATTCCCCTCTTCCACCAACGTGCTTTTTCTCTCATGCCCTGCGCTTGGGGGGTTGTTCTGTCAAATTTCCCTTGACAGTCACTGCCTGGCCGGCTTTCCACCGCGCCACGCGCTGCTGACACATGCTGCTTCCCTGGGCAGTGCCCTGACGTCTGTGTGCTGGGACACGGCCACCTGGCAGTGAGGAGGTGCTACCAGGTCTGCCCGGGAACGTCACCGGGTAAAAATACAGTCATGACCGCACTTCCAAACCAATTTTGCACACCAAGGGAGACAGGTAAGCGGTTCAAACAGGCAAGTCCATCCATGAGTCCTCATAGGAAGGCCCCAGGAGGTAGGTCCTGAGACAGGAGAATGCTGTCTTACAAGGAGAACGTTCCCATTGGCAAACGCGTGGAGAGGTTTATGCCCTTGACCCCCTGGGCCCTTGACCAAGACACTTGGCCTCTCTGGGGAATTTTTCAATCATGAAATAGATAGAACCACATTCCTGGGCCTGCTGGATCCTGGCCTCAATTCAAACTGTGTAAATTCATGGAATCCACTTATGGTCTCTGGCTACTGTTGACTTATTTTGATTAACTTTCACATTAGACAGTTTCAATGTGTGTGTGTGTGTGTGTGTTTAGGGCTAATTTCCTTACATTCAGGGTCTTTTTCAACTGCCTCAGATACCATGATCTGGCAGGAAATTCATTCTTTCAAAGGCTAGCAAAGTAATAATAAAGGGTGCTTTTGCTCACAATTTATACATTTCTATTTTGAAGTGTATTTTCAACTGATTTCAACATTGACACACTTAGGGGACGTCTGTCCTGCTGTGCCCCAGCCTCATTTAAGCACACTTCTCATGGGCCCTGCTTCTTCAAGGCAGAAGCCAGGAATTGGCTTTCAAATCCATTTCTTTTTGTGCTGAAGGTAGCCGGCGTGAGTGGTGTGGTGGCTACACAGGGCCCTTATTGGGATTTCCTTAGAAAAAATTTGTATCTCAGAATCTTCTTTTAAGCCTTATTGATGCCATTAATTATAATACCGAGTTCAAGGGGTTAGTATGTCCTCCTAGGATTTTTAACGCCAAATATTTACTTTATAACTTCAGTAAATTCTTTGGGGTGATTTTCATGGAGACGGACAAAAAGTGGATCCAGGCTCCTACGTAGTTCTTGTGATGAACGTGGAATCATCTGACTCCCTGGGGGAGACGGGTCAGGCAGATCACACTGTGAGTGTCTTCGCCCTTCTCCTCCCCTTTCGTACCACCAGAGCGAATCCTTTTTGCTGAGCGGACACAGTTACAGTGATTCTCGAGAGCCTCCTCCAAGAGTGAGGAATAACGGGAATGATAACCAACATTTATCATGTGCTCACTGTGCACTTTCTCACTGCTTTGTATGTGTTTGTCATTTAATCCCTGCAACAACTCTGTACTAAATGTGATTATTAGTATCCCCATTGCACGGAACAGGAGACTGAGGCACCAATGGTGAGGTGGCTTGTCCAAGGTCACAGAGTTTGTAAGTGTTTCTCACCTACCACCTCCCTGAAGGAGTGCCCTAAGGGGCCAGCACAGTCTGTGTGTCGTTTGGGGGTGAAGGGACAGCCTTCCCTGACCACCTTTGGCCTTTCTTAATTTTTTTTTTAATTAAAAAAAATTAATGGCAGTACTGGGGATTGAACCCGGGACCTCGTACATGCTAAGCACGCCCTCTACCACTGAGCCATACCCTCCTCCACTTTGGGCTTTCTTAATACCTCTTCCCATGGCCCTCCCTGCATGCTGTGGTAGGCTTGAATGTTGATAATAGACTCCCAGAACCTGTTCACTATACATACCCCAAGCTCAAACAAAAACAGTAAGAAAGGAGAGTGGTTGGTATTTATACATATAGGAGTGCTCTGCAGTTACCTGCTGAGTGCAGGAGCGGACGGGTGAAGCCCAGAGCAGACGCAGTTGTGACCAAGCGTTCGGGGGCTCAGCAGCGCCCCCAGGGAGGTGGGGGGATGGGCGGTCCCCAGGGCACCCCCACGGTTTCCCCCTTTTCCTTGCTCAAATTCATCTGCTCTTTCACCTCCCACTAGCCATGGTGCTGTGTAAGAAGGCGCCAGTTTAATGTCAGACATGCCACTCACTGGGTAATGCCATATAAGACGTATTATTAGAAATTCACACAGCTTCAGTTAATACCTACATTTGACTAGGCTGTCCAGTGTCAGGGTCGAATTCCTCACACTCCATCTCATTAACCTCCTTTGCTATGATCCTGACCCTCTGCTGGCGCTCATCCCTCCTGTTGCCGTCATGCTGCTATCCCCAACCCTCCTTAGAAAGCACTTGGGTGGCCTCCGCAAATGCCAGCGCCTAGTCTGGACCCTTTAAACCAGAATCTCTGCGGGTGGGGCTCCGGCTTCTGCATTTCCTACAAGCTCCCCTGGTGACTCCAAGTTCAGCCAGAATTGAGCATCCCTGGTTTAATCCCTGGGGTCCCCAAATGACTGCACATCAGAGCGTCTAAGAAATACGAGCCCCTAGGCTCCACCCAGGACTTCTGGTGTGGGAGCAGATCTGTATTTACTGTTGCCTGAATGCCAGACTTTCCCATTGCAGGCTCGTCCCCACCAACCTCCATGTGCCCTTTTCTTGCTTGAAATGCGTTTCTCCCTCTCCTTTCCCCTTTGCCTTCTTAGAACCCAGGATTTTGTTGTTTTAAAGAAACCCCCTTCTGATTGACACACAGATTCCCCTGCATCCCACTGGCTCTTGTATCCGCTTTCTCAGTTCATAGGATATGGATTTGCAGCACTAGCTTTATAGATGATTAAAATCGGTGTGATTTCTGGCAGGACATAGAGAAAAACGCCGCATTTTTTCAAATGGTGCTGCTGCCCCTACAAGACTTAAATGGCCATTGTGCTTTAGTGTGAGTGAAGCATCTGAAGTCAGATGTGGGGCAGGGGATGGGGGAGGTGCCTAAGGAGACAGGATCCCTGAGGTGGGGTGAGGCAGGCGCCCAGAAAGGTGAAACGGATGCGCCTGTGTTTGGTTGGTGAGCTGCAGCCCTGTGTCGGGGCAGGATAGGAGATGAGGGACACGGTCCCTGCCCACAGTGAGCTTGTGCCCTGTGAGGTGTCCACACAAACGATGCACAATTTCAGTGCCTCCCTCACAGGGCTGTTGGGAAGATTACGTGAGTCAAAGTATGCAGAGTGCTTCAAACGGTGCCTGGCACGTGGTAAGTTCTCAAGAGAGCTCCACCACCGTTAGTGTTTGGCTTTGTTGGCGACCCCGTGCCCCTCCCTTGTCTACAGGGCTCTGCAGCATTTCTTATTTAAAGCTTCTGGCTTTTACTCCTTCACCAAACCCTTATCTCAGCATTTCATCTTGTGTCAACAAAGGTTCACAGCACGCTTTCAGCGGCCCAGGTGGCCCCCAGGCTGGGCACAGACATGACCACGATGAATCAGGGTGTCTGCCCTCGATCGGACTGGACAGGGGAGACCACCTCCACACCTGCCTGGTGTGGGGAGATGCAGGGAGCCAGAGCCAGGAGGAAGGCTGATGGAAAGGACAGCAGGGGTTCAGAGGGGGAGCTGCCACTTCAAGCTGACGGGGTGGGGAAGGCTTCACAGATACCTGTGTTTGAGGAGAAGCCTTGAGAAGAGCAGGGCTGGTGATACAAACGGGCCACACTCTATCACTTTATCATCACCTGCACTGTAGGTCCTCTTCGAATTCCCACTTTACAGATGGGGACACTGAGGCTTAGAGAGGTGGTCACCGACTCTCAGTATCTCAGAGCTATATTCCTATATGGTCTATGAGGAGCAGTGAGGGGAGGGGTAGGTTGGAGAAGACATTCCAGGCAGAGGGAGCAGTGGGAAATGCGACAGAGCATGAGAGTGCAGGGCATGGGGTCGGGGTAGGGGTGTCCAGTGAGGTTATGCCCAGGGGATGGGTAAGATCTACACTTAGAAAAGTTGGTTGTCTGGGTAATACTCGGGTGATCTAACGTCTAGCATCAGTTTAAGCGCCGGGGCAAGGTCTGGATTGTCCCACGCCGTGTCTGCTGTTAGTCCTTTCCTGCTGGATGCTGGCGAATCCAGAGGGTCCCGAGGCGGGTGGCCGGGGTGGTGGGGAGATGCTCTGGAACAGCTGCTGACCGGCCAATGCGGATACTTCAGTCCTGGAACATGGCCTGAACATCCGCTCAGTCTGTGACCAAGTCATGATGCTTCTTGATTCTAAGGGAGAGGAGTTTGGACTTGCTATTGTCATTAATTATTTTTGTTATGATCATAGCTTGTTTTGATTTTGAGTGCCCTTAAAACTTTTTAGGGGGAGCTGGTGGAATATGTAAAATCAATAATGTGGAATGCAAGACTTAAAAAAAAAAATCTCCTGGAAAATTTACGCTCTTCTTTCTACTTCGCTCTGAGCTATGCCCTACCCACTGGAATCTCTTTTGATTGACTTAAATTCAACTGATTTGGGGCCTTGATTACTTTTGCAAAATTCCTTCACCTTTACTAGATTCTGTGGGCTAGAAACAAGTCCTAGCTCCCATCCACACTCAGGGAGGGGGCTCTACAAGAGCATAAATGCCAGAAGACAGGGGTCACGGGGCGGTCACTTTAGGGTCTGTTTGTCGCAGGTAGGTCGCGCTAACTTTCCTCCACATATAATTACATTAGCCGGCACCTCATATACACCATCTTCTCTTATCACCATGACTGCACAAGGAAGGAATTGATAAAGGCCCATTTCACAGGAAAGGAGACTGAGGTTTAGAGATCCAGTCCCTTTCTCTAGGCCACAAGGCTCAAAGGGGTGGAACGTGGGCTTGAATTCAGGTTTGTCAGCCATCAAACCAATCACCCCTAAAACCTATGTGTCACTTAAGGGAGTTGATGGTCTTAAGGACCCAGAGGACACTGCTCACTGGAAACTAATGCTTTACTCTGACCTGCCTACGTGCACACCAACTTTATTTATGTTTCTTCCCAAGCTTAGATTAGGTCACATCTATTACCTTGAACTTGGCCTGAATATATTTCCTGAGAGAGGAAGGAGACCCTTACTATGTAACAGGATTTCTTTTTCCGTGTAAGTTCTCTTGTAGCCATTCTGCAGTGTGAATGCTATTATCCAAATTTTCCCTAGGAGGAAACTCCCCGCATGCTCAGGGAGGTCATGTGACACTACTCGTAGCTGTTGGGATGGAAATGTGACAACAACCATCTTTGCATCGCACTTTGTTGGATGCTTGTGGGTTTTCTAAAACAAGAAGGAAACAAAAATAAAAGCCAGGATGAAGATTTCTTTTTGTTTGCTTTAGACAGTTTTATTTTTAGCCATCTCTTTAACTCGCTGACCCATTTGCTGGAATGGAAACTAGTAACTTAAACATGAATGGAAACCACTTTAAAAAATAATAGCCCAACACTGGTGCCGCCTGCGGTGACACAGAGGGTGAGGTTTTTGGAGGAGTGCAGAGAATCTACCTGGCTTTGCTTGATCTTAAAAATAAACTTTTGTTGTAAAACAGACCGCAGCCTATAAATAATATTTGCATAATTATATGATCGAATTGTCCTAACTACCCTGTTTGCTTGTCGCTACTTTACAGATGAGGGAAAGTTTCAGAGAGAGTCTCTGTGTCTTGGCCAAGGTCACCCAGTGCGTATTAGGAAGAGCTCACTGAGCTACCACGCATTATTCTTCAAAAAGGGAACATGATGTTGAAGCCAATTCAGAGATCACCAGGGCTGCTTCCTTAGTTTTAAAGAGTGGAGCCATTGCCTTGGTTTCAACAGGCCAGACAGCCTCCGACCAAGAGCTGAGGGGGGGAATCGCCCTGCAGAGCCTGGGAGGGAGGCTTCCCAGAGCCGTGGGGGGCAAGACTGCTGCCCCAGTAGGTTTGGAAGCAGGACATGGAGCTAGAGGATTACTCTAGAGATTTTGGATCTAACTGAATTTGCTTTGCTGGGCTTGGGACTGGCTTGGGACCCATCATCCTTTCTTCTTTTGTATTTCTCCCTTTTGGAGAAAAGGAGCGTGCATCCCACGCCTGTCCCCCTGTTGTATTTTGGGAGCACGTAACTTGTCTGGCTTCACAGATTCACAGCGGGAGAATTTTGCTTTAGGGTGAATCATACCTGGAGTCTCACCCTCATCTGATTTAGATGATACTTAGATGAGACTTTGGGCTTTAGACTTCAGAGTTGATGTTGCAATGAGTGAAGACTTTGGAGCTACTGGGGTGGAATGAATGCATTTTGGGTATGAGAAAGACATGAGTTTGTGGGGCAGAGGGCGGGGGGCAGGGGCGGAATGCTGTGGACTGAATTGTGCCCTGCTCAGATTCATATGTTGAAGCCCTAACCCCCAAAGCGACTGTATTTGGAGATAGGGCTGTCAGGAAACAAGTGAGGTGAAGTGAGGTCATAAAGGTGGGTCCCAAGTCCAACAGGATTGGTGGCCTTACAAAATGAAAAAGAGAGAGAGCTCTCTACACTAAAAGAACACGATCAGAAGGCAGCTGTCTCCAAGCCAGGAAAAGAGCCCTCACCAGGAACCGAGTCAGCTAGCATCTTACTCCTGGGCTTCTTAACCTCCAGAACTATGAGAAAGAAGTTTCTTTTGTTTAAGCCACAAAGTCTATGGTACTTTGTGTAGCAGCTCAAACAGACCAAGACATCCCTTTAAAACCTTAATATTGTATTGCCCCCTGAAAAAGCATTCTATACGTCCCTCTCTGGCCAGCTTTTACCATCAGCTAACAAATCAATAAACATTGCAGAAAATATAGAGATATGTACAAGATGTTTCTTTCTCCAATGGAGACTACAGTTCAGCCAAAGAGGTAAGTATGGATACACACACCAACAGGTATCTAACTCCAAAGGACAGCAGACGATAGCGCTACATGTTGAAGAACAATGACTTCTGTCTGGCCAGGGTGTTATCAAGACAGGTTTTGCAGAATAAGAAGTGATGTGTTAATAAACGTCTTTAGGAAGCAAGCTTTTTGCAGAGCTTCCCACATACCAGCTAAGTTAATGGGGTCAGGTGCTTGGGTGAAGTCCACAGTACCACTCATGTTGCTATTCTCAGCGTCTTCCACTGGCTGCCAGTGGAAGAGTATCAGGTCTCCAGTTTCATGGCATCACTGGAGCCGCAGTGACTTTCAAGTGAGACACAGCCGCCATTGATACATAGGGAGTAGTTCATGGAAAATGACTCAGGGTGATGCTGTTCTGGAAGTGTATGCAAGCAATATGGCTCCAGGTTGTCTGTCCTTGCCCAAGCCTCCTTGTGATGGGCAAGGTCACAATTCCTGTCTCTTTTTAATCTAAGCAGTTGAGTGATTCTACACGGGCTTGAGCTATTGGCCCCGTACCTGTGGATTGCAGAGGACATTGCATCCTCACCAGGGTTTCTCCCCAATGAATGAGCAGAGGGGAAATAGCTCTAAAAAGGCACTCGCAGCTTCATGTATTTTTCAAGTATTTCTTGGTGGCAAGGAATCCTTTTTTGGATTCCACTAAATCCTATGTGGGACCTCACTATATAAAAAAGATAGAACAGTGGGCTCCGACTCAGCCTCCCCCTGACCCCAAGGGGCCCTGAGGTACCCCCACAGAATACTAGAACCTCAGGGGTCGTGGTCCCAAACCCTCCATTCATGCCTGCCCTTTCCAGCTGTAGGTACCACTGCCCTCCAAGGCAACAGAGTCCTTTCATCCGAATGGATGCCGAGCAGGATTTGTGCTCGCCAGAGGTCACACAGCTACTCATGGGCCAAGATGGAACTGGAGCGTGGGGTTCCTGACTCAGCCAGTGCTCTTCATCCTCTGGGTGGCTCTGTCCAACGGCACTAAGGATTCTGACAACCCCACATTTCCGTTACACCAAAGGACCCAGTGGCACTGGGAAGACAATGGTGGTGTGTCAGTCAGGAGCTCAGTGGAAGCTACTGCACCCTAACTTGGGCACTTGGAAGAGAGTTTAGTAAAGGGGTTACTTGCAAAGATCTAAGCAGGGTTTAGAGGCTCCATCAGGAGATTGTAGAGAAATACATCTGGGAAAAACAGCAAGGACCTTTATCTCCGCCAAACCTGGACATTTACCCAAACTCAGAGAGTTGCTGGAAGGGTGTGGCTTTCAGTGGAGGAATGCACCAACCCACAGTACCCCAATAGACATGGAGCCTGCGCAGTAAGTACCCCGACTTCACGCTCCTTAACACCCATCTTCCTCTGGTGTGTCATTGGTCTACCGTGTCCTTAGCAGCCGTGGGACAGGGGCCCCTTCATACTGTCCCCACTGTCAGCATCCCCAGTTTTTGCATCATGATATGACCCCTGTCTGTCCCTGTGGACCCATCCCTCACCATCCCTACCCTACTGTCCAGTGACAATCCCACTGAACAAGCAGCCCAGGGCCGGGTTCTTGTCCCTCCCAGACACTGCGTGGGCATCTCCCCTACCTCAGAAGTTCCTCCCCCTTTTGCCTGGACTTAGCTCTTGGAAATCTTTTCAGCCCTTCCTTCCCACCCAGCCAAGCCAGAGTAGATCTCCCTTGGGTTTTTCTCCAATACCCTGAGTGCGGCTCTGCCACTGGTCCACCCCATCACCTTCTAAGAGCACGCTGAGCATTGTGTCTGCCCCCAAGGGAGTCGTGGGGTCAAGGATGGCGATCACTGACCTTACCGCCATTGTGTTAGGACAGTGCCCGATGCAGAGCTGCTCAGTGAATGTCTGTGGAGGGAAAGGACTTCCTGTGCCCCAGTCTTCTCATCCTTGAAAACAAAGTATCGTGGGAAACTCAATGAATTCTTCATGAGTGGCTTTGAGTGATGGCTGTAAACCAAGGCAGTCACCTCCTGATTTATTTTTTCCTTAAAAGTTGACTCTTAGAATCACATTTTGTACATAACCAGCCTCAGTGAAGGCAAGAAGCCCCTGAAGTTCTCCCCCTGTGGTAAGTCCCAGGAGGAGGCATCCAGTGGCAGTGGAATTGTGATTGGCTACACATGGTGTCACGGTTTATGGGGCACATGTGCTGCATTACCTAATTTGTCTCTCAAGACAAACCTGTGGAGGTGGGGACAGTTAGTCCAAATGCCATTATCCCCATTTTACTGGTAGAACAAAACTCCAAAGTCACGTGTCTCGCCTGAAGTCACACAGCCAGTCACAGGTGGCTGTGGGGTGGGGCCCCCGATTTCTGCCCAGCATCCCTTCCCCTTGAGAACGGTGAGTCTAGGGACAGCCTGGGCCCCGTGAAAGTCTGTTGGCATCATCGAGCTGAAGACGGTGGAGTCACAGACCAAGAGGCCTGGAAAGCACTGCAGACTTACTTCTGCTCAACCCCCTCATCTTGAACACAAGGAGCCAACACACCGAAGATCCCTTTGATGTTTTATTGGTTGCTTGATGCCAAGTCCCTGCTTAAACTTGGGGGGGTGCAGTTCCCTTTTGGGGCCAGTCTTCCCTTTCCTTGACTGCCCCACGAGGTGCTTGTCCCCACTCTTAGGATCTCTTCTCAGAGGACCAGGTTCTGTTCATGTCTGTGAGTTATTCATTCAAAGAACAGTTTTTTGAGAGTCTACTATGTGCTAGGGTCCAGCTGTGAACAGAGCAGACAGCGTCCTGCCTTCACGAGGCTTGTATTCTAGCGGATGAGACAAGACATGAAGAAATATATAAAAAGTTATACTCCGTTTATAGTTACAAATTTTTTCCTATGTTCCTTGTGTTGTGCAATATATCCTTGTAGCTTATTTTATACCTAATAGTTTGTACCTCTCCGTCCCCCACCCCTGTATTCCTCCTCCCCTCTTCCTCCTATATATAGAGAATAACCTCTACAAACTGCGAATCACTCTGTTGTACATCTGTAATGTATGTGATATTATACATCAACTATACTTCAATTAAAATAAAAAAAATATAAAATGCTATGAAGGAAATAAACGGGGCTGATCTAGAGGGGGAAAGGGATAAAGGAGCCATCCGGGAAAGGCACTGTATTTGAGCCCCTAACGCAGGGCTTCACTGCTATTAGGTGCTGAGGAAACAATTGGTGGATGAATGATTGTGTGCATAAATTACAATGAATGAATGAATGGATGGCCATTTGTATTCTCTTTTAAATCAGACTGCCCCTCAACCTCCCTTGACCTACCTGTTGCCCCTCGGTACCAGTGGGTTCATACCTAACTCTTCCGTGTGGGTCTCCCCCCACCTCCTCCCCGGACGCCCGTAACTCCCTGCTGTGAGCTGAGTAGGGGAGCAGTGTGGGTCCAGCTGGCTCTGTGGAGTGCCACTGTCACCCCGCCTGCAGGCTGTGATGACAGCTCCCCATGAATGTCCTACGTGCTGTGCAAGAATGATTCCTGTCTCGATGTCACGTACCCAACCCAAACCCCAACCCCCACTCAGCAGTGCAGGAGGGGCATTACTCTTTCAGTGACATGTTGGTGGCTCTGTGCATGAACGCCCACACCCTTTCCCAGAAGGCATGGATTTTTATGGCTTCCTAGGCAGAATGCCAGTAAAGCCCCACCCAGTGATCCCCCATGCCCCTCCCTCCCTGTGCTGCTGCAGGAACTTTATTTCGGGGGAATCAGGCTGTGCGGGGGTCTCTGGGTAGAGGTTTGAGGATGTAACAGATTTGTTGAGAATTCTGGGCCCTTGCTGAATATATGCCATCAGGACACTGAGCTCCTCTGTTTTATTGATATTCTGTTTCTCCAGGTCCCAGAACGTGCAGGCTTTTCCTGGTACAGCCCCTAAAACTAGGCATCCAGCCTCAGTGATTCACCTTATACTCAAATTATTTCTCACCTTTTCCCAAGACTTATTCTGCCTCTGGGTTTATCATTATTCCTTTTAGTTCTTACCAACTCCAGTCACATGTCACTTAGACTGACTCCCAGGCAAGAGATAAAAGTGTCCGTCAGCATGAAAAGCTAATCATTGACTTCTCAACTGTCCCTTAGTAAAGGCACTCATCTAGGCAGCCAGGCAATCTGAGATAGCATTGACCCAAGTCTTTAGCTTCGCGTGTGAAATCTTGCACAAGCTTATACGTATGTAATGTCACAGGCTCATCCACCAAAAGACTTAGAGAAGCCTTAGAGGTGAACCTGTTCAACTCAGAAGGAAACTGAGCCCTGGGCAGGGGCAAGAGGGGCTTCCCCCAAGTCACCCAAATGCCTACAGTGGGGCTGGGACGAGAACAAGACCCTCGTACTGTTTGTGGTCTGACATTCTTTCACTGTTCCAAGCTGCTGGTTGTGGCCAACTCATCACACATCAAAACTTTCCGCAAAGCCAGGACCCTCTGTATGTCCCATTTCTCACATTGGCTTCGCCATCTTCCAGGGTCCTAGAGCAAAGCCTCAGTGTCATCCTTGACCGCTCCCTGTGTTCCATCAGGCACCGAGTCTTCCTTCAGGCTGGTCCCCTTGGCTGAGGCCCATCAAAGTTGAAGAGCCACAGGGAGGTGCAGAGTTTTCCTCCCATCTAGACCTGACCCCCACAGAGTCCAGGGTCAGAGGAGCCTCGTTCATTCATTGCACCGCATCTGAGTATCAACTGCAGACAGAAGAGGAAAGTTACGCGCTGTGTGGTCTTTGACAAACAAAAACATCAACTCAGACTTGCCCATGGCTTAAACTTCTCCCTGGTAGTAAACATAAGCCTTTAAGAAACGACACTGCTTTTGCAGGTGTTTAGAAGCTACCTTATTTAATTTGTTAAATTAAAATTGTCACTTGCTTGTGGCTCCCTACTGAGTTTCTTTAAAAGCCCAGAGTGTTCAGAAATTTCAGAAATTATCTAAGACAAGAAGCCTCCTCTTGTCTAACAAGTAAAAGCTTCTAGTAGGAAATTGCAATAAAATAGAAAGTGAAAATAAGGGGTGTAAGAACCTGTGATCAAGGTCAACAAAGCTATTGAGACTGGGTTTCGATTAGATTTTGAGTTTCTTGGAAGGCAGGGGGAAAAAGGAAAACTAAGTTATGGAATTCTCTTTTTGAGAGTGGAAGAAGCCATTTAATTTCTTGGAGGAAATAAAATTCCCCACCACTAAATTGCTTTGAAAAATAACGTTATTTTTTTTTTCTTGTAAAAGTAATTCATTCTCTTTGTAGAAAATTTGAAACGGATAAAAATATAGGAGGTCACCCATAATCCACTACCCAAAGATAATTTCTGATAACATTTTGATTTCTTTCTTTCTCTCAGTCTTAAAAAAAAATATTGGGATCATACGGCCTATGGTTTTTTGGGTTTTGTTTTTCAGTTTTCAGTTTTATTAGGTATATGGCCTGTACTGGTGTGCTGTATTCACAGCATTACATCACTTGCATCTCCCCTGACCATTAAGTATCTCCTTTTGTATGTGGCACTGGGTCCTAAGTCCATTTCTCAAATGACGTTTTATGTGGTGTATGGTGGGGGATGCTGAAGAATAGAATAATGTCATCAACTTTTTAAAAATAGTTAATGCAGTAGAAGACTTTGTGTGATGATTTCTTGTAGTGACAGCTGGCAAACACTGAGGTCAGGACGTTAAAATGTAATTCAGGGAGGGTGATTTTTCACAGGTGCTATTCTTACGCAGTAGAAGTATTTAATTAACTGTTGGCAGCTCAGGGTGATTCCAGAGAAGGCAGAAGTCCGGAAGGGCAGACGGAGTGCATGGAGCCCTGAGTGCACCTTCCCTAAATGTCACTTTCCAGGGGGCTGTAAACTCAAAGCTACTTTTAGGTTTTGAGTTACCAGGGAATCTATTCAGGTAGTTGGGTCTTTAAGATACGAAACAATACTTCAGTGAACTGGGAAAGGATGTGACTTGCTTAGAGGTTATCTCGTCCATTCAAGGGGTCACTTTGGCCTGGGAAAGGGGGAGGATATGGCCCCTCCCCCCTTTTCTGATTTTAATTTTTTTTTCATTTTTTGTACACTTTTTAAAGGTTACACTCCATTTACGGTGATTACAAAATGTTGGCTATATTCCCCATGTTGTTCAGTACGTCTTTGTAGCCTGTCCTACACCCAGTAGTTGATACCTCCCACTCCTCCACCTGTATACTGCCCTCCCTACTGGTAACCACTGATTTGTTCTTGTATCTGTAAGTCTGCTTCTTTTTTGTTATATTCACTAGTTTGCTGTATTTTTTAGATTCCACATATGAGTGAGATCATACAGCATTTGTCTTTTTCTGTCTGACTTATTTCACTTAGCATAATGCCCTCCAAGTTCATCCATGTTGCTGCAAATGGCAAAATTTCATTCTTTTTTATGGCTGAGTAGTATTCCATTGAAAATACATACATATATATATATACACACACGCACACGCACACGCACACACACACACTACATCTTCTTTATTCAGTCATCTGTTGATGGACATTTAGGTAACTTCCATGTCTTGGCTATTGTAAATAATACTGTTATGAACATTGGGGTGCATATATCTTCTTGAATTAGTGTTTTTGTATTTCTTGGATATATATCCAGGAATGGAATTGCTGAATCATATGGTAGTTCTAGCTTAAGTTTTTTGAGAAACTTCCATGTTGTTTTCTATAGTGGTCACACGAGTTTACATTCCCACCCTTAGTGTACAAGGGTTCCTTTTTCTCCACATCCTCACCAACATTTGTTATTTGTGTTTCCCCTGACTCTTAAGTTGATCTCCAATCAGTATATATAATGCTTTACATTTGTCCTGGGTCCTGACAGCACCATGAGGTATCAAGGGAACATTCTAATCCTTGAATAAGGAGCCCAAGGCTCAGAGGAGGTAAATGATTTGTCCACGGTCATACTTCAGTGAAGGATGGAACCAGGCTAGGATTTGAGTTGTCCAAGTCCAGGGTTTGTCCCATGCTGCGGTGTGTTTTCCTCAGACCTTGGCTGTTGGCTTTTTTGGGAAGGCTGACTCACTGCCCTCTCAAAGTGTGGATCTTAGACCAGAAGCACCTCCTGGGAATTTGTTAGAAATGCAAATTCTTGAGCTTTGCCCCAAATGTACTGTGTTTTAACAAGCCTTCCAGGTGGCTCTGAGGGATGCTAAGGTTTGAGAACTTCTGTTCGAGGAGTTCTCGATAAATTTTGTTGAATGAATACTTTTTAAGAATTCTCACAGACTTTCATGAACATGTTTAAAATATTTAAGAACTCCTATTTATATTTTTATTTGGAAATGACTTTTGAGGAATCACCCCCTATTAACCAATCCCCAGTCGGAGAGTGGAGTATTTTATCATACAAAGATGAGGCGGGCCAGTGGTTTGCCTGGAGGAGTGGGGAGGGAAGGGAAGAGGTCCTGAATAGCAATACTGATAAAACTGGGAAGAGAGATTGGGACCACGGAGAGGCAGTCCACAGAGCTAGATTTTTATCCTGTTATCAGTGAAAGGTCTAGGCCATCGGAGGCTTGAGTGCGGGTTCCAAAGAGCCAAGGAAGCAACTTAGGGCATTCCACTAGATCTGTCCATTATTTTTAATTTTACAGATGACAGAGGAAAGTCAACTGGGCTACAGATCTGGGGCAGTTCACTGGCATGGCAGCCAGAAAATAGTCTTTCCCCAAAAGTTGCAGAGCCATTTTGATTGATCACAATTTGCATGCAGAGATACCAGTCACAATATGCCTGTCTGTAAAGCTTGTGGTGGTGGTGGTGGTGGTGGTGGTTAAAAATGATTACAGTTCACCGGAGAAGACTGAAGGCTGTCATAGGAAAGAGGGATGCAAAATCCAAAAGGCCAAGGGGCCAAAAATGAGGGATGGAGAAGTTGCAACAGTCCCTGTTATTCAAGGGTAGAATAAAAGCAATCACCCAATCTATTTATTTAACAATTTTTTTTGGTGGGGGGAGGTAATTAGGGTTCTTTCTTTCTTTCTTTTTAGAGGAGGTACCAGGAATTGAACCTAAGACTTCCTGCATGCTAAGCACGCGCTCTACCGCTTCAGCTATAACACCCCCCTAATCTATTTATTTAAAATAAATATTTATTACACATATTTACTATCAGTCTTCATGTAGCTCAAACACAGTTTCCTTGCAAAAGACAAAGCTCTGAAAGGAAGTAATTTCCTCTTTTGATGTGTGGGCAGATCTATCTGAACGACACTGTCCACTTAGTAGTCAAAAGTCAAATGACACACACTACTCTATATAAAACAGATAAACAAGGGCCTACCGTGCAGCAGAGGGAACTATACTTCAATTTCTTGTAATGAGCTGTAATGGAAAGGAATCTGGAAAAAATATATATGTCTGGATATGTATAGCTGAATCACTTTGCTGTACACGTGAAACTAACATTGTAAATTGACTACACCTTCATAAAAAATAAGAATAAAAAAAGTCAAGTGAATATAACCCGTCACACTCACATGGTGTACTTGTAAAATCCACCCCAGAGAGAATCAACAATTATTGCTGTTTTCCTGACTAGCTGCCGTTCATCTCTTCTGGTTATTTTAGGGAACCTCATAGGTCTGAGCCGCTGCCATGTCCACCACCCATTGAAACAGAGTCTGAAGTGATTATTAATACTGAGAATCACTAGATCTGATCCAAGGAAGGATAAGACTGTAGGGCGATGAGCCAAAAGTATGAAGAAGGGGTTATTTGAAATTCCCGAGCCGCTTTGAAGTGAATGAACGCCGTCCACACCGAGGTGTTGTGTGAATGAGTTTATCAGATGGAAGCAGCTAGGTTCAAATGTCCCTTTAAATCCTATTTTGAAAGTAGAAATGTGCGTATCTAGTGTTACCAACTCACCCCAGTTTGCCAGGGACCTTCCCAGTTTTAAGCCCTGAAAGTTCTGGAATCCCCTCAGCCCTGGGCCAGCTGGGATGGCCGGTAACCCTACACGCGAACAAGCAGACAAAAAATAAACCCAGATAGGAGACTGGGAAACTGAAAGGGCACTTCCCTAACGTCCCACCCCGAAGTGAACACTGCTCCCCGGACGCGTAGAACGTGTATTTAACATTTATTCCGTCCTGCCTTACATATATTAGTAGTAGTCGTGGTACTATGCTAATTACACTCGTCTTTTCATGCTTGTCATAGGTAACTGAAAGCTGGGCCCACCTGCAGTGGTCAGAGCCCTTCCCACGCACATAGTCTCATTTGACCCCCGCTGTCACACTTAAAGATGGGCAGGGCAGGTGTCAGACACCCAGGTATGACAGCACCCCTCACTTTCAGGGGAGCATCTGGACCGGAACCTAGGGTTTCTGATTCCCAGTCCAGGGGTTTCCTCCACCACAAATCATTTACATTCTGTTGGTGACATTCAGGCCCAGATCCTTCACCTACAAAGCATAGCGAAAGAGGTCATTTATAACTTACAACACGGATTAATCCCAAGGCTTCTAGGCACTTTTTAGTTTTATTGATTACCTTCCAGGTGAGAGTAGTGAGTGGCACTGGCCCCCCTTTCATGGTACATGAAATGAAGGCTCCAACGGCCGGCGCTCAGGTTACACAGCACTTACAGCTTGGAGACTGGCGGTTACACAGTGTCTTGTTCTTTGTGATTGGGCGTCCTTGCACCGTTGGCACCTCTGAAGACAGCATAACTATATATATATATATTTTTAAAGAAATGTCTAATTATACTGTATAGCACGGGGAAATGTATACAAGATCTTGTGGTAGCTCACAGCGAAAAAAAATGTGACAATGAATATATGTATGTGCATGTGTAACTGAAAAATTGTGCTCTACACTGGAATTTGACACAACATTGTAAAATGACTATAACTCAATAAAAAAAGTTAAAAAAAAGCTAACATTGAACCAGTTTACCAAAAAAATGTAAGAATCTTGCAGGTAAAAGTTTAAAAAAAGAAAAGAAATGTCTAGATTGATAGAAACTCAACCAAAAGCTAAAGCTTACCTGTCCCAGTGAGACTCTGAGACCATCACTGAACAAGCTGGAGGCACACTGGGGCTGCGCTGGATATGTAAGTTGGCCATTCCCTGTTGCCCTCACACAATATGCATTTTAGCTTTGACACAAATGCTTTGGTTTCAAGTTGCACGTTGAATTAACAGGAACCACATCTTAGG
The DNA here is from genome assembly GCF_036321535.1 of Camelus dromedarius. Classification (NCBI taxonomy): domain Eukaryota; kingdom Metazoa; phylum Chordata; class Mammalia; order Artiodactyla; family Camelidae; genus Camelus; species Camelus dromedarius. The sequence continues at coordinate 30,690,009 of NC_087454.1, read as the reverse complement.
AGCTGGTTACTCCCTGGCACCTAAGTTACTTCCTGGTTTGTTAAAATGGTTTCTTTCATCTTATTTTGTGTTCTCCGGTATCTGCTCCAGTTCACAGCAGTGGACTTGAATTTGCTAATGTCTCAGGTGTCGCAAAGCTGCGTCCACAGTCACTCTCAAGTTCTAAGTCAGTCTTTGGAGGCACACGTGCAAGATCCAAGGGTGCATCAGAGCGGATTCCCCTTCCTTTTTTCCTTCCCCTTTTCTCCTTTCTCTTTCGTTTTACTCCGTTTTAAATTACAAATATATCATCAGTGTGACAAGTCAGACCTTAAAGAGGTGTAGAGACCCAGAATCCTTTATCCAGAACCCTGAAATTCAGAAAAGCTCTGAAACCTGAACGTTCTTTTGTAAATGTGTGGCTGGCTCATGTGGAGGCAACGCTGACCCGGATGTGGGGGGCTGAACGTGGCAGCTGCCTGTCCCGTACAGTGCTGCAGCCATGTCACACACCCAGATTCCAGGGTGGTGGCCAGAGCCTGCGAGGCTGGGGTGGGCTTACACGGATCTTGCCACCTTTCTACATGCCCACGTATTTTAAATTTTGAAACATATCCGGCCCTGAGGGTTGGGATGCTTCCTTGCCTGAAACCACATAAAGAAAATATGAAAATTCTCCCTTCACACAGCCTTCCAGTACCTCCTACTGGAGAAGCTGAAGTTACCGGTGTTAAGCACCGCCCTCTACTCCCTGCTCGCCATGGTCGCGTGCGTGCGCGCGCGCACACACACACACACACACGTTTTTAATTTGAAAACAAAGCCCTGTATGTGTGTTCATGTATAACACAGGGTTTTGTTTCTAAATAAGAAGGGAACATACGATTCACATTACTTTGTGACTTGTATTCTTTTTTCCCCCATCATGACCTTCCCTCCAGGATAAGACAGAAGAATCCAAACCAGTGTCCTTACTAGCTGGATGCTCTTGCATTCAGTACGGCCGTATTGTCCTATAGTCAACCATTCTGCTGTCAACAGTACTATGCTTTTGAGGATCTGTGATTATGAAAGAACAACTTATCCACAGAATTTAATTCATTTTCTACGCATTGGCATGTTGGTCGGCCAAGAAACCTTTTCTCTCCATGATACAGGTAGAAACCCTGAGCAGAGAATTTTTTTTTAGGGGTTGGCTGCAGTGTATTGGCTTCCTTGTTTTTTCTGCAACTCTCTCCACAGACTTTCTATACCCCGGGGGATGCAGACAGGTGGTAGCCTGCACTGCACAGAGATGGGCACCGATGTGGCACCTTCAGAAAGCCCAAGTCACTAACCACGCCCTGACAGGTTTCCATAGCGTCACCTCTTAGGAGAGGGTCCAGCATCTGGCTGGTCCCACAGGCAAAGAGGCAGGGGACGTCAGGGGGATCGGCCCGTCAGGGATGCATGTGTTCAGCCGTGACTCTAGGCTCTGCCGGCTCCTGACGGACAGGCCACATCATGGAATTTCAATAAATAATGTAACCCTGGCTCCGGTTTCAGCAGCCGTGTTCACTTTCAGCACCAGGCTGCCCCTGTTATTTGCAGGCAGCGCACCCCCCCCTCCCTCCCCGCACAGTGTATGGAAATTTGGCTGAGATTCACTCAGTGTTAGAACCCAGGAGGGCCAGATTCCTAGGTACAGACTGGGTCTGTAGTGTTATTATTGTGCCCTGTCCTTTTAGATCACTTACATGTCCCTCATCTCATTTGAACTTCACAGACAACTTGAAGCAGGTGGGCAGGGTGTTATTACCCCCAGCTACAGATGAAGGAGAGAGCTTCAAGGCCAGTTCAAGCCGTCTTTAATTCCCCCTTGGGTGAAAAGATTGAGAGAGTGATGCGGTGCTCAAAGCTAGTTTGATAGCTGCAGATACTATAGAGTAAAAGTCCTGGAGGGTCACAGTCACTACTTACGTTACGTTTGTTTCCAAGGTCTTGTCTCTCTTCAGTCCCACGGTATGTCTCTGAGGCTGTGGTCTTTGCATCCAGGCTATATTTTGAACAACTGGGATGTTGTATCTGACCCACAAGACTGAGAAGAGAAAAATCAAACAGGGTCTGTTTTAGGACTTAGTAGAAAGAAACCCTGTTAAAGAAAGAGGTGATAAGAGCCAATTGGGGAGAACACAGAGGGAAATTATGCTTCTCATTTTAGCTTTGCCCCATGTCTTCTTCTCTTCAGCAAGTCTCTGCTTTCCATGTGGAAGTGTCTGCAGAATTCCATCTAAGGTTAGCATTATGCATAAAATACATAATCACCAGATGAATTACTGACATTCTTGCCCATGGATCCTAGCTGAGACCTCCGAATTTTCTGCATCAGGCTTCCAGCAGCCTCCTCCAATAGTTGGGAGATGAAGCAAAGTTGAAAAGTACTTTTTTTTTTAAACTGAAGTATAGTATAGTTGATTTCCAGTGTTGTGTTAATTTCTGGTGTACAGCATAGAGATTCAGTTATACATATTTTTTCATATTCTTTTTCATTATAGGCTATTATGAGATATTGAATATAGTTCCCTGTGCTATACAGTGGGACCTTGTTGTTTATCTACTTCATATATAGTAGTTTTTACCTGATAATTCCAAACTCCTAATTTATCCTTCCCCCTTTTTCTTCTTTGGTGACCGTAAGTTTGTTTTCTACATCTGTGAGTCTGTTTCTGTTTTGTAAATAAGTTCATTTATGTCATTTTTTAGATTCTGTGTATAAGTGATATCATGTGATATTTGTCTTTCTCTGACTTTACTTAGTGTGGTAATAATCTCTGGGTCCATCCATGCTGCTGCAAGTGGCATTATTTCATTCTTTTTTTTATGGCTGAGTAACATTTCATTCCATAACCACATCTTCTTTATTCAGTCATCTGTCGATGGACATTAGGTTGCTTCCACATCTGCTGCTCTGAACATTGGGCTGCATGTGTCTTTTTGAATTAGAGTTTTCTCCAGATATATACCCAGGAATGGGATTGTTGGATCATATGGTGCAAAGTTGAAAAGTCTTTGTCATTCCTGAGCCTTCATCAAAAGATAATTTGAAGGGGTTGATCCTAAACATTATGCTATTTGGCACCTTCAAACTAAATGGAAATACAAATGACACGCTTTGGTGACTGTCTACAGTGGCATATACTTCCATGGATGGAGCAGTTTCTGCTGGAGTGGGAAACACGTCTTTACATCTGCTCCAAGTGGCCGACGGGAAGGCTCCCCTCTGTGGATCCCAGTATTAGAATGCGGAAGCCAAAACAAGGTCTTTTTGGTGCTTGTGAACTCGAGCTTACCCCCAGAAGCATCACACCAAGTTCTGAGATGTACAGACAAGATCCAGTAGAGGAGAAGAAACACTTGTGCACCTCATTTACTCTGGAGTTATTTGGGGGCCGTTTGGTATCTTTATAATGGGCACTTCCAGTGTTCTCTCCTAGGCATGAAGTGAGGAATTTGCATTACAGCTCTGCACAATCAAGGGTCATTTCTAACTTCTTGGTGGCCAGTTAACAATGCTGAACAAGTGAGCATGGAGAGAAGCAGAGAAGTCAAAGCCAGACATTGTCCGGTCATTCCTTCCTTTTACAGGTGAGAATGCAGAAGGCCACAGTCTGATTGGCTCAAAGGCACATTTATCTTGCAGAAAATCTGGGGCCAGCCCGAAGCTCTCTGACCCCCACTGACCAGGCAGAATGTGAAGGGGGCAGTCTGTCACTTGGCACTATTGTAGTCCTTATAAAAGGAAATATGGCAGGTCTTGGGAGAATTCCCTTTTTGAAGAGAAACACAGGCTCCATCTCAGGTTGTGGCTTCCAGGGTGATGACCCGGACTGTTGTGTGTGTGGTATAATTACTGGGGTCAGTTTATTTTATTTTTTTTAAATAGGAGTACAATAAATAGAACATTTCCTGCCTTTGTCTGCCATTTGGAAAAGCTTTTCATTTCCCCTTTGGGCCTAGGGGATTACAAAAGGCAGACTTCTGTCCAATTATAGACTGGCTTGAGCTTGAATGGATGAACTCAGCCTGAGTCTTCAAGGGAGAGAAAATGAGAGTGAGGTCTCCTTGACACAAAACCTGGCTCCGTTGCTTCGTCTGCAGCTGGGAGGCTGTTTATAAGAAGGCCCCTTTGAAGCAGAGAACAGAAAGATCTAGACCCACAGTCTTCCCAGGAAACGCTGCAGGAGCTTGAAAGACCTGAGCAGGGTGGGCTCATGGGACAGAGGGCATTTGGTTGGTAGAACATTTTTCCATTGCATGGTGGCAGAGGAGACCCCCTCCCCCACCAGACGTTTAGTGAACTGGTTGGGGGTGTGAGAGGGAGGAAGGAGGGGTGGTCCAGAAGGCAGTGACTGTGAGGACAGCCAATATATTGAGTACGCACTCTGCACCAGGCCCTGAGCTCCCATTTTACTTCCATTGTCTCCTTATCTTCCCCATCAGCTCTAGGGGAGGAGTGTGGAGAGGAGGTTGCCCAGCTGCCCTTCTGTCCTCCCCGTGGGGGCTCAGGAACGGCAGTGTGAGCCTGGACTTTTCAAGCTCTATAAACCAAACTTCACTGACATATGATAAAACACTAATTTTGCAGAGTGTTCCAGAGGGTCCTGGAGTCACATGACCCTATTTAGTAACTCTCCTATATCAGATTTGATTTTAGTGCCACAAGCTTTTAATCTGTCATATTTGGGAGGTTTGTTTAAATGAGAGCTTCCTGAACCCAACTGAGGGGCTGGGTGACCGATTCTGTGATTTCTCAAGTCTTCCCAGACCAGCTTGTTTTGTTAAAATGCTGAATTAAAAAACTCCACATTCAGACCACCGGGGCAAAGGGCAGGATGAATAACAGTTGAGGAATCTCCCCTATCACAGGGCCCCAGACATCAACCTTTGTCAGAGCTGATGTCAAGATACCCTTGTTTTAGTATTCGAAGAATTTCCTCGAGGAAAATTCAAGGGATTGAAGGCTCATTCCCTGAATGGAGGGGGATGGATTCTTGATCAAAAGCTGGAACTAATTTCTGTAGCATCTTGAATAATGAAAAAAATGTGAAGGGAGGAAAACAAAACTTTTGACAGTGGCCTAATTAAGTGGAAGGCGTGTTTCCTCCATTAGGACTGGTATTCTCCGGGGGAGGCTTAATGAGAAGACGTCTCCTTTCAGTTAAATCCATGTGGGAAGGCGTTCTGTTTATTTGGGGCTGTAAGATTTTTATCGCTCTTTGGTTTCCTGTGCTTTGGTGCGTTTCTGAAGTGGAAGAATTCCAGCTTTCAGATCTTCTGATCCAAGCACTGACAGCCACAATCAGGCCTAAAGAATAGCATGACGGCCCCGTAAATATTTGTGACAGAGGTTCCCAGACATTCAGAGAACACAAAGGCTTCCACGGGGCTTGGATAGAAAGCCACCAGGAAACTGTCACAAGCCTCATCCCTCAGTCCCATCCACCCATCTTCCTGGAGTTCCAGACCTTTGTGTCTTTGGTTCTTGAACTACTTGAAGACGTTGTTTGGTTGGGAAATATTGCTCCGCACAGAAACTCAGTGGCCTTGGAGAGGACAGACGTCCATGCATGCATCATTGTAGCAACAGCTAACCAAATGTGAGTCACTCTCCCTTTCTCCCTTCACCGTCCACGTGAGACTGTCTAGTTTAGGAACACTCGTCTCCAGCCAGTGGACAGTACCTCCGTGTTCATGGGTTTTGTGTGTGGAGCCATCCATTCAATGGAGAAAGCAAACACAGGTGTGTTGTTGAATTTTTGTGTCATCAAAGAGAGATCTACTGACTCTTTACTAAGGCATAGCATTTCACAAACAGGGCTGTTTAATTAGCTCTTCCTAAATGTTTGTCTTCCGTGGTCATAATGACAACAGCTCTAAATTTATAAAGCGAACACCGTATGTTTTACATGTATTAGCATCTAGTCATAGGACAACCCTGCAAGGTAGATATTTCTTGCCTCTAATTTGCAGATAAGAAACCTGAGGCTAAGTGTGAGTTATCTGATGGATAATAAGCCAACCCCAGACTTAGTGGCTTTCAACAGTGACGACATTTATTTTGCTCGTGAACCTGCAGTTTGGCCAGAGCTTAGTAGCGATGACTCATTTTACTTCACTAGGTGTCATTTGGCTGGGAGGCTAGAATCGTCTGAAGTCTCACTCATTCACGTGTCTGGTGGTCGACGCCAACTGTCAGCTGAGAACGTAGCTGGGGGTGTCAGCTGAGAACGTAGCTGGGGGTGTCAGCTGGAACACTACCCAGTGCCCTCTTCTTGGGCTCTGGGCTTCCTCACAACATGGCGGGTTCCGAGGGTGAGCATCACAAAGGAGAGAGAGAGAGCTGGGCAGAATCTGCATCATTTTTTATGTCCTGGTCTCAGAAGTCACACACTGTGACGTTCCTTTATTCACGAAGGCAGCCGCAAACGCCCACCCAGTTTTAAGAGGAAGGAAAATATAGACTTCACCACTGGAGAGCGTATGGAACTGAAAATAGTGCGGTAGCCTCTCTGGGAAAACCAAGTCGGCCACGTACAGCTGGGGGATACCAGGGCTGGAGCTTGAACCCAGGGCTGCAGGTACCCCCATGCCCGTTACCCTGTACCCCAGAACTCTGTGACGTCAGGGGCACAAGCCTGCTCCTAGTGCAGCAGAACTGAGTGGTTAAATCTTACACCTGGGCTAGTGCAGCAGAAAGAGCCAGACTTAGAAGCAGAGGCCTTGGACTTTGGGACCTCGGAGGGCTTGGTGCAGGCTTATGATATGAATGAGAGCCATTCTGCCTTCCGGAGCAGGGTGGAGTCACTTGATAGATGTGCCAGGGAAACCAAACTTGCATTTCTTGAGCCTTTCCTGGGTTTCATAAAATAAAACACCAAAATAAAATAAGTCACCAAATCATATGCATGCTAACAGAAGGCATGTTGGACGGACAGGTCCTTGTTATTAAATAATAATAATGACAAGGAATATTGTCTGGCTTACTAATAAGAAAACCTCAGGTATCTATCTAATAACTGGAAAACTGTTTAATTGAAAGGAGGCAAATTCTAGAAAAATATATACCACTGGAGTGAGACAGGAGACAGAACTAACAAGGAAGACTTAAACCAAGCAAGCCCTGCAGCATTTCAGCATTTTTTTTCCTTTTCTTATTTTCTTTTCTTTCCTTTTCCTTTTTTTTTTTTTTTTTTCAAGCTCAGGGTAGACAGCATCTTTATAAGTCTAAAAGCCAGAGTGATTTCTGACTTGGGAAGGAGAAGCGTGTTCTCGGGAGTAGATGAGTTCTCCAAAGGGCACCGAGCATGGAGGAGGGAGAGCAGTGAGCTGAGAGGGCAAAGGTCGGGAAGAGGAGGATGTCAGCAGAGGACCAGGACAGTCACTTGCAGGACCGCTGCCTAACTTCTGGGGCCCACTGCCAAGTGAAAATGAGGGGTCCTTCATTGAGAAACAATGAAGAATTTCGAGACCACGACAGTCGCATGTTAAGCCAAGTTGTGGGGCCCTTCTGAGCTCTGAGATTTATGTATCTGCACAGATGGCGTGTCTGTGAAGCCGGCCCAGCCACACGAGAGGCACCAGGTGACAAGGCAGACTGCAGAGGGCTGAGTGTTAAGAGGAAAAGATAATCCAAAGTTCTAGCTGCAAGAGAAAGGTCAGGTAGGGGTAGGTCAGGAAGGAAGGAAGAGAGAGAGAGAAAGAAGGAAAGAAAGGGAAGGAAGGAAGAAAGAGGGAGGGAAGGAAGGAAGGAAGGAAGAAAAGAAAAGAAAAGAGAAAAGAAAAGAGAAAAGAGAAATTGCTTACTCCCAGAAAGTGATTAAAAGAGAATTATTTCAGAAGAGGGTGTTAAGTAGAAGCAGGATTGGCAAGAATTTTAAGAGAGATCCAGTCACTTATTCAAATAGTTTGGACATGAAGGAATGGGTAGGGGGACATGTAGGAGTGGAGAGAAGGGGCTGGAAGAAGGGTCACTGGTGTGGTGTTGGGCTGGAAAGGGCAGTTTTTCTCGGAGGGTGTGTGGACAAACAGGAGGGTGAGTACAAACTCAGTGCAGGTTGCCATAAATCTCAAGGCAGGCTGAAGGTCACTCCCAAGAGGCCTCAAGCCCAGTAGTATTATGCTACACATCAAGTCGCAGGCAGCCTTGGGCCCAAGGCCACTCTCAGACCAGGCCGGTTACTTGGGGTCAGGGTACCACTGGACACTGCTCTCTGAGTCAGACACTTAAACCAAATAGCTTTCTAGGTTTGGAGCCTACAAGTTCCTTTGGGAAGGGGTATATTCAGTTGTTTATAAAACCATCTGGTGAGCTGAAGTGTTGATGACAGATACGGAATTGATGGGTTTAGCCATCTCAGGTGATATTTTTGAATCACCTGGTGTGATGTTTAATTTTTAGGTGTCAACTTAATTTTTAGGTGTCAACTTGGCTAGACTGTGGTGCTCAGATAGTTGGTCAAACATTATGCTGAATGTATCCAGCAGGTGTTTTGGGGTGAGATTCACATTTAAATCAGCGGACTTTGAATAAAGCAGATGACCCTCTATCCTGTGTGTGAGCCTCGCCCAATCAGTTGAAGGCCTTAATAGAGAAATAACTGACAGCTTCTGAGGAAGAGGGAAGACCTCCTTTGGACTTGAACTGCGACTCTTTCCTGAATCTCCAACTTGATGACATATCCCATGAGGTTTTAGGCTTACCGAGCATCCGCAGTCTGGTGGAGCCAAGTTCCTGTCTCTCTCTCTGTCTCCATCTAGACAGACACACAAATCCTGCTGGTTCTATTTCTCTGGAGAACCCTGACAAAGACACCTAGAATTCTTCACATCACACTGTACAGGCAGCCATTTGCCATCTGCATAGAGCCAGTTCAGCCTTTATCATCAACTTTAGATAAATGCTGGGAATCTCTGAGGCCTCAAATGTATACTTGGCACCTGACTATTTATTGAACGGAAAGTGCCTGAGTGACCCCAGAGAGTGCAACTGTTTTTTTTTTTTTTTGTGGCCGCTGAGAAAAAGCATGTTGTTTCTTCAAGGGTGGAACTCCCCATCGTCAAGTGGACCACAAACCCCAAGTCCATTCTCTGTTCATGGGAGGCTGACCAACCAAATTAGGGTAATTGTCCTTTGATATTTTAAAAGAACTGTCATAATAAGGAACACTATCTGGCTTATACACATGAGAGAAAGTGGGCAGACCCAGATATTGTTATGATAAAGGAAAATCCTTCCTCTTCCACGTTGATAGAAATCAGTTTAGTGCGATAGAGATGAGTCATCGTAAAGCCAGAGAAAGTCCTCTTCCTGTGGTCTTTGTCTCTTCAGCACTCTTTCCTGTACGATGACAGCCAGCCTAGCACAGGGGAAGGCTGGGGCTCAGGACCCAGGAGCTACATCCCTGATTCTGCCGTGGGACCTGTGAAACCATGGGCAAGACGTCTAACCTTTCTGGACCTGCTTCCTCACTAGTAAAAGGAAAGAGCTGGATTGCAGCATCCCTGAGGTCAGCTCCAGCCCCACGGTTGCAGAATTCTTTAAGTGTAACTTGAAAAAAATGTTTAATCACTTAAGTCCGCAGGGACAGTTTTTAGGGGCCGAAGCAATGAAAAGTTGAAATGTGGTATAAATGGTGATTTAATTAGCTTTCTGGAGAAAATTCAGGTTTCCTTCTTCCAGTACCTCACTTAGGCCTTAACCTTGTGAGATTTTTAAGGGAACCAGAGAAATAGCCTAAAAATCTATTTTGCAATGCCAGACATTTGAGCATCTGTCATAGTCTGGGTGCAATCAGGAGAGAGAAACCACACAGTGGTTTTAGCAGAAGTTTAATGTAAAGAAGTATTAACTATGATAAAGGAGTAACTATTACATATGAGGATAGTCTTTGGGGTACTCTAGACCTGAAGAGGAATAACCAAGGATGACAGACTTGGAAGGGGTTCAAATCTCACCGGAGAAGGTGTGGTCAGCCCAGCAGAAAGCACAGAAGTTCACTGGTCTGGCGAGGCCAGAGCTGGTTTGGAGATGACAGGCAGGCAGTAGGCCACCCTCCAGAGGTCAGGAGGGGGCCAGATGATCAGCAGTGGGGGTGTAGGGGTACAGGGGGATCCAGGGCCAGTGGGACAGGAGGCCTTGGCCACAAAGGGCTTGCAGAGTAAGTGGGAGATCCGTGTGGGCACTCTGGCCGTGGGCAGGCTGTATGCAAGCTATGTGGGGGCTTTGACTTCTGTGGCCAGAGGGCTGCAGAAAGGTTATCACCAGCATGAGGCTGCCGGGTGCCAGATGGGCTGGGGCTGAGGCAGGCTGATTTCTTCCCTCTTCTGGATCTTGGTGCCCAGGAATGACTTTGGGGGCAGTTATCAGCTTCACATTATTGTCTGGAGGAGAAGCACTAGGTACCGGGTCTATTCACAGGATATCTTATACCAACAGTTCTCAAATGTTCGTGGGTTCCTGATACCCTACTGGGAGTTCTGGGAGGTCATCACTTCTCCCTGGGATTGCTGTTCTGTGGGCAAAATCTGCTGGTGTTTGAGCACAAATTGAGGCAGTGGTGGAATGGAGGAGTCATGCCCAGAGAGAAAAAAAAGGAGCCAGTTTCATTTATGAATGATCTTGATGAAGCAGCGAAATGGTCTAATGTAATTTAATCTCAGCCCTTGAGTACATATCACATGCAGTAGTATCACCACCAAGCTCATTAGAAAAGTTCAAGCAAAGAGAAGCAGTCAAGTTCAAAAGAATATGAAAAAGAATCTGTATATATATATATATATATATATTTATAAATATACGTGTGTGTATTATATATATATATATAATTATATATAATTATATATATACGTGTATATATATAATTGAATCACTTTGCTGGACACCAGAAACTAATACATTGTAAATCCGCTATACTTCAATAAAAAGAAATTTAAACATTTTTTAAAAAGTAAATAAGGAATGTATCACCCTTTGGAAGATCTATTTAAGTCAGTGAAACGCTGTTTTCCAAATGACAAATTTGTGATGTTACAAAATCATTCATGGGTAAAGAGATCCATTCAAAGTGCGAGCGAGATGAATGGGTTTGAGTGGAACAGAAGGACTTCACTGATAGGGCTTCAGATTCCACCCATCAACTCACGTTGAAGAAGCTACCACTTGCTGAGTTTCGATATGGTGGGGAAGAGAAATACCCACAAGAATCTGAAAAGGCTGTTAAATTACTCCTGCCTTTTCCAGCGAGGTATCTGGCTAAGGCCAGGATTTCTTCCTATACTGCAAACAAAGAGCAAAGGATGGAATGTAGAGCTGACTTTCATTAAGTCAGATATCAAAGATTTTGTAAAAAAGTAAAACAACTCTACTTACTAAATTATTTTTTTTTAAATATATGGTTTCTTTATATTAAAATGTGTTATTTAGGTTAACATGGAATATGTTTATCATTATTATATTTTAATGAATATGTAAGTAAATGTGTGAAATAGTTTTAGCTCTAATTGTAATACAGTACATATTGATAACTGTAATTCACATCAACAGAAGCTCTCTGGGAGCCCTCAGCAATCTTGAAAGGCGTTGAGGACCAAAAAGTTTGAGAACTGCTGTCTTAAATAGATTTCCGTTAGCTACTTGAATCCACAAAATGGCAGGAAGTTATAAGTGCTTGAAGCCAAGAGAGGGAGGTGACTTACTCAAGGTCACATGGTGAATCAGAGTCAGAGGTGGGTCTAGATCATGGTCTCCAGCCAAGCAGTTAAGAGCTTTCGATCTGGCGGGGAGGGGAAATAGCTCAGTGGTAGAGCACATGCTTAGCATAGCATGCGTGAGGTCCTGGGTTCAATCCCCTGTACCTCTGTTAAGTTAAAAAAAAAAAAAAAAAAGCTCTCCATCTGGCTCTGGGTCCATCCTGGGACCCTCAGGCCAGTTATTCCCCTGCCTGTAATTTCTCCCCAGTGGCCACCTCTGTAAAAGGTTAACATTATCTCTCTACACAGGTTCACATGAGGAATAAACGCACTTATGGGAAGCACTTAGAACAATGCCTGACATTCATTGGTTTTTTATTAACATTATTATTATATGAATATTTTGTCCAACTAGTAAGAATTTCAATATTTTATGAATTCCTCCTTCAGTTCCCTATGACCCACCCCCAACCCCACTCACTACCGGCCCTGGGGAAAAGTCCCTTTGTCCGGATGTCTTGAAGAACCAAGAACCAGCTGCCTGTGAAGTGAGTGGTGCTTGGGAAAGAAAGTCTTAGGGAACTGACGGCATCCACTCAAGTTAGCACCAAGCTGTTATTAAATTAATAGTCACCTGTCCGAGTGTGGCTTTATCCGTAACCTTAGCTCTGTGGGCAGGTGTGGCCGCACCGTGCCCTCCACCTTTCTGATTTTACGTAACGGAGCCCGTGGTGTCTCAGGCACTCAGGCTGCGTCTGTTTCCAGCCCTGAGGAAAAGGGAGAACTGAATAGGGATGGCGCTTTCCGTGTAGTTAAGAGAGAGGTAAAATAACTGTAATTTCATAGCAATCACCCACAAGCGATGCCGCCAAAGGCGCCAGTTCTCCACTATAAACCTGAGCCACTGCGGGGAGCGCGTGGCAAGGCAGAAATGAGCACACCATGAGGCGCTCGTGTATGACAGAAAGAAGGCATCACTGCCTCCCCACCCGAACCCCTCGGCACACAAACCCCAAGGGGAAAAACACTTTGTGCAGCTTGGAGTGTAGTATTTTTCTCCTTCTCTTTCAATAAAAGAGAAAAAAGCGAAAGAGAGAAATCTTAGTAAGCCCCCATTCCAGGATGTTGGCTGCATTGTTAGCAGCTTCGCGAGCAAGACTGGGGGTGTCTTCCCTTCCCGTCCCCTCCCTGGCAGTGGAGCCCGTCCTGATGGGGCCTCGGTTTCCAGGGGAGCCAACAGCAAACGAGAGCGAGTGGGTGGTTTCTCCCTCCAAATCCCATTTCAAGGCCAGGATACCACTCAGTGGGAGTAAATTATACAGAGATCAGTTCTCTAATCATTTTGTTCATTCATGTGTTTGCTGAAAATGTATTCTTTATAAAATGCAGGTCTCTAGCCCACTCCGAGGTAAAGAGAGGCTTGCCTTTCAGACACACACACACACACACACACACACACACACACACGCTCTTTGAGGAGGGTGCTGAAAAGGGGAAGGCAGTGGGGGTAGCAGGATGCAGCCCCTCAGTAATGCTGTCTGTCATGGTCACCTGTGTTCCTGCTTATCACCCCTGCAGAAGACTGCAAGCTCCTGAGTAAATGCATTTTTTTTAATCCCCTGTGTAATTAACTCCAGTGCCTTGCACACAATGAATTGATGGTCAATATATATTTGTTGTGTAAAAGGATACTTTTACAAATGACTAGTTTATTGACACTGAAGGTGAAGTAGTAGTCAGAATGAAGTGGGGTATTGATTGACATCTTGAGCCTGATGAAGGGTCTAGATATAAAGCGGTAGGATTAAAGTCTGAGGATCTGTACTCATGACATCCTCATGGAGCAAAGAGCAAAGTGTAGAAGAAGGTAAACTCCAGAGGAATGTACTTTGGCAAGGTATAGCCAAAGAAAAGCATTTCTCATGGTTAGAATTGTCCTCAGAATGGACTGTTTGAGGGCTTTAAATTGCTGGTGAGTGGGGCTATTTAAGCATAGACTAGACGATCCCTTGGGGGTATAGAAGTTGGTGGTCTGACATCATTTGTGTTAGACGATGTGATGTCAAAGGTTTCTTTCCACCTTGGGATGCTGGGGTTCCATGGTTTCAGATTCCCCATAATCACCATGCTGGAGGTTCACGTTCAGTTCAGCACCTATTTACTGAGCCCTTACCCTGTGCCAGGCATCGCCCTGCACGAACATTAGGAGGACAACGACAAATCACAGAGGGCCACTGCCCTTTCAGGTAAGGCTGGGGCATGGATTTAGTCTGTTCTTGTCGGATCGGGGTCTGGGTGTTAGTAATCCTGCATTCCTTCCTGCTGACGTGCCCAAGCCGACCCGGGACTCTGCCGCTTTTCTTTCTAGGCTGGCGTCGATGGAGAGAGCATCGGCAACTGCCCCTTCTCTCAGCGCCTCTTCATGATCCTCTGGCTGAAAGGAGTTGTGTTCAACGTCACCACCGTGGATCTGAAAAGGTAAAGGGTGCTGCGTTCTTGAGGGATACGTGCTGCTGCAGGAACAGAGGATCTTCCATGAGGGAGGGCGACAACCTTCCCGTGGCTCCCAGCAGCTACCCGCTCACACACCCCTCGCTGGCCAGACCCCCAGTTACAAGGGGGGATTCAAAAGCGAGGATCACACTTGGGACAGAGCATTTCGCTGTCCTGAGGAGCAAGTCCCGATTGGCAAGGGAAGAGGAGGCAACGGGCAGTGGATGTTGCAGCTGAGAGTGTCTGGGACGGACACCTGAAGATCCAGGAGTGAGCTGTCCTGGTCATACTTGTGCCCCCATCCTGGGCGACCCCAGGGGGACTTCAGGTGTGAAAGTCCAAGTTTCCAGGGAGTTGGGATCCAGGCTGTTCCCATCTTTAGAACTTTAGTGTGAGAGCTCTGGATTCGAGGCCAGGGTAGAGAGTTACTACTGTTCAGCCTTCCAGGTCCTCTCTCTTTCTCTATGTCTGTCTATCTGTCTGTCTGTCTGTCTCTCTCACATCCATCCTTTATATTATCATAAGGGTATTTTTCCTAAAATAATCCTTTAATCATGTGACTTCCCCTGCTCAGAAAACCTTCTGACACTTCTCATCACTCAGGGCAGAGTGCACCAGCAGCCCTCCTTGTCTTTTGCTTGCTTCTTCCCAACATTATGTCCTGACACTTCTCACCAGGACTCACCCGCCTCTGTCAGGTTGGACTTCTCTCTGCTGCTCTGGTGCCTCTGGTCTCCTGTTCCCTGGGAGGCTGCTTCTGCTTCAGGGAGGCTCTTGGTCTTTCCTAAATGGAGAGAGGGTGCCCAGCCCCCAGCTGCTGCTCCAGCCCTCTCCCCAGTGAAGCCCCCCTTCCCACCCCACCACTCTCAGGTGCATCCATCACTCCACCTGCCCTCCACACTCACCCGGCCCCTGTGGTCCACGCTGCCCGGCTTCACCACTTCACATCTCATCAAGTTACGGGATCTACAAGCCGAGTGCTTTACAACTGGTGAGCGCTTTCCCATAAAAGATCACAGAGCATATCACCCTGTGAAGGAGCTCTTATTTCTTCGTTCTATACAAGGAAACTGAGATGGACACATTTAAATGACTTGTTCAAGGTGCCCACCGAGGGAGAGGCTGCCACAAAAAAAACCCGGTTGGTCTCCTCGGTTCAAATGCCATGCCCTTCAAGACACATCAGTGATGAAGTTTATTTTGTCGTACAGGTGAGACCTTGAATCCCTCACGGGCGTGTGGTAAGATCGGGTTTTAAGTTTCTTTGTCTCCTCCCTAGCAGCTCGTTCATTCACTCGGGGGCCCCAGCTAATCTCCGTCAAATGAATGAACACACAGTCATTGTCTGTGACCCGCACGGCAAGCAGACTTTCACACGGATGGACAGACTGGCCTTTTTCCGTGGAGAAAGGCGGGTTTTGGAGGAGTTTGGGTGCAGGTGTGCTCCCGTGTTTGGCTGGAGATCAGACTGGGAGAGGGAGCCACCCCAGCAGCCCCCAGATGCTTACGATGCCCTTTCCTGTCCGTCATCACGGCCGAGCCTGCCAGCACCCGTCCAGGTAGACTAGGCAAGCACACGACTCCACTTTTATGCATAAGGAGACATTCTTCCTGAAAGAAAAATTATATACAGATGTATATATATTTAAGGAATTTTTAAAAATGTACGACCGTGAAGTTTAGCAGTTCCTAGGAAAACTGATTTCTTACCCTGGCGCCTCCGTTGACTGGCTGAGGGGCCTCAAACAAGGTACTTCTCTTTGCTGAGCCGGTTTCCTCATCTGGAGCGTGGAGATGGGCGTGGTGCCGTGTTTATAGAGTTAGTGTGGGGACCCGGGGAGGCGGGCAGGGGCCGCACTTGCAGACGCCTCGCTAGAGCTCTTCTCAGCATCCTGGTGCCCTGACGGAGCTGGCCGTGCAGCCAGGGACCGTGCAGCCAGGGAAAGGGGACTGATACGCATGACGTGATTTGTACGGTAGACCTGGCAAGATGGAATTAAGCTCTCGTTGTATAATGTCGTAAATGCTGATGAGGGTCAACAGAGAGAGAGAGGGCCACCCCTGACCAGTTCCATCAGCCACACCAGCTGGGCTTCGGCGACCAGACGCATCCTTCCCATGGATGCCAGGCTCCGGAGGCCACAGTTCCGTCGAATCATAGAAAGAAATCATCACTTCTGGATCTTTAAGCCACAGAGAGCTAATTGCTGAAAAACAAAATCAGTACAGATTTTCCCTCCCCGCTGAGAAGCCAAGTGTTGCTGCCTCGTGTCAGCTCTGAAAACCAGAAGAAGGTGAAGAATGTCCTCTCATTGCCTGAAAGGAGAGACACACACAGAGTAAACACAGGGACTAAGGAAATGAGATTTCAGAAATGCTTTCGGAGTCGATGGTCTGAGGAGTTCCAAGTGCTGCAGAAGACAGCTGGAGAGTGCGTGTGTTTGGGCAAGGACTGGGAGTGTGGGAGCGGCACCTTCATTGAAATTCCTCTCTTCCCCTCCCAAGCCGATTATGCCAGGAATTTGTTGCATTACAGACTCCTCTTCCCCTCCCCGTTGTTTACACTTTTTCGGTTCCTCCATCCCATGTTCTCCATGCCTGCCTCCCACAAGGCGTGTTGCATTCTCAGAGAGAGCGTTTAAGGTGACTCTGATGTTCCAGCCCAGCCTCGGGAGTCTCCATCACTCCTCCTCCTCCCTCTCCTCAGGGCGGCCCTCCCCCTGACCCCCGCCCTCCCGCCCCCACCTGTCTTCCCTCCCTCTGCCCCTTCCTTGCCCCTGACTTCTCACCTGCTGATAAGCACATCAGCCCACCCTTGGACGTGGACAGGGTCCCACATCAAATACAAGGTCACTTTCCTTCAGTTGCACGACCACAGAAGCTAGTTCTTAATGGAAGAGTGTGACTGGATTCATTAACATTTAAAGTTTGGGGTGCTGCCTGGTGCGTTTTTGTTAAGCTAATTGGTGAAGGGAACTTTGAAAGCAAACCCCAACCTCTGCCCTGGGTATCTCGGAGGGAAGCTTGGCACTGGTTTAGATGGTCACCTGTGATCACCATCTGCCTTTTCAGTCTCACTCAACTCTGTCGTCTTGGCTTGCTCTTCTCACTGACTTCCACTGGATGGATTTCCTGTGTCACACCACATCCTTCCAGAACCTTCTCCAGCCTCCCCTGCCCCACACCTCGCACTGGGTCTGCTCTTGCTGACAGGCTTGTAGGGCAGCACAGGGAGCCTAAAGGACCGCCCATCCCAGGTCTGCCTGACCACGAAGTACCCTGGCGTCAGCCACCCCCTGAACCTTGCTCTCTCCACAGAAAACCAGCCGACCTGCACAACCTCGCCCCGGGCACCCATCCGCCCTTCCTGACCTTCAATGGGGATGTGAAGACGGACGTCAATAAGATCGAGGAGTTCCTGGAGGAGACTTTGACTCCCAAAAAGTAAGGAGCTGCTTGTTTCCGGGGCTAATGTCAGGGAGGGGTCTGTGTCGGGTCTGCAAAAGCCCAGCGTTTGCGTTCAGGGGGGCAGGTTTCCAAAGGAGCCTTATCCATCCAGAGCACAGGACCCTCTTTCTGAAGAGAGAGTCTCAGAGCCCCCTCCCCACCCCCAAAGGGCTGCCAGTCTCAAGGCTGCTCCACCAAGTCCAACTCCAAGAGTTGGTACCTGCTAATACACAACCTCATTGCTGACTCTAAGTTTGAAATCCCACAGCAGAAAATGAATGCTGTTTTCAAGAACTAAATAGAGTTTCGACTTTGCCTGGGAGACCCCGAAGGGCAAGTCCACAGTGAAGTTAACATTTTCCCTTCTAGAAGTGATATCTCCCCTCAGGAGTGCCTGCCTCCGTCGAGGCCACAGGAAATGGGGGACTGAAACAGTGCGGAGCCAGTCCAGTGGATGGAGGCCTGGGGTCCACTCCGGGCTCTGCCAGCGATGCTCTGTGCTGCTTTGAACCAGCTCCTTCTCTGGTCTTGGCCTCACTTCCCTCCCCCGTGAGAGGCTGACCCTTCACGCCCATCTTAGCCGGGCTCCCTCCACCCCCACCCAGCTGTGCTCTTTGGGGGCTGTTTCTTTAACTCAAGGCTCTCCAATCTACACCCACAGCAGGACCAAGGGGGTCCGTGAGACCCCGGAACTGTATACGTATATCCACGTGCACAGGTAGATTTTTCCGGAGGAGGGCCGTCATCAGATTCATCACCGTTTCATCAGATTCTGGAAACTTGCCATGACCCAAATCGGGCTGAGCAGAGACACCGCCTCCTCTCGCCCTCTCCACCCACATCGCCTGTCCGAGCTCTGCTTGGTCTGGCCCAGCTCCCTCTGGACTGCAGTTGCGTGTAGGACGTTTTATTAAGTGCACTCCTGCCGAGCCAGTGACCCTAGGATCTGCCATGCCCGGGTAGCAGAACCTCAAAACTGTGAAAATGCACAACTCCAGAGGGCTACCGAGGTGGGGCCCTGGTGGTGGACCACGACCATTGTGGAGCCCCCGGGAGTGTCCCTTAGATGCTTCAGTGTGGGTCAGACTGGGGCAGCTACCTCAGTTACCTCCCAGGAAAGGTCAGCAAGCCAGTGTCTCAGCCCCACAAAGGGACACCTGCTGTTCTGCCTACAGCAAGCCACCAGCCTCGGCTGGCTTCCCACTGACTCTAGCTGGGAGGTCGGTGGGGTGGCCCGTGTCCCCAGGCCCCCGGAGGAGTGCAGGCTGGCCTTCGGGTTCTCTAGGGGGCAGCAAAACCCCCGTAACTGTTCACCGGACGCTGGTCTGCATATGTTTCTCATCACGCCGCTGTTTGTAAAAGCTGCCAGACAGCCAAGAAATTGTGGGAGCCTTTTTCCCCTTAGCTTTATTTTTCAAAGGAAAAAGAAAAAACACATACAAATGCTCCGACAATTTTTTTTTTAAAGATCACTTTTGGTCGCACAAAGCATTTGGTGTCAAAACGAGGAATCCAGAAAGTCTCACGGAGTTTCTAAATGAGACTAACTTCCTCTCCTCCGACTGGCCCAGCTAATGCTCCACAGGGAAGCGTCAGAATTTTCATCCACACGCCGGCCTTTCCCTTTCTTCCTCGTGGACTGGCCAGAGTTAGTCGAATTCAGAACTGAGAGTCATGAAGCCAAAGTCTGGTCACCTTTCTACCCAGCGCTTGTTGGGTGACGTTGGCCAAGCCTCTCTCCCCCTCAGACCCTCCCCATGTCCTCATCTCTGCAACCACATGGTCTCTAAGATGCCTTTCTGCAGAAGTTCAGTGACTCCATGAGTTTTTAAAAGTGCTTTCCTCAGAGCTGGTTGGTGAGCATTTCTGATTAAAAAATAGCCTCTAATTTAAAAATAAAATAAAATAAACAGTTACAAAAATTTCGGAGGGAGAGGGGAGGTGAACTGAGAAAGTCTAATTACATGGCATGTCATTTAGTCAGCCAGCTATTAAGCAAGTGTTAACAGGGTTCTGAACTCTGCCAGATTGGAAGCCACTTTGAACTCATTATTTAAAAAAATATCTATAGATATGTCACAATAGTAGAAGGCATGAAGGTTCTTCTAACCATGTGGGAGGTGGAGAAGCAGCCTTGGCATCAGTGACAGGAAGACATGGCAGCTGACAGTCTGGGCTTTGGAGTCAGAATGTTTTGGTTCTAATCTGTACCACTAGGTGGCGCTACACTGTAGTAACAAACTGGCCCCCAAAATCGCAGTATTTTAACAGAATACGAATTTATTTCTCACTCGGGCAAGTCTGAGTGGGTAGTGTGGCCCTCTTCCATCTTGTAGCTTTTGAAATACATTTCCTCCAAGACTCATTCATCAGGGAAAGAAGGAGAGAGATGATACAAAATGTTTTTAGGGCCCAAGGCTCTGGGTGGTTACATCACTTCACTCCCATCCTATTGGCCAGAACCCAGTCACATGACCCTGATCTAACTGAGAGGGAGGGGCTGGGAAATACAGGGAAGCACCTGGATATTTAATGAGCATGAGTGGTCTCTGCTGCAGGTAAATTACTCAAAACCTCTCTGAACTTTAATTCCCACATCTATAAAATGATGACCATCATGTTGATCTTGAGGGACATTGTCGAAGATAATACGACTTACCTTAGTGCATGACAGAGTCAGAGCTCCTTAAATAGCAGCTTGGAGAGTTAGGACAGGTCAATGCCTCTTTTGTGACTGTCTCCCAAGTGCAATCATAAGGCTAGTTGGTGATCTTAGGCCTTAAATCCACAGATCCCAGTGGGTGTCTTTTTAATGAATAAGCCAGCCCTCACCCACCTCCAAGGATCATGTGTTTACGTAGCAGGGGCAAGACGAGGCAAGCACACAGGATCAGAAGAGTCAGAAGCATTACTCTGCTTCTCCAGGGAGGGTTTATGAGGGGAGGAAGCAGGAATAATGGAGAAGGGACAGAGGGGACGATGTCCTTCCACTTTTCAGATCATTAGAAAACAGAGGGTCAACACTCAAGCTGATAGGAGAGCCCCTGGAATCAGCAGAGGTCACTCCGTGGGGATGGGAGGACCATCTCTCTTTTTCTCTGATGTGTACGCAATGCAGGGGACAGGGCTTGGCCCCTCGTAGGTGCTTACTGCACGGTAGTTTAATTGCATGGGGTCCTTTTGTTGGGTGGCATGGTGGCCTGTGGCTAGTCAGTGAGACGTCGGTTGGGACTTTGAGCCAGTCAGAGCACTTCCATCTGCAACCATACCTTACTTCTTTTGCTATACTATTTACAAAAAAATAAAAAAATATTTTGATGAGAAACCAACTGTTTTACTTCCCAGAATGAAGCTTAAGTCCATATCTAGGATGAATGCATTTGAAATATGATATCTTAAAACAGAGTGGAGAAATTTTTTCATTAGAACAGGGGTTGGCACACTTTTCTGGAAAGAGCCACATAGCATTTTTGACATCGTGGGTGGTAAAGCCTCAGTCACAACTCCGTTCTTGTAGAGTCAAAGCAGACACAGACAATCCGTAAGTAGGTGGATGTGGCTGTGTTGCAATAAAATTTTATTTGTGAATACAGAAATTCAAATTTCATATCATTTTCACATGTCACAAGATAACATCCTTTTTAGATCTTTTCAATCATTTAAAAGTGGAAAAACTATTGGTGGCTCACATGACGTATATAAACCAATGGGCTGGATTTAGCCCCCAGGCCATAGCTTGCTCACCCCTGAGTTAGAGAAATTCCCCATCTCTTTGATTTGTCACCAGGTCACATTGCAATATTATTTCAAAGATGTTTCTATAAATGGAACATTATTTGCTAACCTTTTAGAGAAACAAAATGTACCCTGGAGCCCACTTATTTGCATGTTTAAAAATATAGTGTACATATGGAGCTAAAATGAGTGCACTTATTAGCATCCTATACAGTACCTGCCCCAAGTCTAGGTACCAGGATCCCTGAAACTGATATTTGAAGACGCATGTTCCACAAGGACAACCTTCAAATGGGATGTTATGCTAAAGTCAAGTCTCAATGACTCATAGTGCTTAGAAAACAGGATGGTACTACCATGGTTCCCCTGAATACATGGCCCTTTGTCGCCCTTCTTGGATTTGATAACCGCCTGCTCGTGTTTGACCCACGCAGATCATGAAGAAATGGTCAGATTAACTGCAAGTCTGATCAAATGATGGCATAAATTAAAAAAGAAAAATCCCAACAAACCCAAATGAAAAATGCACTTTCTAGGGCCCTCTCTCTTTACATTATTACCTTATTGAGCAAAAACAAGGAGTACTGGGTATATGTTAATAATAATTTAAGGCATTCAACCCTGAGAGCATGTCAGATTCTGTGGGAGAAGGCCAAAATAGGGAAGGATGATCCTAAAATCTCGTGTCTTGGAAGACTACCAGGCGTCTTACAGGAACCCTTGCTTTGTGTCCACAGTCAGAGCAGATGAATTGGTGATTGGATCCCCAGTATATTCCGGAAAAGATGTGTGCAGACCTGTGCAGAGCGCCCCCTCCTGGTGGACGGAGAGAGTTCCTCCATGGTGCTCAGCACCGCCCTGGGGAGTGTGTGGGGGCTTTGAGGGAACTGTGGAGTCCACGGGAGGCCACAGGACATGGAACTTAAGAGCTAGGCTTCCAGAGTGAAAACTGCCTGGGTTGGACTTCAGGCTCTGCCACGTGGCTGCTTGAGCAGAGACAAAATGCTTAAATTCTCTGTGCCTCTTTTGTCTCTGGTGGGAAATAAGACTAATGACAGCACCAGTGGAATTGTGAGGAATAAACGATGAATCCACGTAAAGGGGTCAGAGCAAGTGTCTGGCACAGAGTAGGGACTCAGTACAAGTTAGCTTTTGCTGATACGGGAGAAGTGATGGTGTGGGAAGACCACTGCTCCAGCACCCAGAAACCGGGTTCTCCAGGTCCTTCCACTGTTCATTATATGGGGCCTCAGATAGTCATTTAACCTCTCTGGTGTCCAATCGCTTCCTTGCAAAATGAGGATGATAATGCCTCTGAGGGCAGAGGGCTGGGCCTAGTGACCTTCTGAGGACTCGTCCGAGGCAATATCTGAAATTAAACAGAATGAATGAAAGCTCACATGGCCCAAAAGTGGGCAGTCCTAGCTAATGGGTCAGTGGGGGAGCAAAAAAAAAAAAAAAAAAAAAAAGAGCAACAAATAATTGTTAAAGGCTTTTTGGGTCAAGTTATTTAAAACATTAAAGCAAAAAAAATTTTTTTTAAACTATGTAAACATAAAGCAGCCAAATGACTTGCAGTCCACAGCTCTTCACCCAAGGACCACAAAGGTCCACGTACTTGATGATAATACAACCAAACAATTGTCCCTCATCTCCTCCCTCCCTTGCCTGGTCATCTACATAAAATGCTTACGAAATAATTTTTTTTTAAATTAGAATGGCTCGTTTTGATGGTGCCAGTGGGACCAAAAACAAAGATTCTCACACAAGCCAGGGTACCTTGTTCAGTCTCAAGGCCAGTAGGAAACAGTCTTAACCCCTGTTTGCTTGTTATATTCTTCTGGCTTCAAAATGGAAGAATGTGTGAGAGGGAGGGGCTGGGTCATGGCAAATCTATCTCCATGCCTGGAAATAAAACCATTGAAAACACTCATCCTGCCGATGGAGCCTGGTAGCTTCCACATTTTACTCCTGCACACAAATAAGAATATTTCAAAAGAGGACTGTGGGTACTCTTCCTTCAGAGAAATGGTTTTGAGGTCTCAGTGACAAGGTGCCTAGCACCTCCTTGCTCACAGAATTAGCTCCACGCAGCTAGGATGACAATCGCAGGCGTGGCAGGGGAGAGTTATTTCAGCGTGGGTTGGGGAAACATCAGGGACCCCACCTGGTACAGAGCAAACTCACTCAGAATTTTGACTGAGGTCTGTGCACGGCTGCATCGTTGTCAGGGGTCCCAGGAAGAGGACACACCCTGGGCCCTCCGAGTGGTGTTCTGATTCTCTGCTCATAGACTGTGTCCCCCAGGCAGGTCTCACCTCACTGGACTCTGTTTTCCTCTGTTATTGAACTTGGGCTGCGAGTGCCCACCCTCCCCATAGAATGGGTTGGAAAAAACCCCCAAAGATTTGTAGATGCAGCTAGAAGCAGGAGTGTAGCTTGCTGGGATGGAAACAGGCTCTCCCTTAAAGGACCTCCAGGTTCTCGCTGACCCTAGAACACTGGTCTTCCATTCCAGGTACCCCAGACTGGCCACGAAGCACCGGGAGTCCAACACAGCGGGCATCGACATCTTCTCCAAGTTCTCTGCCTACATCAAAAACACAAAGCAGCAGAGCAACGCTGGTGAGTGGCTCCCTCCACCTTCGAGTCATCTGAGAGTGTTCCCTGAAGGGGTTTCAACTGGGTGGTAAAGATTCAGGGGAGTCGGTTGGCTGGGAACACAGGACGGGGGGCATGCGGAGGGGGGAGGAAACTCCAGCCACGGAGACCGGGAAGAGCGTCCGGAGCCTGCAGTGCCGGCTGAGGGCTGGGTTTTATCTGTGGGCAAGGCAGTCACTAGAGGTGCATGAAGAGGCCCTGTTAGGAGAGTGGCCTTTTAGGGACGAGGAGACGGAGAGGCGCGTGGGAAATACTTTGAATTTACTTGGTGATCTTGCTTCACTGCTGTTTGGCCCCTGTGACGGGTTGAGCGTTATCCCCACAGTCTCTTCCTCCGCCGCCACGGACCTCAGGATGTGGCCTTATTTGGAAATAGGTTCTTTGCAGATGTAATTGGTTAAGGGTCTCGAGATGGGAGCATCCTGGTTTAGAGTGGTCCCTAAATCCAATGACTGGTGTCCTTACAAGAAGAAGAGAGGACGCACAGAGACGGGGTGGGGGGACACATGAAGGCGGGGCGGGGATTGCAGTGCTTCAGCCGTGAACAAACCAAGGACCAGTTGGGGCCTCCAGAGGCTGAAGGGGGCACAGAGGAGCCTTGGGAGGGAGTGCGGCTCTGTGACACCTTGATTTTGGATTTCTGGGCTCCAGAACTGTGAGGATCGATTTCTGTTGTTTTAAGCCCCCCAGTTAGTGGTACTTTGTTGTGGCTGCCCTGGGACCTAATGCAGCGCTCACGGCCATCGTGGGAACGGGCCGTCACCACGCTTGCCCGGTGAGGACCCCGATGCAGTGAGAGGACAGTGGCTGGTCCTCGCCCCCAGGGGCTGAGCTGGTGCTCAGTTACAGTCTTTCAGATTCCACACCCGGCATCCTCTCCTCTCAGCTGCAGGTTATCTTCTCCGCAGGTTCTTCAGGGTGTGAGTGGTATTCACACATGACCCGCGTTCACCGTTCTCCTGTCGCCAAAGCCAAGGCAGCCCTTTCCACCGAGCAGCGTGTACCAGCGTCTTACAAACGCCACACTCTCCAGTTTTCATTGTTTCCACTTCTTCTGCCTCACCCTGTTTCCCTCTGGGACGGGTTTTCCCCCTGCGACCCCCTCTCCCCCAGCTCATGAGCACATGTCAAAGCTCTGGCATTTCTGTTGTCCCTAATTGCCTGTCCCCTAGGTCACATCCTCTGTGCTGTTCCCTCCTGCCTTTTAACAAGATGCCACGTTCTTCCTTCATGGGGACTGTAGCTTGTCTACTCCCCTCCTGTTCCCTTCATTTTTCCTTCCCCACCCATACCTCCCAGTTATGGTCAACGGGGTCCTCAAGCTCTTGGGCTCAGTATACCAGCGGCCGGGGCCCCTGCCGGGGCATCCTTGTGCGGAGAGGACCATCCCTCCTGTGCTGGGCTTCCAGAGCCAGCACCAGGGCCCCACCCCTCACAGCTGCTCGCTGGTGAGACGGTCTGCACTGTGTCTCTGCTTTGTCTGAGCTCTGTACTCCCACTGCAAGCCCCATCAGCCTCAGCCCCAGGCTCCCTTTGCCAGACCGTGCGCATCTTCAGCTCTGCATGTGTTTCCCCAGTGTCCTGTCTTCAGATTGTCCGTGTTGTGTTTTCAATTTTTTTCTTGAGCAGACCCTCCCTCCACATTAGTGTCCAATCACCGCCCCTCCCCACCCCCCACCACTGGCTGGGTTCTTGGTTCTTCCCTGCTCTCTCAGCATCAAAGCGTGAAAAAACCCCACACTGTGACCTGGTTCTACGTGGTGTGTCAATTCTCCACTCCCGTGGTGAAGACAGAAACCACCATTCAGAATTTCCTGGTTGTTCACAAATCCTCAAAAGACCCCGCAGCCACTGGAACCCTGACCCCAACCTGGAGGAGCGAGCCTGCAAGAACATTGTATGTTAGTTTGTTCCTTAGGTCACTCCCTTATTCAATCAACAAACACATTTCATGGAGTAGATCCAAGTCTAAGCTGATGTTTAAAGGGCGATTCTTGTGTGCTGGGCACCGGGCTAGGTACTGGAGTTGCCAAGACAGAAGAGACACAGTCATTCCCCTGGATGAACTAACCTTCTACAGGGGACCGTGAAACCCAGGAGCACGCAGTTAGTGGCCTGGGTCTGAGTCCCAGATCTGCCACTTCCAGCTGCCCAGCTTTGCCTGAGAGACTTCCCTCTGAGCCTCTGTGCCCACCTCTGTAAAATATTCTTAATAATACTTTCAACTGCCTCATCGGCCAAACAGGGCAGTTAAGAGTGTATCCAATGTTTGTAACACAGATTCACTTATTTGTAAGTCCATGCTTGTGAATCCTTCAGTGCAGTGCCTGGCGTGTCGTAAATGCTCTTTAAACGCTAACTTTGATTATTATCACTAGAACAAAAATGAGACGAATACGGATGTTGGCGTCAGAAACTGCTGCTTCAGCTCTTACTTTTTGACCCCTAACCAGCACTTCCAAACCTCCCACCCATTTAGTCTATTTTCTGCTTGTTTGTTGCCCACTTTCTCGGTGCGCTTCCCTCCTCTCCAAGGTACGCAGTCCCTCCCCTTATCCACACACGTGGAGCCTTCAGTTCCGAGGGCCCATTGTCTGATGCCACTTTATGGAAGGGACTTGAGCATCCGTGGGTTCTTTGGTATCCAAGGGAGTCCGTGCATGAGAAGAGGAGAGCTCTGCAGACAGCACCCAAGGATCACCCACGTGTCTGGGGTCAGAGGGAGAGGAGGGAACCAGGGAGGAAGATTAAGGACTCACCAGTGAGGAGGGGGGATCATGACGATGAGGAAGGAAGGCTTGCCGGGAAAGGCTGACCTGTGGTATAAAACACCGCACAGGAGGTCGTGGGAGAGTTGCCTGCTGTGTTCAGCTTTCTGGAAGTGTCCACAGGCATCCTTCTCTGACTGTTTCTCTCACCTGCGTCAGCCCTGTACTCAGATCCTGCACAACAGGAGAGTCAGGCTGACCAGGGAGAGCGGTCCCTCCTCCCTGGGGACGCGGGGGTGCAGAGGGAGGCTGTAGGGAATGGGACCAAGAACTCACATGGCCTGAGGAAGGATGTCTTTGACATGGGAGAGAGCAGCCTGTGTTTTGATTTGGCTCTGGGAGTCCCAGCTCTGGGCCCCACACACTAGTTTTTCAATCTTGCAGGGAAAAGCTATGTCATTTGTCTTGAAGGTTTATTGAGTTTTGAAGCAGAAGTGTTCTGGGGAGGGGGCAGGCGTCATCCATCCCACCTTTGGCATGTCCGGTAACAAGCCTGGAGTTGGCTGCAGTCAGCTCTGTCCCCACCCCGGATCCCACATCCGCCTGGCAGGGCTCACTCTCAGCCATGCTGGTGGCCTCCGTCTCTGATGTCCTCCATCTCTCTCACAAGCACCCCTCACCTCCTGGCACTTCTCCGTTCCCCTTCCTCTGAGATGCCACCATGGTACACAGACCCCAGGCGACCCAAGATCGGGCAGCAGGCCCCAAACTCAGCAGCGATGGGTCCCCTCGCTCCCAGACTTGCTCTGCTCTCTGCCACTGGGACACCGGTTTGACACCAGTTTGGCTCCTCGAGCATACCCCTTCCTTCGAGGGATTTCTTTTACACCTTTAATTTGTCTCGTAAGACGATCTAGGCTTCTCTCTCTGAATATCCGTCTTGCATTCTGCAGCGCCTACCCTCCAACTGCTGTTTGAATAGATTCTAAAAACCGCTGCCAAACCCCTTGGCTTTCAAGAAATTCATTTTGGCTACTTCTTCTAATCCAGGCATAAATACTAGATTTTATTTTATTTTTCCCAATTTCTCTTTTTCCTGCTGCCCGCGTCCTATCTGCTCTACCGGTTCATTTCACTTTCTGTGCATATTGCCTGTTCCAGGCAACTAACAAATGGATCTGAGGTGCATTTTAAGTTCTCTCTTCTTATTCCCTATTTTTAAAGTCCCCTTTTCATTCCTCCAGCCCTATCTTAGTATCTCTGCCCGGCTGACCGTCTCCTGTTTGGCACATGTCACATTCTGCTGTACTTTTCCCTGTTTCCTTTTTGGTTGGAGAGAAAGTGGACACATGTGGACTGATGACAAGAATCAGTGTTTCTCCTGTTCTGTTCACATTTATATCTTCCTTCCTTGTGTGTAAACCCACTTCCACGGGACTCTCGTCCTCCGGCTAAGAAGTCTAAAAAGTCCCAAACTCAACCTGTTTGTATCTTAGCTGTATGTCACATGCAACCTCGCAGCTCTTCCTACCCACATTGTCATATTCCTTTTTAACGCATGGAACACAGGCTGCCTGTACCGCATATTTCTGTGCTGAATGGTGTT
The DNA here is from genome assembly GCF_036321535.1 of Camelus dromedarius. Lineage (NCBI taxonomy): Eukaryota > Metazoa > Chordata > Mammalia > Artiodactyla > Camelidae > Camelus > Camelus dromedarius. The sequence continues at coordinate 30,661,653 of NC_087454.1, read as the reverse complement.
TCCCCTAAACTGGATGATTTTAGTTTTTCAAGGCTTCCTTGGAATTCCCTCGCCTCACTCCGCCTTGCTTTCTCTGTTATTTCTGCCTCAGTATGTGTCTGCCTTGGGGGCTTTCTATTTTAAAACGTGCACTCCACTTGTACCAGAAGGACTTTATAGCCACTCACAGGGACACGTGAATCACAGCAAAGCAGCGTACACCAGAAGGAGGTGAGAAACAAGGAGGGCATAAAACGTGCTCAGGGCGAGCAAAACAGGAAAGGCAGCTCCCAGAGCCCTGATGCTGACCCCGAACGGGGCTCGGACCCCTGGGCGGCCACAGTCTGGGTCTGGTTCTCCCAGAAGACAAAAAGCAAAGCAACCTTGCAGAAGAAGGACATAGTCCTAGTTTGGGGCTTGAGCCATCATCACAGAAGAGCCATTGTTGTCATTTTTTTGTCCTTTCCCTTCTGTGACTTCCCCTCCTGCTCTCTGTAGCGTCCGGGCCCACTGACTGCATCCCAGTGTGACTTGTCTGTCTTTACCCTGCCCGCCGTTTGGGCTGCACCCTGCCCTCCACACACCTGACATCCAGTTTCTTCTTTTTCCTCGTCATCTTCTCGAGAGCAGGCTGCCCATGCCGGTCTCTCTTTTGTTAACCCCCTTCATAGACTAACTCTTAAAATAATTATCTACACTCTGAGTCTATACTTAGTTTCCACGCAACTCCATCAAGCATTGCCTGGACCAACCTTTGTAAATGTCACCAGTGACGCACGTCATACAAAACCCAACAGGCATTTTATTTATTAATGAATGTATTTATGTATTAATTTGAGGCATAATTGACAAATAAGGTTATGTCAGTTTCAGGTGCACAACCTAATCATTCAATATTTGTGTACGTTGCAAAATGATCACCACCGTCATTAGCATCCATCACTGTACATGGTTACAAATTTTTTTTTTTCTTGTCATGAGAACTTTTAAGATTTACTCTTTTGGTGGCTTTCAAATATGCAATACAGTATTATTCACTATAGTAGTCCTGTGCTCCATGACATCCCCAGGACTTAATTTATTTTATAACCGAAAGATTGTAGCTTTTGACCCCCTTCATCCATTTTGCTCACCCTCCCTACCCGCTCCACCTGAGGCCACCGTGCATCTGTCCTCTGTGTCTAAGAGCTCTGGTTTGTGTTTGTTGGTTTTGTTTTTAGATTCAACAGACAGGTGAGATCATACCTGTCTTTCTCTGTCTGACTTATGTGACTTAGCATAATACCCTCCAGGTCCATCCATCCGTGTTGTTGCAAATGACAAGATGTCCTTCTTTCTATAGCTGAATAACATTCCATTGTGTGTATGTATACACACACACACATATATATATGATCATCCATCGATGGGCTGGACCCAGGCTGTGTCCATGTCTTGGCTATTGTACATCCTGCTGCAGTGAACACTGGGGGCGGGGCACAGATGTCTTTTTGAGTTAGTGTTTTTGTTTCCTTGGATAAGTTTGCAGGAGTGGGGCTGCTGGATCAGGCCTGTCTGTTTTTATCAAGACTGATGGGCCCCTGTGCTGTGTTTACAAAGATGTACTCCTTTCCACTGTGGAAGGGCCTGTGACATCCTAACATCCTCCTGCTAAAATATCTGCCCTAATAAGATACTTTCAACTTCCTAAATAAAGTCCTAGAACCCCTTTGTGGGACCCAGTGCTTGTGTTTGGAGTCCCACGATGCGGTTGAGTCGTCTCCCCAGCTTCTGGCCTTCGTTCGTTGTAAGTGTAGTGGCTGTACTTTCCAAACTGAAGAATCAGACGTCTAACAACCTGCCTTCATTGAAAACAATCGAACTATAAGAAATCGGTACTGTCCCCAGTCCACATCCACACCTGGCTGCCACTGTGGGGGTAAGGCAAGTGCATCACGGTTCCGGCCACCTCCTGGCCCCAGGTCCTTGGCCAGAGCAAATGAGTCCTCATTAGCCATGACCTTCTCTGGGGAGTCATGGTTCTGTTTCCAAACAGGAGCCAAGGTTTCCTCCTTCCTGAGACAGGTGTCAGCAGCTTCACTTCCCGGGACCTGGAAGTAGGCTGCGGGCTCCCTGGGTTGCCCCTGAGAAAGTGGATTGTCACAGGCACATACCCTGGAGAAGACTCTCAGGGCATGTAGAACCCTCAGTGAGCTCATCCCTGCACTGGGCTGCTATTCCTGCAGGATGGAAATGTGACTGAAGGACCACATTGTGGTTGTCATCACAATGCCAGTTACCCTGGTCCAGCCTCTCGTTCCCCCTCATCATCTACCGGAACCCTAGGGAAAGGCATCTTTAGCGAAGCCGCTGCCACATTCCTTCGTCCTTCCTTCTTCCTGAATTCAGGCCCAAATCTTCAAACCCCTCCTGTCTTCTCTTCTAAGAGGTGCACGCAGCGCTCGACTGT